>NW_027397087.1:12298263-12393560 GCF_003265705.2 Callorhinus ursinus
TGCCTCGGCTCGTCTCTGCAGCCGGCTTCCCCACTCCGATACCTGGGAGCTCTGCTGCACTAAGGCACCCTCGGTCTTTCTGTGACCCCGAGGGTCCTGAGACCACACTGTCCCGTGAGGGTTCCATCCCCCGCTTAGCCATTGGAGCGACGTCCCCCAGCAGAGCCGGCTTTTAAAAGTTCCGATTTTGTGCTTCGCGGCTCTATCACTTGCCAGAAGCGGCCGATGCAGGCCCCCTCCCCCGCCGTCTATCCTCCCGTATATCGCCTCGGATTCACTTCTCTGCACGTCCCACCTTCCAGTAAGTGGTCGCTTTTTTGTTCAGAGAGTTGTTGCTACTCTCTTCTTTGGTCTCCTGTTGAGTTCATAGGTGTTCAGAATGGTTTGATCCCTATCCAGCCGAATTCCTGAGACCAGATGAAATCCAGGTCTCCTACTCCTCTGCCATCTTGCTCCGCCTCTCCAGCAGATTTCTTCATATATGTTTTGTATCCAGTGACCTTTCTGAATTCATTTATCAGTTTTGGCAGGTTTTTGGTTGAGTCTTTAGGGTTTTCTATATATATTATCATTTCATCTGCAAATGGTGAAAATTTCTTCCTTACCAATCCAGATGCCTTTTATTTCTCTATGCTATCTAATTGCTGTGGCTAGGACTTCCATTATTATATTGAATAGAAGTGGTGAGGGTGGACATCCTCGTCTTCTTCCTGACCTTAGGGGAAAGCCTCTCCATTTTTTTACCATGGAGTATGATGTTGACCGTGGGTTTTTCAAAAAAGCCATAGTATGTTGAGATATGTTCCCTATAGACCCTTTTTGCAAAGGTTATTTTTTTTTATCATAAATGGAAGTTATACTTTGTCAAATGCTTTTTCTGCATCTATTAAAATGATCTATGGCTTTTATCTTTTATGGATGTGATGTATCATGTTGATTGTTTTGTGAATATTAAACCACCCTTGCATCCCAGGAATAAATTCCACTTGATTGTGGTGTGTGATTTTTTATAGGATTTTTGTAAAATGTTATTGGATTCAGTTTGCTTATATTTTTTTGAGGATTTTTGCATGTATATTCATGAGAGACTGTGGCTCTTTTTTTGTTGGTGGTGTCTTTTTCTGGTTTTGTTATCAGAGTGACACTGGCTTCACAGACTGAATTTGGAAATTTTCCTTCTTGTATTTTTTGGAAGTATTTGAGAAAAATGGGTGTTAACTCCCTAAATGTCTGGTTGAATTTGCTTGTCAAGCCATCTGGTTCTGAACTTTTGTTTTTTGGGAGTTTCTTGATTACTGGTTGGATTTCATTGCTGGTGATTGGTCTGTTCAAATTTTCTATTTCTTCCTGCATTAGTTTTGGTAAGTTATATGTTTCTAGGAATTTTTCCATTTCTTCCAAGTTATGCAATTTATTGGCGTATAGATTTTCATAATATTCTATTACAATTGTTTGTATTTCTTTCTTTTTTAAGGTTTATTTATTTATTTATTTATTTATTTATTTATTTATTTATTTATTTGACAGAGAGAGGCACAACAGGAGAGGGAGAAGCAGACTTCCCACTGAGCAGGGAGCCTGATGCGGGGCTCAATCCTAGGACCCTTGGATCATGACCTGAGCCAAAGGCAGACACTTAATGACTGAGCCACCCAGATGCCCTGAATTGTTTGTATTCTTTGCTGTTGGTTGTTATTTCTCCTTTTTCATTAGTAATTTTATTTGGTTTCTCTCTTTTTTTAATATCTTGCTAGAGGTTAATCAGTTTTGTTGATCTTTTCAAAGAGCCAGCTCCTGGTTTCATTGATCTGTTCTATTTTTAGTTTCTGTATCATTTATTTTTTCAAATCTTTATTATTTGCTTTCTTCTTTGGGGTTTGGGTTTTGTTGTTCTTTTTCTAGATCCCTTAGTTATAAGGTTAGGTTGCTTGCAATTTTTCTTGCTTCTTGACATAAGCCTATATTGCTAAAAACTTCCCTCTTAGAAACACTTTTGCTGCCTCTCAAAGATTTTGAACTGTTTTGTTTTCATTTTCATGTGTTTTTATGTGATTTTTAGTTTCTTCTTTGATTTCTTGGTTGAACCCATTCACTATATAGTAGCATGTTATTTAACCTCCACGTATTTGTGGTCTTTCCAGATTTTTTTCTTGTGGTTGATTTCCAGTTCCATCACACTGTGGTCATAAAAGATGTATGATATGACCTCAGTACTTTTTATTTTAGGACTTGTTTTGTGACCTAATATGTGATCTGTTCTGGAGAATGTTTCATGTGCAATTTAAAAGAAAGTGCTCCGCTGTTTTTGGATGGGTTGTTCTGAATATATCTTTTAGATCCATCTGGTCTAATGTGTCATTTAAATTGACTCTTTCCTTATTAATTTTCTGTTGGGGTGGTATAAGTATGTATTCAATTATCCTACTATTATTGTAATAGTATCAGTTTCTAACTTTATGTATGTTAATAGTTGCTTTATATATCTAGGTGCTCCCATGTTTGGTGCACAAGTATTTACAATTGTATTTTCTTGCTGGATTGTTCCCTTTCTTATTATGTAGTGTCCTTCTTTGTGTCTTGTCTTTGTTTTAAAATCTATTTGGCTGATATAAGTATTGCTATCTCAACTTTCTTTCTGCTTCTATTTTCAAGATAAATATTTTTCCATCCCCTCACTTTCTTTTTTTTAAATTAGAAAATATTTTATTTATTTACTTTTAATTTTATTATGTTATGTTATTCACCATACATTACATCATTAGTTTGTGATGTAGTGTTCCATCATTCACTGTTTGCGTATAACACCCAGTGCTCCATTCAGTACGTGCCCTCTTTAATACCCATCACCAGGCTAACCCATCCCTCACCCCCTCCCTTCTAGAACTGAGGCATCCCCTCACTTTCAATCTGCATGTGTATTTATGTCTGAAGTGAGTCTCATGTAGGCAACATACAGATAGGTCTTCCTTGTTTATTCATTCAGTCACCCTGTGTCTTTTGATTGGGGTATTTAATCCATTTATATTGAAAGTAATTATTGATAGGTGTGTACTTACTGCCATTTTATTATTGGTTTTAGAGTTGTTTTTGTTGTCTTCTCTGTTCCTTTCTTTCTGTACTCTCTTCCCTTGTGGTTTGGTGGCTTTCTTTAGTGTTATGCTTGGATTCCTTTCTCTTTATTTTTGTATCTATTATAGGTTTTTGATTTGTGGTTACCATTAGGTTTTTATATAACATCTTATGCAAGTAGTAAGTTGATAGTTGCTTAAGTCTGACCTAGTGTAAGAGCACTAAATTTTTACTCCACCACCTCATGTCTTATGTATATGATGTCAT
The DNA here is from genome assembly GCF_003265705.2 of Callorhinus ursinus. NCBI lineage: Eukaryota > Metazoa > Chordata > Mammalia > Carnivora > Otariidae > Callorhinus > Callorhinus ursinus. The sequence goes on from NW_027397087.1 coordinate 12,301,600, forward strand.
ACTTTATATCCTTTTATTTTGTAAATCCCATGACTGACTTTTGTAGATATAATTGATTTTACTGCTTTTGTTCTTTAATCTCCATTCTCGTTCTGTAAGTGATTAGTCTACTATTTTACTATAAATTTGGGGTTACTTGTGAATTTTTCCTTTCATAATTTCTTACTCTTGATTATAGCTTTTCCTTTCCATGCAAAGAATTCCTTTTAACATTTCTTGTACGGCTGGTTTAGGGGTGATGAACTCCTTGAACTTTTGTTTGTTGGGAAACTATCCTTTATTCTAAATGGTAACCGCTGTGTAGAGTATTCTTGGTTGCAAGTTTCTTTCATTCAGCACTTTGAATAGATCATGTCACACTCTTCTGGCCTTAAAGTTTCTGCTGGAAAATCAGCTGATAGTCTTATGGGGTTTCCTTGTTATGCAACTCTTTTCTTTTCTCTTGCTGCTTTTATAATTCTCTATCACTACTTTTTGCCATTTTAATTATTACGTCTTGGAGTGGACTTCCTTTGGTTAGTTTTGTTGGGGGATCTCTGTGCCGTCTGGATCTGAATTTGTTTCCTCCCTGAGATTATGTAAGTTTTCAGCTATTTCTTAAAATAAATTCTCTACACCCTTCTGGGGTCCCTATAATGTGATGGTTATTACACTTGATATCACTGAGTCACCTTACCTATAATTTTATTTGCTTATTATTTATTTAACTTTTTTTTTTTTTTTTTTTTTTTTGCTTTTCTGCCTAGTTGTCATTATTCTGTCTTCCAGGTCACTGTTCTATTCTTATGCATCCTCTAATCTGCTCTTGATTTCCTCTAGTGTATTTTTAATTTCAGTTATTGAGTTCTTCATATTTGACTGGTTCTTTTTCATATTTTCTACTTTTTTGAGTATCTCACTGAGATCCTTCACTCATTTCTCAAGTCCAGTAAATTTATGACCGTTACTTTGAATTCTTTATCAGGCATATTGATTATCTCTGTTTCATTTAGTTCCTTTGCTATGGTTTTGTCCTGTTCTTTCATTTGGGACATACTCTTCTGTCTCCTCATTTTGTCTAACCCTCTGTATTTGTTTCTGTGTATTGGGAAATTCAGCTATGTCTCCTGATCTTGAAAGTAGTGGCATGAAGAGGAGACCATGTGGTGTCCTGTAGTGCAATGTCCCCTCTTCACCAGAACCAAACATTTCAGGGGTGTGTTCTGTGTGGGTTATGTGTACCTTACTGCTGTGGTTGAGCAGCAGTTGCCTTCACTCTGTTTGGCTGTTCTGGCTCACTTTGGGCCACTGGGCAGGGTTTGGTCTTTGTGCTATTAAGGAGCCAGTCTGTAGCTGCTGTAGTCTTATAGCTGGGTATTGTAAGTAGTCAGACCAGATGTCTGCTCTGTTGTCTGCCAGGGTTGCAGTTGTACCAAAGTGCAGAGTGCTCTCCGTCCTTGTCCTCTGAGAGGCTATAGTTGGTGGGTGGGTTTGACAGTCAGATCAGATGCCTGCCCCTAGTCTGTCTGCTGGGGCTGCAGGTGCATTGGTTAGCAGGGCCTTTCTCTGTGTTTCTACCTATAGTTACAAGGCTTGATAAATGGGACTGTGGGTACACTGGTGAGTGTGGTCATCTTCACCTCTCCCTAGGCCAGGAGCCACTTTGGAGTTGTACTGATCCCTCCCCATCTGTGGTAAGAAGTGGATTGGATGAGGTAAATCTGCAGGACAACATCAGTGTGTGCATGCATAATGTTAGCAAAGTAGGTGGAGAGTAGTCATGCTAGTTCCCATTAGCATCCTGATGTCTAGGCTCTGCCAGGGGTGGGGGATGCGGGGTATGGTGTCTGCCAGCTCATTTGTTCTTAGAGAAATATCCTAAAGATTGCTGCCCCTTCAGCACCTGTTCTGATATTAGTAAATAAGTGTCCTTCAAGTATACCCCAGATGCTTTTCAAACTGCTGTTCCTATGCTATCTCTTTAAGGGCAAGGCCTCAGTTTCCTATTCCCTCTGCCTCTCACAGAGCTAAGCTCACTGATTTTTTCTTTTGATTTGTAAATTCTTTATTTTGGCTAATATTGACTGCCTTCATTACTACCACAGATTTATTATAGCTGAGAGGAATTATTCACTGGATATTCTGTTGTTATTAAACACCAAAAAGGGGTGATACACAAGGTCCTGCTCAGCCTGGTTGTCAGGAAATGAGTCACCACATCAGATCTAACTGAAATGCCAGTCTCTCTGAAAGGGCTTTCAGGAAAAAGGTGCGTTAACAATTATTCACCGGACAAACCAAAAGGTCAATGAATGTTTCTAGAAAAGATCTTGGCATGAAAGACCCATCTAAGGAACAGTTCTACATAGCACCATGACAGAGCTGGGACATCAATTAAGACGTTATTATGGACACAGCAATCTCTAGAGGCTAACTCTCACTCACAGATGTATGTGATGTTTTATGGCATAAAGATGTTGTAGACGGTTCTCACGTAGATGTCATCTGGAGGAGGCTTCTTCTTGCTGCCAGGTTCCAGGAATTTCTTAATTGTTGGGATATTACTTATTTTCACTGTGAACTCCTGGAGATGAGGAAATGCAGACAGGATATTGGGGATTTTCTCTTCTAGAGCCAAAATGGTTTGGAGTAGAATCACGTCCGCAAGGCTCAGCTGGTTACCAACGAGAAACCTTTGCCCATGATCCCTTAAAACCTTTTCAAACACAGGAAAGTATCTAATTATAGCCTTCTGGGCCATGTTAACCACTTCCTTTTGTTGATCATCTGGTTTTAGAAAAGGATGCATGATAATCAGTTCCAGCAGATCTAGCGTCCCCTCCACGTACATGTCAATCAGGGTTCTCTCCTTGAGGTCCTTGCCAAAGAGGTGATGCTTATCCGCTATGTAGTGGAGGATGCTTCAGGTCTGCACCAACTTCATTCCATCAATTTCGACCATTGGCACTTGTTGGAACAGCAGGTGATTTCCATCCTGCAACTTCTGCAACTGTTCTTTTGTTTCTAAGAATTCTTCATCAAACTCGACTCCAGCGGCAGCTAAAACCCATCTTACGGATTCCATCCGGCCTCTTCCGTTAGGATCGTGGAGTTTGGGCTTCGCTGCCATGATGGCCTTTCAGGCTTTCTGGAGTCGGCTCGGAGCTCCCGGAGCCGTACAAAGCACTCGGCGAGCAGTCTGCAGCCAAGCTCACTGATTTTTAAAGTACTCAGAGTTAAGCCCTGGTGACTGTAAAAACTCATGAAGTTAAGCATCACTGGTTTTGAAGTCCAAATGTTATGGGGAATTCATTTTCCTAGTGTGGGTCCCTCATGCTGGGTTTTCTGCTGTGGGGTCTCATCCTCTGGCTTCTCCATGTTTGTGGTTAGTCTCACTGGAGGTTTATTTCTCACCCACATCTCTGCCCCTCTTACCGTTTATGATGTGACCTCCTTTCTAAAATAACCATGGAAAGTTTGTTTTGCCAGTCTTTGGAGCATTTCATAGTTGCAGTGATGTGGCTGTCATCTTGGTATGTCTGTGGGACAAGGTGAGCTCAGCAGCCTCCTACTCTGCCATCTTCTCCTATACCTCAATCATGTTATTTTTCTCCTTCAGTTTATTTTTTTTAAGATTTTACTTGAGATATATATATCTATATATATCTATATATATATAGAGAGAGAGGAGAACAAGAGAGCATGAGTAAGGATGGGGGAGGAGCAGAGGGAGAGGGAGAAGCAGGCTCTCCACGGAGCAGGGGCCCTGATGAGGGGCTCGATCCCAGGACTCTGGGATCATGACCTGAGCCAAAGGCAGACACTTAACCAAGTGAGCCACCCAGGTACCCCTTCATCTGCCTTCTTATTCAAACCATATATCATCACTTTTGAGTGAAAATATATGTAATGTACTTGTGTGAATAGAGTGATTACTAAAATACACACATTTATCTCTAAGGATGTGTCTTTATATTATATAAATATAAATATTTTTGTTCATATGTGTTTTCTGGTTGTGGGGTCATCCATGTGGGCATATATGTAGGGATTTTTATCTCTAACTAGATGTTTATGTAGGAGAGAGCCAAGGTGAGATGTATTTATCTATGGGTATGTTTGTGCTCTGACAAAGGGTTATAACTGGGGAGTTGTGCACCTAAGGTGGACCAGTCACTAGAGGTAGGGATGTGTGAATTTCAAACAGGCAATGTTCCCCCTCATGGGAGAATATAATTTTATTTTTTATTTTTAAAAAAAGATTTTTGTTTATTTACTTGACAGAGAGAGTGCACAAGCAGGGGGAGCAGCAGAGGGGGAGGGAGAAACAGACTCCCCGCGGAGCGGGGACCCCGGTGCAGGGTTCCGTCCCAGGAGCCTGGGATCACGACCTGAGCAGAAGGCAGATGCTTAACCAACTTAGCCACCCAGGGGCTCCTCTCCTTCAGCTTATTTATGTGTTGTATCACATTGAATGATTTGTATATGTTGGACCAGAATTGCATTCCCGGAATAAATCTTGATTAGGATGTATGATCCTTTTAATATATTGAATTCATTTTGCTAATATTTTGTTGAAGATTTTTACTTCTGTTCATTAAAGATACTGGACTGTAACTAAATTTCTTCCTTTCTTTCCTTTCCCTCCTTTCCTTTCTTTTGTCTCTTTCATTTCTTTCCTCCTTTTTCCTTCCTTTCTTCCTTTCTTCCTTCCTTCCTTCTCCTTGTCTGGTTTTGGTATCAGGACAATTCTGGCCTTGTAAAATGCATTTGGAAATGTTCCTTCCTCTTCAGTTTTTTTGAAGGAGTTTAAGAAGCATAGGAATTAAATCTTATTTGAATGTTTGGTAGAATTCACCAGTGAAGCATTTCATAATGGATTTTTTGTTTATTGGGACACTTTTGATTACTAATTCAATCTTTTTACTAGCAATTGGTCTGTTTTGATATTTTATTTCTTCATGACTCATTGTCAGAAGATGTATGTTTGTAGGAATTCATCCATTTCGTCTGTGTTGTCCAATAAGTTGGCATATAATTATGCATAGCAGCTTCTTAGGATTCTTTGTATTTCTGTGGTATCAATTGTAACTTCTTTTTCATTTTTGATATTTGAGTCCTTGCCTCTTTTTTTTTCTTGATGAGTCTAGCTAAAGATTTATCAATTGTATATATATTTTTTTTCAAAAGAACCAGCTCTTAGTTTCATTGAACTTTTCTGTTGGGTTAAGTCTCTAATTTATTTCTGCTTGGATCTTTATTATTTCCTTCCTTCTACTAACTTTGGGCTTCATTAGTTCTTTTTTTCTTATTTCCTTTAGGTGTAAAGTTAAATTGTTATTTGGGATTTCTCTTGTTGGTTGAGGTAGGCCTATATCACTATGAACTCTCCTCTTAGAACTGCTTTTGCTGCATCCCATAGACTTTGGTATGTTGTATCTTTGTTTTTATTTGTCTCTAAGTATTTTTAAATTTCTCTTATGGTTTCTTCTGTGTCCCAGTAGTTTTTCAGATATATAAATCTCTATGTATTTGTAGTTTTTCCAGTTTTTTTTTGTAATTAATTTCTAATTTTATACTATTTAAAAAATTTTTATATTATTTTATTATGTTATGTTAGTCACCATACAATACATCATTAGTTTTTGATGTAGCATTCTATGATTCATTGTTTTTGTATAACACCCAGTGCTCCATGCAATACGTGCCCTCCTTAATACCCATCACTGGGCTAACCAATCCCCTCATCCCTGCCCTCTAAAACCCTCAGTTTGTCTCTTGGAGTCCATAGTCTCTCATGGTTTGTCTCCCCCTCCGATTTCCCCCCCTTCATTTTTCCCTTCCTTCTCCTAATGTCCTCTATGCTATTCCGTATGTTCCACAAATAAGTGAAACCATATGATAATTGACTTTCTCTGCTTGACTTATTTCACTGAGCATAATCCCCTCCAGTCCCATCCATGTTGATGTAAAAGTTGGGTATTCATCCTTTCTGATGGCTGAGTAATGTTCCATTGTATATATGGACCACATCTTTATCCATTCATTTGTTGAAGGGCATCTCAGCTCTATCCACAGTTTGGCTGTTGCGGACATTGCTGCTATGAACATTGGGGTGTATATGGCCCTTCTTTTTACTACATCTGTGTCTCTGAGGTAAATACCCAGTAGGGCAGTTGCTGGGTCATAGGGTAGCTCTATTTTTAATTTTTTGAGGCACCTTCACAGTGTTTTCCAAAGTGGCTGTACCAACTTGCATTCCCACCAACAGTGTAAGAGGGTTCCCCTTTCTCCACAACCTCGCCAACATTTGTTTCTTGCCTTGTCAATGTTTGCCATTCTAACTGGTGTAAGGTGATATCTCAATGTGGTTTTGGTTTGAATTTCCCTGATGGCTAAAGATGATGAACATTTGTTCATGTGTCTGTTAGCCATTTGTATGTCTTCTTTGGAGAAGTGTCTTTTCATGTCTTCTGCCCATTTTTTGACTTGATTATTTGTCTTTTGGGTGCATCCCGGGGATGAATCCCACTTGGTTGTGGTGGATGATCCTTTTAATGTATTGTTGGATCCTATTAGCTAGGATTTTGTTGAGGATTTTGGAATTCATATTCATCAGGGATATTGGCCTGAAATTCTCCTTTTTGATGGGGTCTTTGCCCGTTTTGGGGATTAAGGTAATGCTGGCCTCATAGAATGAGTCTGGAAGCTTTCCTTCTGTTTCTATTTTTTTGAAACAACTTCAGGAGAGTAGCTATTATTTCTCCTTTGAATGTTTGGTAGAATTCCCCAGGGAATCCATCAGGCCCTGGGCTCTGGTTTTTTGGGAGGTTTTTGATCACTGCTTCAATCTTGTTACTGGTTATTGGACAATTTAGGTTGTCAGTTTCTTCCTGTTTCAATCTTGGTAGTTTATAGGTTTCCAAGAAGGCATCCATTTCTTCCAGGTTGCTTAATTTATTGGCATATAGTTGTTGATAATAATTTCTAATAATTGTTTCTATTGACTTGGTGTTAGTCGTGATCTCTCCCCTTTCATTCATAATTTTATTAATTTGGAGTAATTAATTAATTTTCTTTTCTTTTGGACAAGTCTGGCCAGTGGTTTATTGATCTTGTAAATTCTTTCAAAGAACCAGCTTCTAGTATTGTTGATCTTATCTACTGTGTTTCTGGTTTCTAATTCATTGATCTCTGCTCTAATCTTAATTATTTTTCTTCTAATGCGTGGCTTAGGCATCGTTTGTTGCTTTTTCTCTAGTTCTTTAAGGTGTAAAGTTAGTTGGTGAATTCAGGATTTTTCTATTTTTTTGAGTGAGGCTTGGATGGCTATGTATTTCCCCCTTAGGACCGCCCTTGCAGTATCCCATAGGTTTTAGACCAGTGTGTTTTCATTCTCACTGGTTTCCATGAATTGTTTGAATTCTTTGATTTCCTGGTTGAACCAAACATTCTAGAGCAGAGTGGTCTTTAGCTTCCAAGTGTTTGAATTTCTTCCAAATTTTTTCTTGTGATTGAGTTCCAGTTTTAAAGCATTATGGTCTGAGAATATGCAGGGAATAATCTCAATCTTTTGGCATCAGTTGAGACCTGATTTGTGACCCAGTATGTGGTCTATTCTGGAGAAAGTTCCATGTGCCCTCCAGAAGAATGAGTATTCTGTTGTTTTAGGGTGGAATGTTCTGTACTATCTATGAGGTCCATCTTGTCCAGTGTGTCATTCAACGCTCTTGTTTTTTTGTTGATTTTCTGCTTAGATGATCTGTCTCTTGCTGAGATTGGAGTATTGAGGTCTCCTACAATTAACGTATTATTATTGATATGACTCTTTAGTTTGGTTAACAGTTGGCTTTTATAGTTGGCTGCTCCCATGTTGGGGGCATAGATATTTACAATTGTTAGATCTTCTTGTTGGATAGAGCCTTTAAGAATGATATAGTGTCCTTCTGTGTCTCTAACTACAGTCTTTAGCTTAAAATCTAATTTGTCTGATATAAGAATTGCTATCCCAGCTTTCTTTTGAGGTCTGTTGACATGGAAGATGGATCTCCATCCCTTCACTTTCAGTCTGGATGTATCTTTAGGTTCAAAATGAGTCTCTTGTAGACAGCATATGGATGGGTCCTGTTTTTTTATCCAATCTACAACCCTGTGCTGTTTTATGGGAGCATTTAGGCCATTCACGTTGAGAGTGATTATTGAAATTTATTTATTTATTGTCATGTCACTTGTGAAGTCCTGTTTCTATAGATTTTCTCTGTAAATTTCTGTTGTATATCACTCTTGGTGTCTTTCTCCTTTTAAAGAACCCCCCTTAATATTTCTTGCAGGGCTGGCTTAGTGGTCACATATTCTTTCAGTTTCTGCCTTTGTGGAACCTCTGCGTCTCTCCCTCCATTCTAAATGACAGCCTTGCAGGATAAAGTATTCTTGGCTGCATGTTCTTCTCATTTAGTACCCTGAATATGTCTTGCCAGCCCTTTCTGACTTGCCAGGTCTCTGTGGATTGGTCTGACGTTATTCTGATGTTCCTCCCTCTGTACATAAGGAATCTCTTCCCTCTAACTGCCCTTAAGATGGTTTCCTTGGTTCTAAGATTTCCAAGTTTTACTATTACATGCCGGGGTGTTGGCCTGTTTTCCTTGATCTTGGGAGGGGTCCTCTCTGCCTCTAGGACATGAATGTGTGTTTCATTCCCCAGATTAGGGAAGTTCTCAGCTACAATTTGCTCAAATACATCTTCTAGTCCTCTCTCTCTCTCCACTCCCTCCGGGATTCCAATTATTCTGACATTGGAATGCTTCATGGTGTCACTTATTCCTCTGATTCTATTTTCATGAATTCTGAGTTGTTTTTCCCTGGCCTCCTCTTTTCGCTTTTTATCTATTAAATTGTCTTCCAGGTCACTGATTCATTCTTCTGCCTCACTTACCCTAGCTGTGAAATTATCTAGATTGGATTGGATCTCATTGATAGCATTTTTAAGTTCTGCCAGTTCAGCTTTCACTTCTGCCCTTAGAGACTCTATGTTGCCATTAATTTATTTCTTCATTCTAGCTATTGTCTTCATAACTGTTACCCTGAAGTCCATTTCCAACGTCTTGGTTATATCTGTGTCCATTTGTAAATCTGTGGCAGAAATCAGAGTTTCTGGGTCTTTCCTATTTTGGGGGTTCCTCCTCCTAGTCATTCTGTTGAGTGAGGGATGGTTGAAGGAATGTAGAGAGTCCAAATTATTGACCACAACCCAAGCAAGATGCACTTGTTTTATAGTGACCTTAGGGTTGCTGGCCTCTTGTTCTCCCAGCCTGTCTTCAGGGGCCTGCCACACTGCTACTCAGGCAACCCTGTTTGGGCAGAGTTGCTCTGCCCCCTGTGGTGGGGGATGAGCTCAGTGAAAACCATTCTTTTTTTTTTTTTTTTTGCTTTTGTTCTCTGGCATCTTTCCCTGGAGGCTTTCCACATCTCTTCGGAGAGTCAGAGCAGAAGAGACTGTTTCTAGCCCTCTGCCTCAGAACAGAGAAATCGCAGCCTGTTCTTCAGTGAGCTCTCCAGGCCACATTATCTCTGTTTCTGTCTGTGCTGCTAAAAACTGGAGCGTCTGGGTTGTGTGTCCCTCAGCAGCACTCCCAGTCCTCGCCTCCAGGTCAGGGCACGTGTCTGCCCTTTGTGCTTCTAAAACCGCCAGCCACCCCAGTTTGCATGCATGGCCCTGCCACTCCAGGTTTCAGTCCAGGGTGCTGCCCTAAAGTCCTTTCCCCATCGCTGCCGGTCTGTGAGTCTGTGCCCCAACTCCAGCGCAAGAGGCTTTTGCCTACTGGAGGTGCAGGATCCTGAAGCCTTCCTCCCCCTTCCATTTATCTTCTGATATCTGCCTGTGGAATCATGGCTCCCCACTTCATACCTTGAAACCAACTGCCTGTGATATTCTGTTTGTAGAGATCTAGATCTATCTTCTTACATCTCAGGTTGATTTCGTGGGTGTTCAGAGTGGTCTGGTAAATATCCAGCTCAATTCAGGGGACCAGTTGGAGTAGGGACCCCTACTCCTCCACCATCTTTTCCTCCTCTAATTTTATACTACTGGGGTGAAAGAAGATGCTTATGATTTCTATCTTCTTTAATTTATTCAGACTTGTTTCATGACCTAATATGTGATCTATCCTGGGGAATGTTCCATGTGGATTTGAGAAGAATGTATATTCTTCTTTAGGATAGAATATTGGATAGATAGATAGATAGATAGATAGATAGATAGATAGATAGATAGATGATAGAAAGATAATAGATAGATAGACATATATCTATTAAATCCATCTGGTCTAATTTAAGACTGATATTTCCTTATAGATTTTCTGTCTGAATGATCCATCCATTGATGTAAGTGGTATTTTAAAGTACCCTACTATTATTATATTGCTGTCACTTTCTCCTTTTAGGTCTGTTAGTATTTGCTTTGTATGTTTTGGAGCTCCTTGGGTGCATGTGTATTTATAAATGTTATATCTTCTTGCTGGATTGACCCCTCCTTTATCATTATATATTGCTCTTTGTTACCATCTTTTTTTTAAAGTCTATTTTGTCTGACATGAGTAAAGCTAAACAAGCTTTCTTTACATTTCCATTTGAATGGAGTGTATTCTTCCATCTTGTCACATTCAGTCTGTGTCCTTAGATCTGAAGTGAATCACTTGTAGACAGTATTTAGATATGTCTCTTTTTTTGAAATCTATTTAACCACTCTATGTCTTTAGATTGGAAAATTTAGTACATTTATTTTTTTTAATTTTTAAAAAGATTTAATTTCTTAACATATAGTGTAATATTGGTTTCAGGTGTAGAATTAATGATTCATCACTTACATATAACACCCAGTGCTCATCACAAGTGCCCTCCTTAAATGGGCCATCACCCATTTAGCCCATCCCCTGACCACCTACCCTCCAGCAACCCTCAATTCGTTCTCTGTAGTACATTTACATTTAAAATAACTATTGACAGTATGTACTTTTTGCTGTTTTGTTAATTGTTTTCTGGCTGTTTTTTGTAGTTCTTCTCTGTTCTTTACGTGTTTACTTTCTTCCTTTGTGGTTTGATTACTTTCTTTAGTGTTATACCTACATTCCTTTCTCATTTCTTTTGTGAATTTACTACAAGTTTTTGCTTTGTGATTACTGTAAGGTTTGCGTATATTAATCTATGTGTGTAATAGTCTATTTTAAGTTGATAACAACTTAAATTTGAACACATTTCAATTGCCCCCCATGGTTTTGTTTTTGATGTAACATATTACACTTTTAAATTTTATGTATCCATTAATTAATTATTGTAATCATAGCTAATTTTACTACTTTATATTTTAGCCTTCATAATATATTTATATGTGATTAATCTATTACCCTTCTATATATTTACCTTTTTGAGGGAGATTTTTACTTTATGTTTTCTTGTTATTAATTACAATTTCTTTTCAGCTTAAGGAAGTCCCTTAAACCTTTTTAAAAGGAAATTTTAGTACTGATAAACCCCATTAGCTTTTGCCTGTCTGAAAATTTCATCTCTCCTTCAACTTTGATGATAATCTTGCTAGGTAGAGTACTTTTTATTGATTTTTTCTTTCAGCACTTTGAATATGTCATGTCCCTCCCTCTAGTCTGCAAAATTTCTGCCGACAAATCTCGCTGATAGGCTTATGGGGTTTCCCTTGTATGTAACAATTTCTTTTTCTCTTGCTGCTTTTAAGTTCTCTCTTTAAGTTGTGACATTTTAATTTTAGTGTGTCTTGGTATGGATCTTCTTAGGTTCATCTTATTTGGAATTCTGTGGACTTTCTAGACCTGGATGTCCCCTTCCTCCCCAGGTTAAGGAAGTTTTCAGACATTATTTCTTCAAATTCGTTTTCTGCCCTTTTTTTGCTCTTTCTTTTCCCTCTGAGACCCTTTAATGTGAATGTTATTCTGCCTGATATTGTCTCAGAGGTATCTGAAGTTATCATCATTGTTTTTAATTAGTTTTTCTTTTTGCTGCTCTGTCTAGGTGAGTTCCATTGCTTTGACTTCCAGCTCACTGATCTGTTGTTCTGCTTCATCCAGTTTACTGTTGAACCCCTTTTCATGTATTTTTGGTTCAGTTATATATACAGTATTTTTTAGCTCTGTGACTTCTCTTTGGTACTTTCTTATATTTTTTATCCTCTTGAAGTTCAGAGTTTGTTGAGCATCTTTATAGCCGTTACTTTAAATTCTTTATCAAGTAGATTACTTATCTCCATATTGTTGAAGTCTTTTTCTGACGTTTTGTCTTATTCTTTGGTTTGGAACATACTTCTGTTTCCTCATTTTGCTTGACTCTCCATGCTGATTTCTATGTGTTAGGCAAAAAACCTATCTCCCTCAGTCTTGAAGAGGTAGGCTTGTGTAGGCGATGAACCTGCTCATTCAGCCTTTCCATAGCTTTTGGTAGTCTCTTGAGTGTTTGATTGTCTAAACGGACTGATTTATTTTTTATTTGTCCCCATTGCTAAGGGTGTCTCAAGACCTCTCAGTGTTCCAAGGGGAGGAATCTCATTTAGCACTTAGTTGCAAGTTGACTGGAAGCCAGAGTCTTAGCAGCTTTTACAGTAAGCAAGTAGATACAGTCCTATGGGGCTAGAATTGTTATCCTTGCTGGCTTCCACATCAGGAGATCTGGAGGTGTCCCCTTGGTGACAATTGCAAAAATCAGCCCTCCAGACAAGTATATATGACTTCTTTTCTGAGTGATCTAATCGAGCTGTAGCAAGGTCTAGGGGCTGTTCAAGGATGGTGTCTTTCTGCTTATATTCCCTTGAAGTAATTCCATTAGCCTCTGGATATTTGGGAAACCTGAAGTCTGTCCCTTAAGCCAAAGCTCTGGGCTAAGTAAATAAACCTATTTCACTGGGAGACTGAAGTTGTGTTTCAGTCTGCTGTCTGTGCAGTGTCCTGAGGGTGGTGGCTTGCCAAGCATTGTCTTTCTGATTATTGCGTTCCTATGGAGCTCAGGAATGCCAGCCCCCTTGGCCACCAGGGCTAGGTGACCAAGGAGCATCTCTTTTGTGGATTATGTATGCCTGCTGTCTTTAGCTAGGTAGCTGGAGAATGCAGGGGATGGGTCACACTAATCAACTTCAGAAAGGCAGCAGAAAAATTTCTTTACTGTGCATACCTGGAGTCTTCAAGAATGCAGGGGTGGAGTGCCTTGTGTGTACATGTGCAAAGGCTTAAGGCTGGGAACAAGAGAATGCCTCAATTGCTCATGCTCACTAGTCTCAGTCAAGAAGCAGGGGAGTGTTATAACTGCCCCACTTGCCAACTCTAACAGGAAGCAGGAGATTGCTGTGACCATTTGCACTTGCTTGTCCTAGCCAAAGAGTGGGGGAGTGCTGCAACTGCCTGTGCTCTTGGACTTCATCAAGGCAGTGGGATAAGGCTATAACCACTTACCCCACTTGTCTGAGCAAGACGGCTGGAGGGTGCTGTGTGAGAGCTTGCCCACTGGTGCTACCAGAGTAGGTGGAAAGTGTAAAACTGGTGTCTGCTAGCCCCTCCATCTCTGGGGAGAGTTTATCTGTCCCCTGCCCTTCAAGCAGATGCTTCTAGATTAGCAAATGAATCTCCTTCACATATTGTCTAGACACTTGTCAAACTTCTCTTATATTGCTGAGTCTTGGGGCAAGTGAGACCACACATGAGCCCCTTAGAGGGGGAATCTCACATTCTTATAGCACTTTGGGTCCTTGGACATCAGCCTTGTTAGTTTTCTAAGCCAGGTGTTTTGGGGTCTTCTCTCAGTGCAGATCCCAGGGGTTGGGATGCCTCACCTTTTGGTCTTCTAGAAGCACCAGACTGGTGGAATTCCTCCCTATTGTGTCTCACTGCACTGAGGGTGGGGTTTTTAGTGAGAGGGTCTCTCCTTTCCTACCCATTTCAATATTTTCCTTTGTTGTGGAGAAGAAGCTCACCTAGTTTTTGGATCTTTTTCAGAGGGAAATAATTCATATGTAGCTGTAGGTTTGGTGTATCGATGGGGGAAAGCTGAGTTCAGAATCTTTTAATGCTGCCATATTCTGCAAGGTTTCTAGTTTGGAAAATTAAGGCAGTGATGTTGTTAACTGAAAAGAACCATAAGAAAAGCAGACTGCTTTCCTTGTTGGTTTCTGCAGAAACAGTATGAGATGTTCTTCTACCCACATGAACTTTGAACAAATCACTAGAAGGATGAGACAAAGAAAAGAAAGAGGGCCTGAAAATAGGTAGGGTTGGGCTAGGGCACCAGGGCAATATAGGCGTGGGAGTTTGGAATTATTTGATCTTAGTACAGTGTACAACTTGATTATAGGAAAATTACTGGCCCTGGAGTTAGAACAAACTAAGTTTGGGGCCAAGGGCAGTTACATAATTGTGCCACTAAAGAATGGTTGTGGATATCTAAATCACTGTTGGTTTGGATGAATACCAATGAACTGTGAAAATGAGGAATTTGAATATGCGCTCTAAGCTGCTAAAGTTCATAGAAAGATGTGCAGAGAGCATCAATATAGACTTGCTAGTGATTTCAGAAGAAACTGATTATTCTGCAAATCCAAGATTAATTTAGGAAAGAAAGACAATCCAGAAAGTGATCTCTAAATCCCTTACCTTAAAAATTTTACAATAATATGGATAAGTTGTGAAAGATATGGCTTGTCTCTCTCAGAAAGAGAATCACTATAAAAACACTTCTACAGTCCAAACCTGAGCACATCTTCAGAGATATGGGCCCACATATATGGCCAACCAGCAGGGAGGGCTGTTTTATGTGACTGAAAATCAGGAAGTATGCAAAAAGCAGACCACTCTGAGTTGTACTAAGCCCAAGAAAATAACCCTTTACCTCTGGCCAAGAAAAGATGCTGACCTCAAATAATCAATATTTAAGACCCATTACTACTAACCTCTACTTTTTCAGTTCAGTTTATAAGCACTTACTCAGCATCTGTGTCATTAAACAGAAGAACAATATTTCAAAATTTGGCCTAATATAAAGCATCTAGTCACTCTTACAAACATTTACAAATGTCTGCATGTAGTCCTAAGGTTTTCAACTGTGTATCAGAGGGCTGAAAAGATCTCACTTTATCAAATCACCTCTAACATAAATAAGGAGATATATAATGGGCTATAGATAGAGGGAGGTAAATTGATTCATATTAAGCAAAGGATAGATGGGGCTATATATGATAAGGTTTTAACTGAAGCCTCTATTGCCAAATTAAGGAGAAACCCTAATGATGTCCTGATTAACCAAACCAAAACAGGAAAGTAGGATGATACTGTTCAGGGCAGAGATCATGAGAAAGCAACTGAGAAAATGGTGATGAGCAACCAGGGGTGGAAGGGACTGAATGATCAATAGAACTGGATAGTGAATCAGAATTGTCTGTAACATAAGCCACTTCATAAATGTGTTGGTTGGGTCTTTGGACAGTAGAGGCAGAGAAGAAGTTAGAAATGAAAAAGATGTATTGAGCAGTAATACCCATGAAAGGAAAAGGGAAGAGGGCCAGAGGGAGCCATCAGACCATGATACATCTCTGAAAAAGTTTCTGCTAACCCCCATGGTGAGCTCCTGAGCAAGGGTTGGCCATCAAACAAGTCCTCTGTTGGGTAGAACTGCCAAGGCTTGCTTTTTTTTTTAAGCCACATTCTTGCTCAGTATTGGCTGGGGTCATCCCTCCCAGAAGAACATGATCTCAGCTTAAGGTAAGAGGCAGATGTGAAGGAGGCTGTTAGCTAGCCACATTCTGTGCTTCCAGCAAGCATTTCCTGGAGGGAGATCTGAACAGCACAGCCGCAGTTCACCCCTGTACCACAGGGTTACTTCTCCATCTTGTTTGTGGAGCAGCTTATCCAGGATTCCAGTGACCATTTACACTGAGAAAAAACTTAGAAGGAGTTTGGCAGGTATTCTATAGCTTCTGTTGCAGTTGATCTCAGACTGCAACTTGTACTCATTGTCTCTCTCCTCCACCAACCGTCCTAAATTCTCTTTACCCTTGGCTATCAGCTGTGCTGCAGTTGGTGGTTTGTCTCATAATGTGATCAAAATTCATTCCTGAGGTGCCTGTGCCCTTGGTAGCCATACCTTTCTCAGGCCAAGGTTGCTGTATTTCATCCATTTAATGTCATAATTAAGCAACTGTTATGGACTAAATGTATCCCCCTAAAATTCATATGTTAAAGCCCTAACTCCCAATGTGATGCGTATCCCGAGGTAGGGCCTTTGGAGGTAATGAGGTCATGAAGGTGGGGCCCTCATGATGGAATCAGTGCCCTTATAAAAAGACACCAGAGAACTTGCTGTCTCTCTACTATGTGAGGACACAGAAAGAAGGCAGTCATCCATAAGCCAGGAGGAGGGATCTCACCAGGAACCAACTGGGACCAGTACCTTGATCTTGGACTTAACAGCCTATAGAACTGTGAGAAGTAAAGTCTGTTGTTAAAGGCATCCAAATGATGATATTTTGTTGTAGCAGCCAAAACTAAGATAGCAAGGGAATGCCAAGAGGTGCCAAGTGGATCACCTGCAGTTCCATAAGTATTCCTCCCTGTGCCTATTGAGGAAAATAAACTTTACCTCATTCTGCTGATCAGGATAAATTACTCCTACTCCTTTTGCTGTGTCAGTGGTGTCTCCTCTCACTTGCCTGCTTATCTGTTGGCACAAAAAACTCCAAAGTGCTGAGATGTCAGTTCTATTTGTTAGAGCAATGGGATTCTCACTCAGTTCCCTGGGAAGAGTGCATCTTCTTTGGAAAACAGTCTAACCCCACAAGGCTGAAAGTTATGGGTGTGAAAAGCACAAAGTACCCAAATGAATTATTGGAATAAGTAGAGCCATATCTGTTTTCACCTTTGGGTTTCAGGGCCCATATATACTTCCTATTGGGAATATGGTGCCAAAAAGGAGAATTGCATCCTCTTCAAGTATTTCCTCTGAGCTGGCACTTTAGCTGTATCTCCAGCAGATTATTACAATATTTTATCAGGCCAACAGCTTTAGGGGTTGTACACAATGTGATATGATCAATGGATCATATGGAAGTAGGCCCACTCCCACAATTCTTCTGCTGTGAAGTATGTCTGTTGGCCAGATGTTACATTGTGTGGGATTCGATGACTATGGATCAGGCACTGTATAAATCCTTGGAAACTGGTGGTAGCAAGGCTCCATGGGTGGGAAGGTCAAATTTGCCTGGAGTAAATATCTAGTCCATATAAACACAAATCAATAATCTTTCTAGGATGTCAGTGGCCTATTTTAGGCAAATCGTTACCAAATGTCCAATTGGTCTCTCAAGGAATAGTGCCATATTAAAGGTTCAGTTTAGTTTTCTGTACTGATAGGTTGGACATCCGGCAGAGGTGAAATGAATCTTAGTAAGTAAAAATCTATGCTGATAGGTCCAAGCATAACTTCTTTCTCTGCCAGCATGGTCACTTCATTCACATTTTTATTATGCCAGCATTGGGTGGCTGCTGACAAAAGCTAACTATCAACTGGTTGAGTTATGTAATTGTTTAGTGCCTCTTTTAAGATGAATGCCTTCTGGTGGGCATAAATATGATGTATAAAAATATTTAATTTTGTGGCCATTTCTATACATCCACCTACATGCTTCTATTCTAGATTTCCTTTCATTTGATATTCTGATCTCTCCTAAATATATTCTGAAATTAGGCCCCTTCAATTTCCACACAAAATAGATGCCAGATATTCTCTCCAAAGTTTTGCTCATTGGAAGGATTTTCTATTCTATTTCTACTGTCTTCCTGGGCCATTCTTGAGTGAGATACCAGGTTTTTGTTTGGGTTTTTTTTTAGCTTGCACCCACACACTGTGCTAACCAACTCATAAGTCAAGTTTAGAATTTTCTTTCTTCCTTTAGCTTGCTATCCAGGATACCCTTGAAATCATAAGTTTGAGCTGTGGTGGGTGACATAGGTAGACTGGTCTATCTACTTGTGACATTTGCAGGTGTCCCAGAACCTTCATGTGCTTGGTCCTGAATGTACCAGTTACACATTACTATATATTAATGATGAAACTACCATGTTTTATGACTTGGATAGTTCTGTCAAGATCCAGCTCATTATAAATATCTCTGAATGCATGGGCAGTAGGTGTCCCATGGTCAAACACTTCATTTATATCAAATTCTAGAAACATGCTAAGAGATGTTGGGCAAAAGATGCTACATTCTCTGGTGCAGAAGGCTTATTCTAGAAGGCTCATTCTAGAAACTCCACATTCTCTATTGTGAAAATATATGGTTATCCATTGCATGTGAATGCAAACTGTGTCTGGCATTCATTTGTTTTTTTAAATTAACAGTGTTATATTAGTTTCAGATATACAATATAATGATTAAATCTATATATTTCTCAGTGCTCATCAAGATAAGAGTACTTTTAATCCCTTTAACCTATTGCAGTCCTTCCCCTGATACAGACTGACTGCCCCCCGCCCCCCTTCCTGGCAACCACCAGTTAGCTCTCTGTATTTGAGTCTGGTTTGTCTCTCTTTTTTTCTTTGTTCATTTGTTTTGTTTCTTAAATTCCACCAATGAGTGTAATATGGTATTTGTTGTTCTCTGACATATTTCACTTAGCATAATACCCTCTATGTCCATCCATGTTGTTGCAAATAGCAAGATTTCATTCTTTTTTATGGTTGAGTAACATTTCTTTATATATATATGCCACATCTGTATCTGTTCATCTATCGATGGATACTTGGGTTGCTTCTATAATTTGGCTGTTGTAAATAATGCAGCAATAAACATAGGGGTGCATGTATCTTTCTGAATTGTGTTTTCATTTCCTTTGGGTAAATACCTAGCAGTGGAGTTACTGGATCATATGGTAATTCTATTTTTATTTTTTTGAGGAAACTCCATACTGTTTTCCAGAGTATCTGTTGCATTCCCACCAACAGTGCATGAGGGTTCCTTTTTCTTCACATCCTTGCCAACATTTGTTTCTTGTTTTTATTTTGTTTTTTGTTTTTAGAGGGTGCATGGGTATGCATGAAACTGAGGGAAGGGGCAGAGGGAGAGAGAATCTTAAGCAGGCTCCATGCTCCCCACAGACTGATGTAGGGTTCAGTCTCACCACCCTGAATCATGACCTGAGCTGAAATCAAGAGTCAGATGCTTAACCGACTGAGCCACTCAGGTGCCCCTCTTGTGTTTATTTTAGCCATTTTGACAGGTGTGAGGTGATATCTCATTGTGGTTTTGATTTGCATTTCCCTGATGATTAGTGATGTTGAGCATCTTTTCATGTGTCTGTTGACTACCAGTATGTTTTCTTTGCAGAAGTGTCTGTTTATGTCTTCCGCCCATTTTAAAATTGGTTATTTGGGTTTTGAGTTTTATATATTTTGGATATATATATTCATATATTTTGGATACTAACCCTTTATCTAATATGTCATTTGCAAATATCTTCTCCAAGTCAGTAGGTTGCCTCTTAGTTTTGTTGATTATTTCCTTTGTTGTGCAGAAGCTTTTTATTTAGATGTAGTCCTGATTGTTTATTTTTGCTTTTGTTTCCCTTGCCTTAGGAGACCTATCTAGAAAAATGTTGCTATGGCTGATGTCAGAGACATTACTGCCTGTGCTCTTCTCTAGTATTTTTATGGTTTCAGGTCACATGTAGGTCCTTAATCCATTTTGAGTTTATTTTTGTGTATGGTGTACAATAATGATCCAGTTTCATTATTTGTATGTAGGTGTCCAGTTTTCCCAGCACCATTTGTTGAAGAGGTTGTCTTTATCTCATTGCATATTCTTGCCTCCTTTGTTGAAGATTAAATGACCATATAATTATGGGTTTATTTCTGTATTTTCAAGTCTATTCCATTGATCTATGTGTCTATTTTTGTGCCAGTACCATGCTGTTTTGGTTACTACAGATTTGTAGTATATCTTAATATCTGGGATTATGACAGATACTTCCAGTTTTGTTCTTCTTTTTCAAGATTGCTTTGGCTATTCAAGGTCTTTTGTAGTTCCATACGAATTTTAGGATTATTTGTTCTGTTCTGTGAAAGATACTATTGGTATTTTGATAAGGATTGCATTAAATCTGTAGATCTGTTTGGGTAGTATGGACATCTTAATATTTATTTTTCTAGTCCATGAGCTTGAGATATCTTTCCATTTGTGTCATCTTGAATTTCTTTCATCAGTGTTTTATAGTTTTTGGAGCACAGGTCTTTCCTCCTTGGTTAAGTTTATTCCTAGGTATTTTATTATTTTTGTTGCAATGTAAATGGGATTGTTTTCTTGAATTTTCTTTCTGCTACTTCGTTATTACTGTATAGAAATACAACAGATTTTTGTATACAATTTTTTTTTATCCTGCAACTTTATTGAATTCATTTGTTAGTTGTAATAGTTTTGTTTTGGAGTCTTTAGGATTTTCTACATATAGTATCATTCCATCTGCAAATAGTGAAAATTTTACTTCTTACCAATCTGGATGCCTTTTATTTATTTTTCTTGTATGATTGCTGTGGCTATGACTTCCAGTACTGTGTGAATAAAAGTGGTGAGAGTGGACATTCTTATCTTGTTTCTGACCTTTGAGGGAAAGCTCTCAGTTTTTCACCATTGAGGATGATGTTAGCTGTGGGTTGTTCATATATGGCCTTTATTATGTTGAGATAAGTTCACCCTAAACCTAATTTATCAAGGGTTTTTATCATGAATAGATGTCCTACTTTGTGAAATGTTTTTATTGCATCTGTTGAAATGATCATATGTTTTTTATCTTTTCTCTTATTCATGTGATGTATCACGTTGATTGAAATGAGAATATTAAACCACCTTTGCATCCTAGAAATAAATCCTACTTGATCCTGGTGAGTGATTTTTAAAAATACATTGTTGGATTTGGTTTGCTAATATTTTGCTGAGGATTTTTCATCTGTGTTTATCAGAGATATTGGCCTGTAGTTTTCTTTTTTGTACTGTCTTTATCTGGACTTGATATAAGGTATTCTATGAGGCCAGAATTACCATTTGAAAGCTTTCCTTCCTCTTCAATATTTGGAAAAGTTTTTTTTTATTTTATGTTAATCACCATACATTACATCATTCATTTTTGATGTAGTGTTCTATGATTCATTGTTTGCGTACAACACCCAGTGCTCCATGCAGAACGTGCCCTCTTTAATATCCATTACCAGGCTAACCTATTCCCCCACCTGCCTCCCCTCTAGAACCCTCAGTTTGTTTCTCAGAGTCCATAGTCTCTCATGGTTCATCTCCCCCTCTGATTTCCCCTTCATATTTCCCTGTTGGTATATTTTATTTTATTTTATTTTATTTTATTTTATTATGTTATGTTAATCACCATACATTACATCATTAATTTTTGATATAGTGTTCCATGAATTATTTGGGAAAGTTTAAGAATAGTAAGTATTAACTTTTCTCTGAATGTTTGGTCGAATTTACCTGTGAAAACATCTGGTCCTGGACTTTTGTTTGTTGGGAGTTTTTTGATTGTTGATTCAATTTCATTGCTGGTAATTGGTTTGTTCAAGTTTTCTATTTCTTTCTGATTCTGTTTTGGGTGGTTATATGATTCTAGGAATTTATCCATTTCTACTAGCTTGTCCAATTTGTTGGCATACAATTTTTCATATTATTCTCTTATAATCCTTTGTATTTCTGTGGTGTCAGCTGTTATTTATCCTTTTTCATTTCTGATTTTGAGTCCTCTCTTTCTGTTTTTGATGAATCTGGCTAAAGGTTTATCAATTTTTTTGATCTTTTTTTTTACTAGAAAAAGCCACTTATTTATTTATTTTTAATTGATCTAGTATGGGTATTATTTTTTATTTAAATTCGATTAACATATAGTGTATTATTAGTTTCAGAGGTAGAGTTCAGTGATTCATCAGTTGTATATAACATCCAGTGTTCATTACATCACGTGCCCTCCTTAAGGCCCATCACCCTGTTACCCACCCCCATCCCCTCCAGCAACCATCAGTTTGTTTCCTAAGGTTAAGAGTCTCTTATGGCTTGTCTTCCTCTCTGATTTCATCTTGTTTTATTTTTTCCTCTCTTCCTCTATGCTTCTTTGTTTTGTTTTTTAAATTCCACATATGAGTGAAATAATATCATTGTCTTTCTCTGATTGACTTATTTCGCTTAGCATAATACCCTCTAGTTCCATCCACATCGTTGCAGATGGCAAGATTTCTTTTCTTTTTTTTGATGGCTAAGTAATACTCCATTGTGTGTATGTATGTGTGTGTATATATATATACACACACTGTTGATTGATATCTGGGATCTTTCCATAGTTTGGCTATTGTGGACATTGCTGCTATAAACATTGAGGTGCAGGTGCCCCTTCAGGTCACTACATTTTATCTTTGGGGTATACCTAGTAGTGCAATTGCTGGGTCATGGGGCAGCTCTATTTTTAACTTTTTGAGAAATTATTGATCTTTTCAAAGAACTAGCTCTTGGTTTCATTGACCTATTCTATTGGTTTTTTAGTTTCTGGATTTTTTTTTTTTTTCCTGTTCTAATCTCTATTTCCTCCCTTCTACTTGTTTTGGGTTTTGTTTGTCTTTCTCTTTCTAGCTCCTTTGGGTATAAGGTTAAGTTGTTTATTTGAGTTTTTTCTTGCTTCTTGAGGTTGGCCTATATTGCTGTAAACTTCCCTCTTAGAACCACTTTTGCTGTATCCCAAAGATTTTGGACCATTGTGTTTTCATTTTTATTTGTCTCTATGTATTTTTTTCATTTCCTCTTTGATTTCTTGGTTGAACCATTCATTGTTTAATAATATTTCTTCTCTTTCCAGATTTTTTTTTTCTTGTGATTGTTTTCTAGTTTCATAACATTGTGGTCAGAAAAGATACATGGCATAACTTCAATCTTTTTGAAATTGTTGAGACTTATTTTGTGGCCCTAATACATGATCTGTTCTGGAGGATATTCCATGTGCACTTGAAAAGAGTGTGTTATTCTTTTTTAGGATGGATGTTGTGAATATATCTGTTAAATACATCTGGTCCGATGTGTTATTCAAAGCCACTGTTTCCTTGTTGAATTTCTGTTTGGATGCTCTATCCATTGATGTAAGTGGGGTGTTAAAGTCCCCTACTATTATTGCATTAGTATTAATTACTTCTTTTATGTTTGTTTGCTTTATGTATTAGGGTGCTCCCTTGATGGGTGCATATTTACAACTGTTACATCTTCTTGATGGATTGTTCCCTTTATGATTACATAGTGTCCTTCTTTGTCTCATAGTCCTTGTTTTAAAGTCTATTTTGTCTGATGTAAGTATCACCCAGCTTTCTTTTCACTTCCATTTGCATGATAAATGCTTTTCTCAGCCCTTCACTTTTAATCTGCATGTGTCTTTTAGGTCTGAAATGAGTCTCTTGTAGGCAGCATATAGGTGGGTCTTGCTTTCTTATGTATGTCACCCTATGTCATGACTGGAGAGTAATTACATTTTCATTCAAAGTAATTGAAAGTAAATGCATCCAAAATAATTGATATAGTTATTGCCATTTTTGGATTCATTTTATCTTGTTTTTGTAGTTCCTCTTTGTTCCTTTCTTGTTCTTTTCTTTCCTGGTTTGTTGGCTTTCTTTAGTGATATACTTGGATTCTTTTTTTTTTTTTAAAGATTTATTTATTTATTTTGAGAGAGTGAGAATGAGAGAGAGAGAGAGCACATGAGAGGGGGGAGGGCCAGAGGGAGAAGCAGGTTCCTCGCTGAGCAGGGAGCCCGGTGCAGGACTCGATCCCTGGACTCCAGGATCATGACCTGAGCCGAAGGCAGTCGCTTAACCAACTGAGCCACCCAGGCGCCCTTGGATTCTTTTCTTATTTTTTGCATATCTATTACTGGTTTTTTATTTGTGGTTTCCATTAGATTTGAATATAACATCTTCTGCATATTGCAGTCTATATTAAGTTGATGGTTGCTTAAGTTTGAACCCATTCTTTACTTCTCTCCCTCCCACACACATTTTAGGCATCTGGTGTTATATTTTATATCCTTTTATTTTTGAATCCCTTCATTGATTTTATAGATATACTTATTTTTACTGCCTTTGTGCTTCCTACTTTCCTTACCTCTACTGATGATCTTTCCTTTCTACTCAAAGAGCTCCCTTTAACATTTCTTGTAGGGCTAGTTTAGTGATCATGAATTTGTTGAAATTTGTTTGCCTGGGAAACAAAAGTTTATCTCTCCTATTCTGAATGATAGCTTTGTTCAATAGAGCATTCTTGGCTGCAGGTGTTTTTTTGTTTTTTGTTTTTTTCCTTACAGTGCTTTGAGTAGATCATGTCATTCTCTTCTGGCCTTCAATTCTTCTGCTGCAAAATCAGCTGATAGCTGATGGAGTTTCTCTTATATGTAACTGTTTTCTTTTCTCTTGCTGCTTTTAAATGTGTTTCACTTTATCATTACTTTTTGCCATTCTAATTACTATATGTCTTGGTATGGACCTTCTTCGGCTGATTTTGTTGGGGGTTCTCTGTGTCTCCTCTCTCTGGATTTCTGTTTCTTTCTCCAGATTGGGGAGTTTTCAGCTATTATTTATTCAGATACATTTTCTGCTCCCTTTACTTTTTGTTTTCCTCCTGGGATCCCTATAATGTGAATCTTATTATATTTGATGGTGTCACTGAGTTCCCTACGTCTATTCTCATTTATTTAATTTTTTTCCTCTCTTCTGTTCATCTTGGTTGCTTTCCCTTACTCTATCTTCCAAGTCACTGATCCCTTTTTTTCTACTTTCTCTAGTCCATTCATTCCATGTAATGTATTTTTAATTTCATTTATTGAGTTCTTCATCTCTGAATGTTTCTTTTTTATGTTTTTTGCCTGTTAGTTAAGGATTCCTCTGAGGTCCTACACTATTTTCTCAAGTCCAGTGAGTATCTTTCTGACCATTACTTTAAATTCTCTATCAGGCATATTAGTTATCTCTGTTTCATTTAGCACTCTTGCTGTGATTTTTATCCTATTCTTTCATTTGGGACATATTCTTCTGTGTCCTTATTTTGCCAAACTCTATGTTTTTTTCTATGTGTTAGTAAAGTCAACATGTCTCCTGCTCTTGAAGGTAGTGGCCTTATGAAGAAAAGGTCCTATAGTGCCCTGCAGTGCAGTCTTCCCTGTCTACCAGAACTTGGCATTTCAGGGCTGTCTCCTATGTGTATTGCCTTTGCTCTGTTATTGTGGCTGAACCACTTCTGCCTTCAGTCCAGTCTTCTACGATGGCTTCCTTTGCTTATTGTAGGCAGGGTTTGGTCTCTGTGTTGGTAGGGATCAGTCTGTGGTCACTTTGGGCCTAAGTTGAATCAGACAGGCATTTGCCAGAGATGCAGTAGCACTAAACTGCAGTGTGCTTTCCTTGTGTCGTCCCTTGAGAAGCTTTCATTGGTGAGTGGGGCCTGCAGCCAGACCAGTTGTCTGCCCCCAGCCCATTGCTTGGGCCAGAGTGGGACAGTTGTGTGAGATTATCTTCCTCTGTCCTTGGGACAGGAGTTACTTTCAAGTGGTGGTGCTGGCCCCTGTTAGGGCTGTTTGCACAGTGCCAGGCTTGTGGCACTCTCTTGGATGAGCTCCAGCCAAGGGTGTTTTGGATGGCACAGGTTTGTAGGAGAATGTGGGGGTGGGTCCGAGGTGTTAGGAAGGTTTGAGCAGGTCTGCTATGGGGAGGAACCTGGACTGGAAACCTGGCCAGAGGGGGCATGTCCACAGGAGAACATGGGGATGGGGCACACTGTTAGCAAGGTAGGTAGGGAGTATTGACTCTGTGCTGGTTCCTGCAGGTGTCCTTGTATCTAGGCTGGGGGTAGAGGGGAGGGAACTGGCATTCTCTAGCTCCTTTTTCCTGCAGAAATCTCCCAAGGATCCCTACCCCTCCAATATGCTATGCTGAAATTAGTAAACAAATCTTCCTCTCATATATATCATATGATTATATCTCATATAGCCAGGTGTTTTTCAAGCTGTTGCTTCTGTGCTGTATCTACCAGGGGCTGTTTGTTGTGCTGTCTCTTTAAGGGTGGGACTTTGTCCTCCCACCTCTTCCAGAACCCAGCGAACTGATTTTTTAAATTCCAGGTGTTAAGTCCTGCTGATCATGAAAACACATAATTCAGCCCCTCTGTTTTCTAAAGCCAAATATTATGGGGATTTGTCTTTTCCATGCCTGGTGTTGGTGTTCCTATCTCTGTACCTGCTGAGTCCCTTCCTCCCATGGATAGTTTCACCGGTCCATTTAGCTCCAGACCACATCTCTGCCCCTCCTACTCACTTAGATGTGGCATCTTTTCTATAGTTAGCTGTGGAGGAGTCTGTTATTCCAGACTTTTTCTGTGCTATTTCTGTGCTATTTACACTGATATGGGTGTTCTTTAGTTGTGTCCATGGAACTAGATAAGCTTAGGGTCCTCCTACTCCACCATCTTCTTCAGAAGTCTGATGTTGAGCATCTTTTCATGTGTCTGTAGGCCATCTGTATGTCTGTCTTCTTTGGAAAAGTGTCTATTCAGGTCCTCTGCCATTTTTAAATCAGATTTTTTTTTTTTTGGTGTTGAGTTGTATAAGTTCTTTATATATTTTGGATACGAATCCATTATCAGATTTATCATTTGGAAATCTCTTCTCCCATTCAGCATATTGCCATTTTGTTTTGTTGATGTGTTCCTTCACTGTCCAAAAGATTTTCATTTTGGTGTAGTCCCAGTAGCTTAATTTTCCTTTTGTTTCCCTTGCCAGTGCAGACATATCTAGAAAAATGTTTCCACAGTTGATGTAAAAAAAAAAAAATACTGCCTATGTTTTCTTCTAGGCAGTTGAAGAGACTGTCTTCCCCATTGTATATTCTTGCTTCCTTTGTTGTACATTAATAGACTATAAAAGCATGGGTTTATTTGTGGACTCCCTGTTCTGTTCCATTGATCTATGTGTCTATTTTTGTGCCAGTACCATATTGTTTTGATTACCAAAGCTTTGTAGTATGTCTTGAAATCTGTAATTATGATACCTCCAGTTTGGTTTTTCTTTTTCAAGATTTTTTGTTTTGTTTTGCTGTTCGAGGTCTTCTTTGGTTCCATACAAATTTTAGGATTGTTTGTTCTAGTTCTGTGAAAAATGTTGCTGGTATTTTGATATGGGTTACATTAAATCTGTAGATTTCTTTGGGTAGTATGGGCATTTTAAGAATATTTGTCCTCTGTCCATGAGCATGGTGTATCTTCCCATTTGTATTCTCTACAATTTCTTTCATTTGTGTGTGATAGTTTTTGGAGTACAGGTCTTTAACCCCCTTGGCTAGTAAGTTTATTCCTAGGTATTTTATTATTTTTGGTGCAATGCAAATAGGATTGTTTTCTTAATTTTTCTTTATGCAACTTCATTATTAGTGTATAGAAATGCAACAGATTTCTTTATATTGATTTTGTATCCTGTGACCTTACTGAATTCATTTATCAGTTCTAGTAGTTTTTTGGTTGAGTCTTTAGATTTTCTATGTCTATACATGGTATTATGTCATATGCAAATAGTTAGTTTTATTTCTTCCTTACCAATTGGATGTTATTTCTTTTTCTTGTCTAATTGCTGTGGCTATGGCTTTTAGTACTATGTTGAATAAAAGTGGTGAGAGTGGACATCCTTGTCTTTTCCTGATCTTAGAGGAAAAGCTCTCAGTTTTTTAGCATTGAGGATGTTAGCTGTGGGTTGTTCATATATGGTCTTTATTATGTTGAGGTATTTTCCCTCTTATCCCTACTTTGTTGAGAATTTTTATCATGCATGGATGTTGTACTTTGTCAGATGCTTTTGTTGCATCTATCAAAATGATCATGTGGTTTTTATTCTCCTGTTAATGTGATAGATCATGTTGATTGATTTGTGAATATTGGTCCTCATTCCATATTGGGATAGAAAATAATCAGTTTCCAAAGCAATAGCTGATTAACATGCAACTGCTGTGGTAGTGAGATCATAACCAGCATGGAAATTATGATTGGGACTACCAATTGAACTTAAAATAGTCTCTAAGATACATTTGTATTCATTGGTGTCTGTTGGAGAACAAAAGGGAATAAAAGAGAGATATATTGGGAACTACCAGCCTTCCATCTTTTACGTTTTAAATCCTGGCACTAATCCTATCACACCACCTCCCAATGAAATGTGATCTTATTCTTGATTTACTACATTGACTAGGGAGTTGGGAGGAGTTTCAGAAGCTATCTCTTGGCCTGTGGAAAACATAATCGTGGGCAGACCAAAGAGCAATGTGAGGATTTTGTTGACTGCCAAGTATATCAATTTCACTTATACAGTAGATATTTAGCAAATGACCACCAAGTTGATTCATGGATCTAGTAGACTTATCACAAACTGAACTTTGCCAGGACTCCACTTGTCTCCTTTATCCTCCCCTTCAAACTGGGGACCACAAGAAAGGGCTTCAGGTCTCTGGGGATCAAAGACATTTTGATGACCATAAGTCCCAGCATTTGAGTTGTCAGAGAATTAATTCTCCTTTCTCCATTACAGTTACCCGAGTAAGTGACATTCATCTTTTTGGCATTAGACTAGGGAAATTAAATTATTATAGCATAAACTTGCTGTGATGTTTTAGGTTCCTTTTTTCTGTTGACCTGGCTACCACTTTAGTTATAAGGTTATGGATCTGAAAACTGGCTTAAGTCTGATAATTGGGCAAAGGATTTAAAATTTGTATTGGGATAGTCATTTTTAGCTTCCTAATTATCCATTCTTTCTTTCTTTTAATTTTGTGTATTTTTCAAGCAGTACTCTTATTGGCAGTCCTTCCAATTCCCCCCTAGAGGAAACCATCTCTACCACTTTCTATAGGCCAAGCCTCATTGGCTATCACTCTGAAGTTGCTTCGTGTTGTTATAATTGAAATCTCCCGGGTTTGTTGCCGACTAGCCTCTATTGCTTTGGGGCCCTTCTCCCCCATTGTTATCAATAAGCCATGATCTTTGACAACCTCTCCTGTCAACTCTGGCTTAACTTCTCAGTGACCTAGTGTGTCCTCACTAGCACATTCCTGATGGCCTTGGTGAATAGTATGACTTTTCATTTCTCTCATGCAACATAATTTTCTGGTGGGTCTTTGGTATCATATAGTATGTTGATTCCAGCAATGTCCACTCTCCTGAGACTTCCACTTTTTATATTGTTTATTTTATTTTATTGTGGTAAGAACATTTAACATGAAATTCACCCTTAATTAATTTTTAAGTACAAAATACAATATTGTTAATTATAGACACATGTTGTCCAGCAGATATGAGCCTTCTACCTTCCTCCATAATCTGCACGGAAACTCAGGTGTTGCAATTTGATTCACTATGGATATCATTTTCTCCAGACTTCTAGGTGACTCTCTAGCAGCAATTCACACCATCCCCTGTGGTTCTCACAGAGGTGTAAATCTTGTATCCTGAGAGAGTGCTCCCTGAGTAAATAAACTCTTCCTTATGCAGTCTTATGTTCTAGCTCCTTTTATCAAGCTTTCTTAAAATAGACATCCATTTTTATGTTCTTGGCTCCCGTCAATATAATTTGGTTAATTCTTGCAGCTTCTTTGAAGGTATCGTTCCTTTCCTCCCTTATCAGCTCTGTACATTTCCAGTGCTGTTGATCTACCCTGAGTTATTGATCTGGCATGTAGGAAAGGAGCTGACAGTAGATTCTTAGAGGGCCATCTGTTACCTTCTGAGTAACAGGT
Organism: Callorhinus ursinus; assembly: GCF_003265705.2. Classification (NCBI taxonomy): domain Eukaryota; kingdom Metazoa; phylum Chordata; class Mammalia; order Carnivora; family Otariidae; genus Callorhinus; species Callorhinus ursinus. The sequence continues at coordinate 12,331,420 of NW_027397087.1, forward strand.
CTGAAGTGTCCTCACAGATGAAGGGATTATTAGCTCTTATTAGGGAGAAGGGGTACATCTGCAAGTTCTGAGAGTTCAGAGAAGTCTGATGAGTCAAACTTTTAGATACATCCACCTAGATGTCCTCATTCCATGTACCCTAGGCATTCCCAACAGATCTACTTCTTGTCCAAAATGTTCAATCTTGAAACTCTGTGATTGTTACTATTAAATCCCGAGTTTGGTCTTCCTTCTGCTCTCTCACTGTAAAAGATAAGGCCTTTTTGAAATCTAACAAAGAATTCCCTCTGGTCTTCAAACTTACATTTCAGTGCCCTCACTTTTCATTAACTTTGTACAGGGCATCAATGCATTTGATCAATTCTGTTGTCATTATAAAATACTCTCTCTTTCTCTTTTTAGATTTGGAAAGGTTTTACTGTATACTGAAAATATGAAAAATTAATGTCACACAGCCTAATTCAACTATTGAAATACTGCATAAAATCTTAGCATGCTTCCTAATATAATTTAGTTTTAATCAAAAGTATATATATTTAAGGTATACAACATGGTTTATATACATATATAGTGAAATGATTATTACAGTCAAGCTAGTTAACATTTCATCTCCTCACATAGTTGCCATTCCACCCACCCTTCACTCCACTTCCAGCCCCTCATAAACATTGTTATACTCTCTGCCTCTGTGAGTCAGACTTTGAAAACATTTTTTTTTAGACTCCATATGTAAATGAGATCATACAGTATTTTCCTTTCTCTCTCTGGCTTATTTCACTTAGCATAATGTCCTCCATGTGGTTGCAATGTGGTTCATCCATGTGGTTGCAAATGACAGGTTTTCCATCTTTTTCATGGCTGAGTAATAGTCCATTATGTATACCACAGCTTCTTTATCTATACATACGTTGACACTTACGTTGCTTCCATATATTGGTTCTTGTGAATAATGCTGCAAAGAACATGGGAGTGCAGATACCTCTTTGGAATAATGATTTCATTTTTTTAGGCTATATACCCATATTGGGATTGCTGCAGCACCTAGTAGTTCTATTTATAATTTTTTGAGGAATCTATAAACTGTTTTTTATTTTTATTCTTATTTTTTAAGATTTTATTTATTTATTTGACAGAGAGATAGACAGCACAGATAGAGTGGCAGGCAGAAGGAGAAGCAGGATTCCCACAGAGCAGGGAGCCCAATGTGGGGCTCGATCCCAGGATCCTGGGATCATGACCTGAGCCAAAGGCAGACGCCTAACTGACTGAGCCACTCAGGTGCCCCTAAACTGTTTATTTTTAAAGATTTATTTATTTTTTTGAGAGAGAGAGTGTGTATGTGTGTGGGGGGTAGGGCAGAGGGAGAAAGAATCTCAAGCAGACTCCCCACTAAGCACAAAGCCTGATGCGGGGCTCAATCTCATCACCCTGAGATATGACCTGGGCAGAAACCAAGAGTTGGATGCTCAACTGACTGAGCCATCCAGGCACCCCAAGGAATCTATAAACTCTTTTGATATTGGCTGTACCAATTTACATTCCCATCAACAGTGTACAAATGTTCCCTTTTCTGCACATTCTGACCCCTTTGTCTTTTTTATAATAGACATTCTAACAGGTGTGAAATGATATCTTATTGTAGTTTTGATTTGTATTTCCCTGATGATTAGTGATGTTGAGCATCAGAAGTGTAGTTTGCAAATATGTTTTCCCATTTTGTAGGTTGTCCTTTCACTTTGCTGATTGTTTCCTTTGCTATTCAGAAGCTTTTCAGTTTGTCTATTTTTGCTTCTGTTCCTTGTGCCTTGTGCTTTTGGGGTCATTTCCAAAAAAATTCATTGACCAGACTAACATGAAGAAGGTTTTTCCTCTATTTTTTTTTTTTAGCAGGTTTACAGATCGGGTCCTACATTAAGTCTTTAATCCATTATTAGCTGATTTTTGTATATGGAGTGAGATCAGGGTTCAATTTTATTCTTCTGCTTGTGGAAGGCCAGTTTTCTCAACACCATTAATGAAGAGACTGTCCTTGCCATCTTTGTTGAAGATCAACTGACCATAAATATGTGGCTTTATTTCTGAGTTTTCTATTCTGTTCCATTGGTCTGTATGTCTGTTTTTATGCGACTACCACACTGTTTCGATAACTATAGTTTTGTAGTATATTTTGAAATAGGTTGTGAACCTCCATCTTGTGGGTCCCCCCTCAAGTTTGGTTTTGCTATTCAAGATCTTTTTTGGCTTCATATGAACTTTAGGATTATTTTTTCTCCTTCTGTGAAAAATACCCTTGGATTTTTCATAGGGATTGCGTTGGATAATATGGGTATTTTAATAATATTAATTCTTCCAATCCATGAGCACAGAATATCTTTCCATTTATTTGTGTCATCAGTTTCTTTCATCAATTTTCAGTGTATAGATCTTTCTCCTTCTTGGTTAATTTATTCCTAGACATTTTATTTTTTTATTTTTGGATGCACCTGTAGGCGGGGTTGTTTTCTTAATTTTACTTTCTTATAATTCATTCAGTGTATGAAAATGCAATGGATTTTTATTTTTTATGTTTTTATTTTTAAAGATTTTTATTTATTAGAGAGAAACAAGGTGTGAGAGAGGCATAAGCCAGCACAAGCGGGGAGGGGGAGGGTAGAGGGAGAAGTAGACTCCCTGCTGATCTGGGAGCCTGATGTGGGGCTCAATCCCAGGACTCTGGGATCATGACCTGAGCTGAAGGCAAACGCTTAACTGACAGCACCACCCAGGTGCCCTGCAATGGATTTTTATATATTAATTTTGCATTCTCTAACTTTACTGAATTCATTTATTAATTTTAATTGTTCTTGGTGGATTCTTTACAATTGTCTATGTATACATATTATGTCATCTGCCAATGGAGACAGTTTTACTTCTTTCTTTCTTATTTGGATGCATTTTATTTCTATTAATTGCTGTGTCTGGGAATTCCAAAACTGTGAATAAAAGGAGTGAAAGTGGGTATCCTTGCCTTGTTCTTATTCTTAGAAAAAGTTTTAGCTTTTCACCATTGAACATGATGTTAGCTGTGGGTTTGTCATATATGGCTGCTATTATGTTCAAGTATGTTTCCTCTATGCTCACTTTGTTGAGTTTTATAAATAGATGTTGAATTTTGTCAAAGCTTTATCTATTGAGATAATCATAGGATTTTTGTCCTTTATTTTGCTAATGTGGTGTATCCCATTGGTTGATTTGCAGGTGTTTAGCCATCCTTGAATCCATGGGATAAATTCCACTTGAAAATGGTGCATGATCCTTTCAGTGTATTGTTGAATTTAATTTGCTCATATTTTTTAAAACATTTTATTTATTTATTTTTTAAATTTAATTTAATTTTATTATGTTATGTTAGTCACCATACAATACATCATTAGTTTTTGATGTAGTGATCCATGATTCGTTATTTTTGTATAACACGCAGTGCTGCATGCAGTACATGCCCTCCTTAATACCCATCACCAGGCTAACCCATCCCCCCACCCCCTCCCCTCTAGAACCCTCAGTTTGTTTCTCAGAGTCTATAGTCTCTCATGGTTCGTCTCCCCCTCTGACTCCCCCCCCCTTCATTGTTCCCTTCCTTCTCCTAAGGTCCTCCCTGCTATTCCTTATGTTCCACAAATAAGTGAAACCATATGATAATTTATTTATTTTAGAGAGAAAGGGAGAGAGCGCATGAGCAGGATGGGCAGAGGGAGTGGGAGAAAGAATCTGAAGTAGACTCCACACTAAACATGGAGCCCAACGCAGGGCTTGATCTTACGAACCTGAGAAAACAACATGATCTGAAACCAAGAGTTGGCCGCTTAACTGACTGTGTCACCCAGGCACCCCTAATTTGCTAATAGTTTGATAAGTATATTTGCATCTATGTTCATCAGGGATATTGGCCTGTAATTTTCTTTTCTTGTAACATCCTTGTCTGGCTTTGATATAAGTGTAGGTTAGCCACATAAAATGCATCTGGAAGTATTTCTGCCTCTTCAGTTTTTTGAAAGAGTTGGAAAAGGATTGGTTTTAATTCTTTAAATCTTTGGTAAAATTCACCAGTGAAGCCATCTGGTCTCTCATTTGTTGTTGTTGTTGGGAGATTTTTTTTTTAAATAATTTTTTATTGTTATGTTAATCACCATACATTACATCATTAGTTTTTGATGTAGTGTTCCATGATTCATTGTTTGTGCATAACACCCAGTGCTCCATGCAGAATGTGCCCTCTTTAATACCCGTCACCAGGCTAGCCAATCCCCCCACCCCCCTCCCCTCTAGAACCCTCAGTTTGTTTTTCAGAGTCCATCGTCTCTAATGGTCCGTCTCCCCCTCCGACTTACTCCCCTTCATTCTTCCCCTCCTGCTATCTTCTTCTTCTTTTTTTTTTCTTAACATATATTGCATTATTTGTTTCAGAAGTACAGATCCGTGATTCATCAGTCTTGTACAATTCACAGTGCTCACCATAGCACATACCCTCCCCAATGTCTACCCAATCCCTCCCACCCCCCACCACTCCAGCAACACTCAGTTTGTTTCCTGAGATTAAGAATTCCTCATATCAGTGAGGTCATATGATACATGTCTTTCTCTGATTGACTGATTTCACTCAGCATAACACCCTCCAGTTCTATCCACGTCGTTGCAAATGGCAAGATCTCATTCCTTTTGATGGCTGCATAATATTCCATTGTGTATATATACCACATCTTCTTTATCCATTCATCTGTCGATGGACATCTTGGCTCTTTCCACAGTTTGGCTATTGTGGATATTGCTGCTATAAACATTGGGGTGCACGTACCCCTTCAGATCCCTACATTTGTATCTTTGTGGTAAATAAGTTGGGAGATTTTTTTTACTGATTCAATTTCCTTACTCACATTTGTTCTGTTCAGATTTTCTGTTTCTTCATGATTTACTCTTGGCAGGTCATATGTCTAGGAATTTATTAATTTCTTCTAGGTTTGTCCATTTTGTTGACATGTAAATGTTCATAGTAGTCCCTTGATCTTTTATATTTCTGTGATAACAGTTGTAATGTCTCCTCTTTCATTTCTGCTTTTATTTATTTGAATCTTCTCTCTTTTCTCTTAGTCTAGTAAAGGATTTGTCAATTTTATCTTTCAAAAAATCAACTCTTAGTTTCATTCATCTTTTTAATTTTTTTTTCTGGATTTTATCTCACTTGTTTCTTTTTAACTCTTTGTTATTTCCTTTTATTCCCACCAATTTTGGGCTTAGTTTGTCCTTTTCTTTTTTAGTCCCTTGAGATATAAAGTTAGATAAGTTAGATTGTTTATTTAAGATTTTTTTTTGAGGTAGGCATTTACTACTATAAATTTCCATGTTAGAACTACTTTTGCTCCATTGCATTTATTTTATGTTGTTTTAGTTTTCATTTGTTTCAAGATATTTTTATTCCCCTTCTTTGATCCATTGATTGTTCAAAGTTGTGTTGTTTAGTTTCACCATAGTTATGAGTTTTCCAATTTTCCTTCTGTTATTTATTTCTAGTTTCATACCATTGAGTCAGAAAAGATGATTGATATGACTTTAGTTTTCTTAAATTTGTGAAGACTTGTTTTGTGGCCTAACATATGATCTGTTCTAGAGAATATGTGCTTGAAAATATACATGCTTTGTTGCTGTCAGATAGAATGTTCTGTATATGTACAGCTAGGTACATTTGGTCTATAGTGTTATTCAGGTCTGCTGTTTCCCCATTAATTTTGTTTGGATGATCTAACCATTGTTTGAAGTTGGGTATTAAAGTCCCCTCCCAACTCTTTTTGTATTGCAATCTTTTTCTCCCTTATATACTATATTTATGTTAATATTTGCTATATATATACTTATATATTTATTAATGTATATATTATATATATTTACAATTGTAATATCCTCTTGGTAAATTGACCCCTTTATGTAGTGACCTACTTTTCCTCTTGACATTTTTAAATTTAAGTCTATTTTGTCTGAGTTTGCCACCCTTCTTTCTTTTAGTTACCACTTGTCTGGAATATCTTTTTCTTTTCCTTCATTTTCAACCTATATGGCCTTCCTCTTTCTTTTAAATTTTTGTAACTGTTAGTATGTTTCTTTCTATCAGAATATTCTTTCATGTTACTACTACTGAGTAAAACATTGAACAAAGCATTTGTGTTGCCATCTTGTCCCAAGGAGTATCTGGGTCCCGCGTATCACCTGGAAAAACAACCTCTAAAATGGACACATCAGAGGAACTGTTGTTTCTGAAGAACTGAACTGTTGTGTGCTATAACAAAACAAAGGAACCCCCCCCCAAAAAAAAACTTGTCTTTGATGCAGTCATAGGTACATCTTGATACTCTATTCTTTGGAGAAGCATTTTCTTCTCAATAAAAGATACTATTACTTTTCAAGCCACCAGTAAAATATTTTTTTGGGGTGGGGGAGAAAAACGTTCTCATTTCTGCTGTTAATAGCAGGAGTCTTAAGACTCAGAACCCTGGGGTGCCTGGGTGGCTCAGATGGTTAAGCGTCTGCCTTCGGCTTGGGTCATGATCCCGGGGTCCTGGCATCGAGCCCCACATCGGGCTTCTGACTCAGCGGGGAGTCTGCTTCTGCCTCTTCCACTGCTCAGGCTCTCTCTCTCTCTCTCTCTCTGTGTGTGTCTCTGTGTCTCAAATGAATAAATAAAATCTTTAAAAAAAAAAAAGACTCAGAACCCTTTGGCAAAGTCTTCTCATTACTTTAGGAAAGACCTTAAACAAACCAGTCTGGCTTGTACATGCTTTGTCTGCACTGAAACAGCTTAGTGGAATTGTTTAAGATTTAAAAATAATCAAAGAATTACATCATTCCCCTTTTATCTTTCAGCTACTGCACACCTATCTAATTTTGAGGTTGGATTTTGCCTTCAGATCATTTCCTTGTTGAAGTTACCCCTTACTGTTCCAGCGATGGAAATGGAGACCAATAAAAATCATAGAGGAGCAGCAGTAGGGAAACAGTAAATCCAGTTTTGCATTTGGAACAGCTTGGGATGGGGGTTATGATCAGAGAGGCACAGATTTGTTTTGTTGGCTATGTTCTTCCAAGTATCATTAGAGGGGCAGAGAAGACAGAACATGGGTGGACTTGACATGGATCTCATGTGCCTTCTCAGATTATCTTGGTGCTGCCCATCTCTCAGAACTCTTCCACCTTGGTTACTGCTGAGCCTGATTCCACTCACCTGTGAGTTTACCCGTAGGTTTTCCTAACAGATTGCACATGATGAGCAACTTTCTGTGATCTATCTTAAAGCAGCAGCAGCAGCAGCAGCAGAAATGATAGTAATTCACCTTTCTCCTTTCCACTGAGGCTATGGACTTGTGCTTCCTAAAGAGCTGTCAGGACTTTTTTTTTTAGAAAATCTAGGCTAAGTTGCTAAAAATGATCTAAGGTAGGTTTTGCCAGTTACATGTGGAAGAAGAAGACCACAAATGAATCAAGAAATTGGTGAGAATATTTCAGAACACCACTTGTAAGACTCAAGCCATATTCCTTAGCTGAGAAGGCCCAAATGAGTGCATGGTTTGAAGCTTGTTGAAGAGGGAAAGAAAATAGTGGTCAGTAGTAGGATAGGGTAGGTAATGAAAATCTAGTGGCTGGTTGCAGGCATTTACCCTAAGATGGTAGGATCCCCACAGCTGTGAAACACTTTAGCCTCAGATACATGAATTGTGTTCTAATTTTTGCTAGGTCATATGAGGTATATGGACCAGACTTCCCACTTGCAGTAGCTAGCCTCCAGAACAGCCCCCAATGGGACCCTTCCCTCTGGTGTTTATACCCTTGTGTGATTAGTGCCCTTCCATGTTTTACAAGGTTTGGTCTTTGTGGTCAGTTGGATACGGAAAAAGTGATTGTATATTGTTTCCAGATTGAGTTATAAAGTATATTGTGCCTTCATCTTGGTTTCTACCTTTTTCTTCCCTTCTACATTCTCTCTGTTAGATAACTTGTTTGGTGGAAATCAGGTGCCATCTTGTGAGTAGCCTGATGGAAAAATCCACAACTGAGATCCTTGCTAACATCCAAATTTGTGAGCTTAGAAGAAAATCATTGTTTCCATCATGACTTCAGGTTACTGAAGTCCTGGCTCAACTTGACTACAAACTCATGGGGGATCCTAAGCCAGCACCACCCAGCAAAACCAATGCCTGGATTATTGACCTCAGAGATAATATATTTTTATCATTTTATGCTGATAAGTTTTGAAGAAATTTATTATTCAGTAATATATAATTAATACACTGATCCATTAAACAGATGGTTGCTCTCTCCTTTTTATTCTGAAAGTATGCTTCCACCATTGCAATGGTCTTCCTGTTGAAATCCATTCTGCTAGCCATCCCTGTGCCAAAAATTCCAAATAAATAAACCAGCTGTAGGAAAATTTTCTCAGAGTGGTTGAGGAGATTCCAAACCTCACTGAAAAAAAAAAAACCTGTTAAATTCACTTGTAGTTTGCCTTTCTGCCAAGTAGTTATAATCCATTTCTGAATCTGTGACTCATGGATACCAAATGAAAGCAGATATACATTATATTTTCCTGTCTCCCTCAGAGATGGAGTAAAGGTGTGGGGCAGAAATTGTGACCTCAATGCAGTCATCATTATTGACCATTTTTCTTTCTCATTGACTTATAGTAGCTTGGGTTGTTCTGTGGAGTGTGGGTCTATGATCATCATTATAACATTAGCTTAACACCATTATCATATCACATGATTATCATTTCTTTTTTTCTGGAAGGAACAATTAAGATCTAGTCTCTAAGCAACTATTGAGTTTATAGTACTCTATTATTGTCTATAGTCATTAGACTGTGCATTAGATCTCTAAGATTTAGCTCCTGGTTGCTAATTTTACCCTAAAACAATCTCCCCAATTCCACCCTCCCATTCCAACTCCTGATAACTGCCATTCTACTTTCCATTTTTACAAAAGGAAAAAGTTTGGCTTTTTTAGATTCCACATATAAATTATATCATTACAGAATTTGTCTTTCTCTATCTGATTTATCTCATTTAGCATAATGCCCTCAAGATTTATTCATGTTCTTACAAATGACAGTATTTCCCTTTTTTCACATGGCTGAATAATATCCCATTGTATATCTTCTTTATTTCTTCATCCATTGATGGACACTTAGATGGTTTTCATATCGTGGCTATTGTAAATGATACTGCAATAAAAATGGGAGCACAGGATTAAAGACTTGAGTGTAAGACCTGACACTATAAAACTCCTTGAAGAAAAATAAGTGGTTAGCTCCTTGACATTGGTCTTGCTGAATTTTTTGACACCAAAATTTGACACCGAAAGCAAAAACAACAAAAGCAAAAATAAGCAAGTGGGACTATATCAAACTAAAAAGTCTTCGAAGCAAAGGAAACCATCTAGCAAATGAAAAGACAACCTACTGAATATGTGAAATAGGCAAATTAATATATGCAAATCATATATTTGATGGGGGTAGTTAACATCCCAAATATATAAAGAACTTATACAACTCAATAGCAAAAAATAATCTGATTAAGAATAGGCAGATAATCAGGGGCGCCTGGGTGGCTCAGTCGGTTAAGCATCTGCCTTCAGCTCAGGTCATGATCCCAGGGTCCTGGGATCGAGCCCTGCATCAGGCTCCCTGCTCAGTGGGAAGCCTGCTTCTCCCTCTCTCACTCCCCCTGCTTGTGTTTCGTCTCTTGCTGTCTCTCTCTCTCTGTCAAATAAACAAATATTTTAAAAAATCTTAAAAAAGAATAGGCAGAAAATCAGAATAGACACTTTTTCCAAAGAAAACAAAACACTCACTTGAAAAGAAAGCTGACCCCATCTCTATTGCAGCATTATTTACAATAGCAAGACATGAAAACAACCTAAGTGACACACACACACACACACACACACACACACACACACACACAGGCATATTATTCAGCCATATAAAAGGGAATCTTGGCATTTGTCACAACATGGATGGACTTTGAGGGCATTATGCTAAGTGAAACAAGTCAAAGACAAAAGCCACATGATCTTACTTATAGGTGGACTCTAAAAAAAAGAAAAAAATCTGAATTCATAGAGAACAGATTGGTGGTTGCCAGAGGTGGGCATTGGAGGGTGGGCATAGTGAGTAAGAAGGGGTCAAAAGGTACAAATTTCCTGTTATAAATAAGTCATGAGGATGTAATGTAAAACATGATGACTGTAATTAATAATCCTATGTTAATATCTGTAAGTTGCTAAAAGAGTAGATTTTTAAAAAAAGTAATCTCTAGGATCAACATGGGGCTGAAACTCATGACTTCAAGATCTAAAGTCTTATACTCTACCAACTGAGCCAACCAAGCTCCCCAAGAAAGGAAATCTTAAAAGTTCTCATAACAAGAAAAAACTTTGTAACTGTGGTGATGATGTTAACTAGACTTATTGTAGTTATCATTTCACATGTACAAATATTGAATCATTATGTTATACCCCTGAAACTAATAGGTCATATGTCAATTATATCTCAAAAACAAAACAAAAAAACCACATGGGGGTGCACATTTCTTTTTGATATCCTGTTTTCATTCCCTTTGGATATGTAACAAGGAGTGGAATTGCTGAATCATATGATAGTTCTGTTTTTAATTTTTTGAGGAATCTCCACATGTGTCCCACAGGGGCTGAAGAAATATGTATTCTTGCCAACAATGTACAAGGGTTCCCTTTTCTCCACAGCCTCCCCAATGCTGTTATCTCCTGTCTTTTTCATGATAGATGGCTTCTTTGAATAACGTCTATTTAGTTCTGCTTGTTTTAAAATCAGATTGTCTTTCTGAATTGTGTGAGTTTTTAAATATGTTTAGATGTTAACCCCTTATCTACTACATGGTTTGCAAATATTTTCTCCTATTCTTTACATCACATTTTTATTATTTTCATTGTTTCTTCTGTTGTGCAGTGTTATTAGTTGATGTAGTTCTGTTTGTTGATTTTTGCTTTTGTTGCTTGCACTTTTGATGTTATATTTAAAATATCATTACCATGACAAATATTAAGGAGCTTCTTTCCTATGTTTTCTTCTAGAAATTTAATGATATCTGGTCTTATGGTTAAGTTTTTAATCCACTTTGAATTAATTTTTGTATGATAGGGGTCCAATTTTTCTGCATGTGATTATCAAAATTTCTCATCACTATCTTTTCCCCACTGTTTGTTCTTGGCTGCCTCGTCAATGACTGGTTGACTATATGTGCATGGGTTATTTTCTGGCCTCTGCAATATGTTCTATTGTGCAATTTTTATTCTAGTACCATACTGTTTTGATTACTATAGATTGGTAGTACAGTTTGAAATCAGGAGATCTGATGCCTCTTGCTTTTTCTTTCTTATGATTGCATTGGCTATTCAGGGTATTGATGGTGCCATACAAATTTTAGAATTGTTTTTCTATTTCTGTAAGAAAATGACATTAGAATATTGAAGGGGATGGCACTGAATCCATAAATGGCTTTGGATAGTGTGGACATTTTAACAATATCCTATTTGTTTGTGTTTTCTTCATTTCTTTTATCAAAGTTTTATAGTTTTAATAGTACAAATCTTTCACTTCCCTGACCAAATTTATTTCTAAGTATTTTATTGTTTTTCATGCTATTGTGAATGGGATAGTTTTATTGTTTTTTCAGATATTTTATTTTCAATGCATAGAAATGCAACTGATATCTGTATGTTGATTTTTATATCATGCAACTTTACTGAATTCATTCATAAATTCCAACAGTTTTTGGTCAGGTCTCTAGGGTTTTCTGTATAAAGATCATATCATCTGCAAATGATGATTTTACTTCTTTCCATTTTGGATGTTTTTTATTATCTTTGTCATGTGAAACCACTCTAGCTAGGACTTTTAGTACTATGTCGAAAAAGAGTGGTGAAAGTGGGCACCTTTTTTATGTTCTTGATCTTATAGGGAAAGCTTTCAGTTTTTGTACTGTTGAGTATAGTATTAGCTGTAAGTTTGTCATACACAGTCTTCATTATGTTGAGGTATGTTTCTTCTACACCCAATTTGTTTCTTTTTTTTCAAATTTTTATTTAAATTCAAATTAGGATCAATGTAATATTAGGTTCAGGTATATAATTCATAATTCAGTGATTCAACACTTATATATAACAAGTGCTCTCCTTAATCCCCATTACCTATGTAACCCATTTCTGCTGCCCCCACCCCCACATGCACCCACCACTCCTTCAGTAAACATCAGTTTGTTCTCTATAGTTAAGAGTCTGTTTCTTAGTTTGCCTCTCTCTTTTTGTCCCATGTTTGTTTTGATTCTTAAATTCCACATAATGAGTGAAGTCATATGGTATTTGTCTTTCTCTGACTGATGTATTTCACTTAACATAATACTCTTTAGTTCCATCAGTGTCTTTGCAAATGGTAACATTTCATTCTTTTTCATGGCTGAGTAATATTTGATCATATATAGCACCTCTTCATTATCCATTCATCATTCAATGGACATTTGGGCTTTTTCCATTATTTGGCTATTGTTGACAGTGCTGCTATAAACATCAGGGTGCATATATCCCTTTGAATCAGTTTTTTTTTGTTGTTGTTGTTGTTATGTATTCTTTGAGTAAAGACCTAGTAGTGCAATTGCTGGATCATAGGGTAGTTCTATTTTTAACTTTCTGAGGATCCTCTATACTGTTTTCCAGAGTGGCTGCACCATTTTGCATTCCCACCATCAGTATAAGAAGATTACCCTTTCTCTGCATCCTTGCTAACAGCTGTTGTTTCCTGTGTTGTTAATTTTAGCCATTCTGACAGGTGTGAGGAGATACCTCATTGTAGTTTTGATTTGTATTTCCCTGATGATCAATGATGTTGAGCATCTTTTCAGGTGTCTGTTGGTCATCTGTATGTTTTCTTTGGAGAAATGTCTATTCATGTCTTCTGCCCATTTCTTAACTGGATTATTTGGGGTTTTTTTGGTGTTGAGTTTGATAAGTTCTTTATATATTTTGGATACTAACTCTTTATCAGATATGTCATTTGCAAACCTCTTCTCCCATTCTATAGGTTGTCTTTTAGTTTTGTTGATTGTTTCTCTCACTGTGCAGAAGCTTTTCATCTTGATGAAGTCCTGATAGTTTATTTTGCTTTTGATTTCCTTGCCTCAGGAGAAATATCTAGTAAGAGGTTGCTATGGGTGATGCTGCCTGTTATCTCCTCTGGGATTCTGATGTTTTCCTGTGTCACATTAGGTATTTCATCCATTTTGAATTGAGTTGTGTATGTATAAGAAAGTGGCCCAGTGTCATTCTTTTGCATGTTGCTGTCCAGTTTTCCCAACACCATTTGTTGAAAAGACTATCTTTTTCACATTTAATATTCTTTCCTGTTGTCAAAGATTAATTGACCACTTAGTTGTAAGTCCTTTTCTGGGTTTTCTATTCTGTTCTTTTGATCTATGTGTCTATTTTTGTGCCACTATCATGGTGTTTTGATTACTAGAGCTTTGTAATATAACTTGAAGTCTGGAATTGTGATGCCTCCAGGTTTGATTTTGTTTTTCAAGATTGCTTTGCCTATTTGGGATCTTTTGTGGTTCTATACTTTAGGATTGTTTGTTCTAGCTCTGTTAAAAATGCTGGTGGCATTTTGATAGGGATTATATATAAATGTGTAGGTTGCTTTGAGTAGTATAGACATTTTAACAACATTTGTTCTTCCAAACCACGAGCAGAATGGCTTTCCATTTCTTAGGGTTGTCTTCAGTTTCTTTCATCAATGTTTTATAGTTTTCAGAGTACAAGTTTTTCATCTTTTTGGTTAGGTTTATTGTAGGTATTGTATGGTTTTTGGTGCAGTTGTAAATGGGATGGATTCCTTGACTACTCTTTCTGCTGCTTCATTTTTGGTGTATAGAAATGCAACAGATTTCTGTATATTGATTTTGTATTCTGTGATTTTACTGAACTTGTGTATCATTTCTTAGACATTTTTTGGTGGGGTCCTTTGTGTTTTGTATATAGAATATCATGTCTTCTGTGAAGAGTGAAAGTTTGACTTCTTCCTTGCCAGTTTGGATGCCTTTTATTTATTTTGTTATCTGATTGCTGAGGCAAGGACTTCCAGTACTGTGTTAATAACAATGGTGAGAGTGGGCATCCCTGTCTTGTTCCTGACCATAGAGGAAAATCTCTCAGTTTTTTCCCATTGAGGATGATATTAGCTGCGGGTTTTTGTATATGGCCTTTATTATGTTGAGGTATGTTCCCTTTATCCCTCCTTTGTTGAGGGTTTTTATCATGAATCAATGTTATACCTTGTCAGATGCTTTTTCTGCATCTGTTGAGAGGATCATGGCTCTTTTCTTTTATTAATGTGTATCACATTGATTGATTTGCAAATACTGAACCACCCTTGCAGTCCAGGAATAAATCCCACTTGATGGTGGTGAATGATTCTTCTAATGTATTATTGCATTCAACTTACTAATATTTCTTTGAGAATTTTTGCAGCCATGTTCATCAGGGATATTGGCCTGTAGTTCTTTTTTAGTAGAGTTTTTATCTGGTTTTGGTATCAGGGTAATGCTGGCTTCATAGAATGAGTTTGGAAGTTTTCCTTCCATATCTATTTTTTGGGATAAGTATTAACTCTTCTTTAAATGTTCAGTAGAATTCCCCTGTGAAGCCATCTGGCCCTGAACTTTTTTATGTTTGGAGATTTTTGATTACTGATTCAGTTTCTCTGCTGGTTAATCATTTCAAGTTTTCTCTTTCTTCCTGTTTTAGTTTTGGTAGTTTATATGTTTCTAGGAGTTTATCCATTTCTTCCAGGTTGTCCAATTTATTGACATACAGTTTTTCATAATATTCTCTTATCATTTGTATTTCTATAGTGTTGGTTGTTATTTCTCCTCTCTCATTTGTTATATTTGTGTTCTTTCTCTTTTCTTTTTTGATAAGTCTGGCTAGGAATTTATCAATTTTATTTTTTCAAAGGACCAGCTCCTGGTTTCATAGATCTGTTCTATTGTTTTCTGTTTGTTTCTTTTTTTTTAAAAAAGATTTTATTTATTTGACAGAGAAAGACAGCACAAGCAGGGGGAGCGGCAGGCAGAGGGAGAAGCAGGCTCCCTGCAGAGCAGGGAGTCCAATGTGGAGCTCGATCCCAGGACCTTGGGATCATGAACCGAGCCTAAGGCAGACACTTAACTGACTGGACTGAGCCACCCAGGTGCCCCCTTTTTTCCATTTCTAGATAATTTATTTCTGCTCTAATCTTTATTATTTCCCTTTTTCTGCTGGCTTTAGGCTTCATTTGTTGTTCTTTTTCTAGGTCCTTTAGGTATAGGTTCTTTATTTGTGATTTTTCTTGTTTCTCGAGGTAGATCTGTATTGATATATACTTTTTTCTTAGAACTGCTTTTGCTGCATCCCCAAGGTTTTAAACTGTTGTGTTTTCATTTTCATTTGTTCCCCTGTATTTTTTAAATTTCTTCTTTGATTTCCTGGTTGACCCATTTATTGTTTAGTAACATTGTTTTAACTCCATGTATTTGTGGTCTTTCCACATTTTTTCTTGAGGTTGACTTTCACAACATTGTGGTCAGAAAATATGCATGGTATGATCTCAATCTTTTGTACTTTTTGAGGCCTGATTTATGACCTAGTATGTGACCTATTCTGGAGAATGTCCCACGTGCCCTGGAAAAGAATGGTATTCTGCTGCTTTAGGATGGAATGTTCTGAATATATTTAAGGCCATCTGGTCCAGTGTGTCATTCAAAGCCATTGTTTCCTTGTTGATTTTCTGCTTAGATGTTCTTTCCATTGCTGGGAGTGGGGAACTAAAGTCCTCTACTATTATTGTTTTATTATCAATGAGTTCATTGATGTTTATTATTAATTGTTTTACATATTTGTGTGTTCCCATGTTGGGTGCATAAATATTTACAATTGTTAGATCTTCTTGTTGGACACACCCTTTATTATGATGTAGTGCCCTTCATCTCTTTTTAGTCTTTGATTTAAAATCTATTTTGTCTGATATAAGTATTGCTATTCTGGCTTTCTTTTGATGTCCTTTTACATAACAGATGTGTCTCCATCCCCTAATTTGTTGAGGGCTTTTATCATGAAAGGATGGTGTTTTTTAGATGCTTTTTCTGCATCTATCAAGATGATTATATGATTTTTATCTATTACTCTATTAATATGGTGTGTTATATTTACTGATTTGTGTATGTTGAACCATCCTTGGGTCCAGGGATAAATCCCACTTGATCGTGTTGTGTAATCCTTTTTATGTGTTGTTGAATTTGGTTTGCTAACATTTTATTTAGAATCTTTGTATCTATATTCATCAGGGATATTGTCTATAATTTTCTTGTGTTTTTATATGACATTGATTTCAGGGTGATCCTGGGTTCATAAAATGAGCTTGGGAATGATGCCTCCTTTGTAATTTTTTGGAAGAGTTTCAGAAGGATTAGAGTTCACTCTTCTTTAAGTGTTTTTGGTCGAATTCATGAGAAGACCATCTGGTCCAGGGTCTTGCTATGTTTGGAGATTTTTGGTTATGGATTCAATCTCCTTACTAATAATTTGTTCAGATTTTTCATTTTTCCCAATTCAGTATGTCAGATTGTACATTTTTAGGAATTTATTCATTTCTACAAGGTTATTCATTGTTTTGGCATGTAATTGTTCGTAAGAGTCTCTTGTGATTCTTTGTATTTCTGTAGTGCCAGTTATAGTGTCTGCTCTTATCTAATGTATTGAGTCTTCTCTTTTTTTTTCCTTAGTCTACCTAAAGTTTTTTTAATTTTATCTTTTCAAAAAATGAGTTCTTCACTTTGTTGATGCTTTCTATTAGTTTCTGGTTTCTATTTTATTTATCTCTGCTCTAATCTTTTTTCCTTACTTCTGGGAACTTTGAGAGTAGTTTATTCTTTTTCTATTTCATTGAGGTATACAGCTAGGTTGTTCAATTGAAATATTGCTATTTTCTATTTTTTTAAAGATTTTATTTATTTATTTGTCAGAGAGAGAGAGAGCACAAGCAGGGCGAGCAGCAGGCAGAGGGAGAAGTGGACTCCCCGCTGAGCAAGGAGCCCAATGAGGGACTCTATCTCAGGAGCCTGGCATCATGACCTGAACCGAAGGCAGCTGCTCAACTGACTAAGCCACCCAGGCATCCTGAAATATTGCTATTTTATTGATATTTGCTTTTGTTGCCATAAACTGCCCTCTCAGAACTGCTCTTGTGGCATCCCATAGGCTTTGGTATGTTGTGTTTCCATTTTCCTTTTTTTTTTTCCCCAAAATATTTTTTATTTCCCTTTTGATTTTTTCTTTGACACATTTGTTCAGGAGTGTATTGCTTAATTTCCAAATATTTGTGGATTTTCTAGCTTTCCTCTTGTTGATTTTTATAATTTCATACCATTATGATAAGAAAAGATACTTAGTATATAATTAAAACCTCTTAAATTTCCTAAGACTTGTGTGGTCTATTCTGGGGAATGTTCCATAAGCACTTGGGAAAAGAATGTGTTTTTGTCTGTTGGATGGAAATGCTGTATAAGTGCTTTTTAGGTTTATTTGATCTACTGTATGGTTGAATTCCAATGTTGCCTTGTTGATTTTCTGTCTAGATATTTTATCTGTTTCTGAAAATGTGGTATTAAAGTCTGCTTCTACTATTGTATTTTTCATTTTTCCCTTCACATCTATTTGTATTTGCTTAATATATTTATGTGCTCCAATATTGGGTGCTTCTATATTTATGATTGTTTTATCACCTTGATGAAATGACCCCTTTATTATATAATAACTTTTTTTGTCTCTTGTTAGCATTTTTGGTTTAAAGTATATTTTGTCTGATATAAGTATAGCTAACTTCTCTTTTAGTTTTCACTTCCATACTTTGAGCCTATCTACATCCCAAAAGCTGAGGTGATTCTCTTGTAGGCAGCCCATCATTGGGTCATTTTTAAAAAAAATTTTATTATGTTATGTTAATCACTGTACATTACATCATTAGTTTTTGAGGCAGTGATCCATGATTCATTGTTTGCGAATAACACCCAGTGCTCCATTCAATAAGTGCCCTCTTTAATACCCATCACCAGGCTAACCCATCCTCTCCCCCAGAACCCTCAGTGTGTTTCTCAGAGTCCATAGTCTCTCATGGTTCGTCTCCCCCTCTGACTCCCCCCCCTTCATTTAACCCTTCCTACTATCTTTTTTTTTTAACTTATAATTTATTATTTGTTTCAGAGGTACAGGTCTGTGATTCAACAGTCTTGCACAACTCACAGCGCTCACCATAGCACATACCCTCCCCAGTGTCTATCACCCAGCCACCCCATCCATCCCACCCCCCACCACTCTAGCAACCCTCAGTTTGTTTCCTGAGATTAAGAATTCCTCATATCAGTGAGGTCATATGATACATGTCTTTCTCTGATTGACTTACTTCACTTAGCATAATACTCCCTAGTTCCAACCAGGTCATTGCAAATGGCAAGATTTTGGGTTTTTTTTGATGGCTGCATAATATGCCATTATATATATATATACCATATCTTCTTATCCATTCATATGTTGATGGACATCTTGGCTCTTTCCATAGTTTGGCTATTGCGGACATTGCTCCTATAAACATTGCGGAGCACGTACCCCTTTGGATCACTACATTTGTATCTTTGGGGTAAATACCCAGTAGTGCAATTGCTGGGTAGTAGGGCAGCTCTATGTTCAAATTTGGAGGAACCTCCATACTGTTTTCCAGAGTGGCTGCACCAGCTTGCATTCCCACCAACAGTGTAGGAGGGTTCCCCTTTCTCCGCATCCCCGCCAACATCTGTCGTTTCCTGACTTGTTAACGTTAGCCATTCTGACTGGTGTGAGGTGGTATCTCATTGAGGTTTGGATTTGGATTTCCCTGATGCCGAGCGATGTTGAGCACTTTTTAATGTGTTTTTTGGCCATTTGGATATCTTCTTTGGAAAAATGTCTGTTCATGTCATCTGCCCATTTCTTGATTGGATTATTTGTTCTTTGGGTGTTGAGTTTGATAAGTTCTTTATAGATTTTGGATACTAGCCCTTTATCTGATATGTCATTTACAAATATCTTCTCCCATTCTGTCGGTTTTCTTTTGTTTTTCTTTGACTGTTTCCTTTGCTGTACAAAGGCTTTTTATCTTGATGAAGTCCCAATAGTTCATTTTTGCCCTGGCTTCCCTTGCCTTTGGCGATGTGCCTAGGAAGAAGTTGCTGTGGCTGAGGTCGAAGAGGTTGCTGCCTGTGTTCTCCTTTAGGATTTTGATGGACTCCTGTCTCACATTGAGGTCTTTCGACCATTTTGAGTCTATTTTTGTGTGTGGTGTAAGGAAATGGTCCAATTTCATTCTTCTGCATGTGGCTGTCCAATTTTCCCAACACCATTTGTTGAAGAGACTGTGTTTTTTTCCATTGGACATTCTTTCCTGCTTTGTCGAAGATTAATCGGCCATAGAGTTGAGGGTCCATTTCTGGGCTCTCGATTCTGTTCCATTGATCGATGTGTCTGTTTTTGTGCCAGTACCACACTGTCTTGATGATGATAACTTTGTAATAGAGCTGGAAGTTTGGAATTGTGATGCCGCCAGGTTTGCTTGTCTTTTTCAACATTCCTCTGGCTATTTGGGATATTTTCTGGTTCCATACAAATTTTAAGATCATTTGTTTCATTTCCTTGAAAAAAGTGGATGGTATTTTGATAGGGATTGTTTTGAGTATGTAGATTGTTCTAGGTAACATTGACATCTTCCTAATATTTGTTCTTCCAATCCATGAGCATGGAACATACTCTATTTCTTTGTGTCTTCCTCAATTTCTTTCATGAGTATTTTATAATTTTTTGAGTACAGATTCTTTGCCTCTTTGGTTAGATTTATTCCTAGGTATCTTATGGTTTTGGATGCAATTGTAAATGGGATCGACTCCTTATTTTCTCTTTCTTTTGTCTTGTTGTAGGTGTATAGAAATGCCACTGATTTCTGTGCATTGATTTTATATCCTGCCACGTTACTGAATTCCAGTATGAGTTCTAGCAGTTTTGGGGTGGAGTCTTTTGAGTTTTCCACATAAAGTATCATATCATCTGCAAAGAGTGAGAGATTGTCTTCTTCTTTGCCGATTTGGATGCCTTTGATTTCTTTTTGTTGTCTGATAACTGTGGCTAGGACTTCTAATAATATGTTGAATAGCAGTGGTGATAGTGGACATCCCTGCCATGTTCCTGACCTTAGGGGGAAAGCTCTCAGCTTTTTCCCATTGAGAATGATAATCGCTGTAGGTTTTTCATAGATGGCTTTTATGATATTGAGGTAAGTACCCTGTATCCCTATACTCTGAAGAGTTTTGATCAAGAAACTGTGCTGTACTTTGTCAAATGCTTTTTCTGCATCTATTGAGAGGATTATATGGTTCTTGTTCTTTCTTTTTTTAAAGGTATTGTATCACATTGATTGATTTGTGGATGTTGAACCAGCCTTGCAGCCCAGGAATAAATCCCACTTGGTCGTGGTGAATAATCCTTTTAATGTACTGTTGGATCCTATTGGCTAGTATTTTGGTGAGAATTTTTGCATCTATGTTCATCAGGGATATTGGTCCGTAATTCTCTTTTTTGATGGGGTCTTTGTGTGGTTTTGGGATTAAGGTAATGGTGGCCTCATAAAACGAGTTTGGAAGTTTTCCTTCCATTTCTGTTTTTTGGAACAGTTTCAGAAGAATAGGTATTAATTCTTCTTTAAATGTTTGATAGAATTCCCCTAGGAAGCCGTCTGGCCCTGGGCTCTTGTTTGTTGGGAGATTTTTGATGACTGCTTCAAGTTCCTTAGTGGTCATAGGTCTGTTCAGGTTTTCTATTTCTTCCTGGTTCAGTTTTGATAGTTTATACATCTCTAGGAATGCATCCATTTCTTCCAGATTACCTAATTTGCTGCCATGTAGTTGCTCATACGTTCTTATGACTGTTTGTATTTCTTTGGTGTTCGTTGTGATCTCTCCTCTTTCATTCATGATTTTGTTGATTTGGGTTATTTTTCTTCTTGATGAGTCTGACTGGGCGTTTATCAATCTTGTTAATTCTTTCAAAGAACCAGCTCTTTGTTTCATTGATCTGTTCTGTTCTTTTGTTTTCTTTTTCATTGATTTCTGCTCTGATCTTCATTATTTCTCTTCTCCTGCTGGGTTTAGGCTTTATTTGCTGTTCTTTCTTCAGCTCCTTTAGGTGTAGGGTTAGGTTGTGTATTTGAGACCTTTCTTGTTTCTTGAGAAAGGCTTGTATTGCTATATTCTTTCCTCTTAGGACTGCCTTTGCTGCATCCCAAAGATTTTGAACAGTTGTGTTTTCACTTTCATTGGTTTCCATGAATTTTTTAAATTCTTCTTTAATTTCCTGGTTGACCCATTCATTCTTAGTAGGATGCTTTTTAGCCTCCATGTATTTGAGTTCTTTCCGACATTCCTCTTGTGATTGAGTTCTAGTTTCAAAGCATTGTGGTCCAAAATTACGCATGGAATGATCCCAGTCTTTTGGTACCAGTTGAGACCTGATTTGTGACCTAGAATGTTAACTATTCTGGAGAATGTTCCATGGGTACTAGAGAAGAATGTGTATTCTTTTGCTTTGGGTTGGAATGTTTTGAATATATCTGTGAAGTCCATTTAGTCCAGTGTGTCATTTAAAATCTTTATTTCCTTGCTGATCTTTTGCTTAGATGATCTGTCCATTTGAGTGAGGGGCATGTTAAAGTCCCCTTCTATTGTATTGTTGTCGATGAGTTTCTTTGCTTTTGTTATTAACAGGCTTATATAGTTGGCTGCTCCCATATTAGGGGCATAGATATTTACAATTGTTAGATCTTCTTCTTGAATAGACTCTTTAAGTATGATATAGTGTTCTTCCTCATATCTTATTACAGTCTTTGGTTTAAAATCTAATTTGTCTGATATAAGAATTGCCGCTCCAGCTTTCTTTTGGTGTTCATTACATTGGTAAATTGTTTTCCACTCCCTCACTTTCAATCTGGGGGTGTCTTTGGGTCTAAAATGAGTCTCTTGCAGACAGCATATCGATGGGTCTTCTTTTTTTTTATCCAATCTGATAGCCTATGTCTTTTGATTGGGGCATTTAGCCCATTTACATTCAGGGTAACTATTGAAAGATATGAATTTAGTGCCATTGTATTGCCTGTAAGGTGACTGTTATTGTATATTGTTTCTGTTCCTTTCTGGTGTATGTTACTTTTAGGCTCTCTCTTTGCTTAGAGGACCCCCCCTTTCAATATTTCTTATAGGGCTGGTTTCATGTTTTAAATTCCTTTAGTTTTTGTTTGTCATGGAAGCTTTTTATTTCTCTTATTTTCATGAAAGCCTACCTGGATATAGTATTCTTTTTTTAAAAAATTTTTTATTGTTATGTAAATTACCATACATTACAACATTAGTTTTTGATGTAGTGTTCCATGATTCATTGTTTGTGTATAACACCCAGTGCTCCACGCAGAACGTGCCCTCTTTAATACCCATCACCAGTCTAACCCATCCCCCCACCCTCCTCCCCTCTAGAACCCTCAGTTTGTGGTTCAGAGTCCGTCGTCTATCATGGTTCGTCTCCCCCTCCAACTTACTCCCCTTCATTCTTCCCCTCCTGCTATCTTCGTCTTCTTTTTTCTTAACATATGTTGCATTATTTGTTTCAGAAGTACAGATCTGTGATTCAAAAGTTTTGCACAATTCACAGCACTCACCATAGCACATACCCTCCCCAATGTCTATCACCCAGCCACCCCATCCCTCCCACCCCCACCACCCCAGCAACACTCAGTTTGTTTCCTGAGATTAAGAATTCCTCATATCAGTGAGGTCATATGATACATGTCTTTCTCTGATTGACATATTTCACTCAGCATAACATCCTCCAGTTCCATCCACATCGTTGCAAATGGCAAGATCTCATTCCTTTTGATGGCTGTATAATATTCCATTGTGTATATATACCACATCTTCTTTGTCCATTCATCTGTCGATGGACATCTTGGCTCTTTCCACAGTTTGACTACTGTGGACATTGCTGCTATAAACATTGGGGTGCACGTACCCCTTCGGGTCCCTACATAAAAAATGTTTTTTTAAAAAAAGGGATTGATAAGATGTTGGTTGAAAAAGGGAAAAAGAAAAATTAAAAAAAAAACAGTTAAAAAAATTAACTTTGAAAAACTAATGAATCATGGTAAAAAAAAGCCATGAATTCTACGTGCAGTATTCCCCTAGCGCTGGAGTTCTCCCGTTCTCCTTGATTGGTAAACTTGGTCTTGGCTTGCTGGCTGTTCGTGCTGATCTTCTGGGGGAGGGGCCTGTTGCCATGGTTCCAAATGTCTTTGCCGGAGGCGGAATTGCCCCGCCCTTGTCGGTCCGGGCTAAGCAAGCTGCTCGGGTTTGCTCTCAGGAGGTTTTGTTCCCTGCAAGCTCTGGTATAGCTTTGGAGGACCAGGGTGAAAATGGTGGCCTCCCAATCTCCACTCGGAGGAGCTGAGAACTCGGGGTCCCAGTCCTCAGTGCGCCCCCAGGGAAAAGCAGTCACTCCCGTCTCCCTGGTCTCCAGCCGCGCTATGTGCTCACCCGGCCTGTGACTGAGCGTTTCTACCTCTGGCACTTGACTCCGTGTGGAGTCTCCAAACCCAGCAGATCCCTGTGGTGTGCTCCCGCGCTGCTCCCCCCGGGGGAGGGAGAGGACTCTCCCCGGATCTGCTGCTTGTTGGGTCCCTGCTAGAGGAGCAGTGGCCCGACTAGGCCGCGGATCACAGTTTATGGCAACCCTGAGCTGAGAGCCCATGCCTCGGCTCCGTCTCTGCAGCCGGCTTCCCCACTCCGATACCTGGGAGCTTTGCTGCACTAAGGCACCCTCGGTCTTTCTGTGACCCCGAGGGTTCTGAGACCACACTGTCCCGCGAGGGTTCCATCCCCCGCTTAGCCACTGGAGCGACGTCCCTCAGCGGAGCCGGCTTCTAAAAGTTCTGATTTTGTGCTTCGTGGCTCTATCACTTGCCAGAAGCGGCCAATGGGGGCCCCCTCCCCCGCCGTCTATCCTCCCGAATATCGCCTCAGATTCACTTCTCCGCACGTCCTACCTTCCAGTAAGTGGTCGCTTCTCTGTTCAGAGAGTCGTTGCTACTCTCTTCTTCGGTCTCCTGTTGAGTTCATAGGTGTTCAGAATGGTTTGATCCCTATTCAGCCGAATTCCTGAGACCAGATGAAATCCAGGTCTCCTACTCCTCCACCATCTTGCTTTGCCCTGGATATAGTAATCTTGGCTGCATACTTTTCTCATTTACTGCTCTGAAAATATCATGCCAGTCCTTTCTGGCCTGCCAGGTTTCTGTGGATAGGTCTGTTGCCAATCTGATGTTTCTACCATTATAGTTTACATATCTCTTCTCCCGAGCTGCTTTCAAGATTTTCTGTTTGTCTCTGAGACTCGTAAGTTTTACTATTAGATGTTGGGGTGTTGACCTATTTTTATTGATTTTGAGAGGGGTTCTCTGTGCCTCCTGGATTTTGATGCCTGTTTCCTTCCCCACATTAGGGATGTTCTCTGCTATAATTTGCTCCAAAATACTTTCTTCCCCCACCCATCTTTTTTCTTCTGGGATCCCAATTATTCTAATATTTTTCGTCTTATGGTATCACTTATCCCTTCTGATCTAGTAGTTGTTTTTCTCTCTTTTTCTCAGCTGCTTTATTTTCCATCATTTGGTCTTCTATGTCACTAATTCTCTCTTCTGCCTCATTTAGCGTAGGAGTTGGAGCCTCCATTTTCGATTGAACCTCATTAATAGCCTTTTTGATACCAACTTGGTTAGATTTTAGTTCTTTTATTTCTCCAGAAATAGTTTCTCTAGTGTCTTCCATGCTTTTTTCAAGCCCAGCTAGTATCTTTATAATTGTCATTCTGAACTCTAGTTCCAACATCTTACTAATGTCCGTATTGATGAGGTCCCTGGCAGTCGGTACTGCCTCTTGTTCTTTTGAGGTGATATTTTCCATCTTGTCATTTTGTCCAGTGGAGATTAGATGAATGAGAGAACAAACTGCTAACAGGGTAACAATGACCCTAGAAAAATATACACTAAACAAATCAGAAGAGACCTGAAACTGGGGGAAAAGAAAGAGAAGGAAAGAAAAAAGAAAAAGATAAAAAAAAAGAATATGATGAAATATGATCAGGCTGGTGAATAGATCAGTGTCACACACTAGATTTTGGGCATATTTTGGTCTGTTAGAAGAAACTGCCTTCCAAATTTTTAAAGAAAGAAAAACATATATGTTCAAAAATAAGGGTAAATACAACAAAGGGATGGAATATGACTGTAAATATGAAAATTATAAGATATTTTATAGAAGAAATTGATAAGAAGTTGGTTCAGAAAAGAGAAAAAAAAAAACAAGGGAGAGAATGTGATCAGACAGGAGACTAGAACAAAGCCATACACTAGAGATTTAAGGTATATTTTGGTCTGTTAGAAGCAACTGTATCCCAAAATTTTAAAGGGAACAACTTATATATATATATATATACCAAAAATAAGGTTAACTACTCTGAAGGGATAGAATATGACTCTAAAAATGAAAAATAAAATAGATTTTTTAAAAACGGTTTGATAACATGTTGGTTGAACAAGGAAAAAAAGAAAAATTCAAAAAAAGAAAAAGAAAATTAAAAAAAATTAACTTTGAAAGACTAAGGAATCATGGGAAAAAAAGCCATGAATTCTATGTGCAGTGTTCCCCTAGTGATGGAGTTCTGCCATTCTCTTTGATTGGTAAACTTGGTCTTGGCTGGCTGTTCTTGCTAATCTTCTGGGAGGGGCCTTGTTGCCATGGTTCTCAAATGTCTCTGCAGGAGGCGGAAATGCCCAGTCCTTGCTGGGTCCGGGCTAAGTATTCTGCTCGGGTTTGCTCTCAGGAGCTTTCATTCCCTGCAAGCTTTCCATACAGCTTTGGAGGACGAGAGTAAAAATGGTGGCCTCCCAATCTCCACCCCAGAGGAGCCGAGAACTCGGGGCCCTGCTCCTCAGTGCACCCCCAGAGAAAAGCAGTCAATCACTCCCATCTCCCTGGTCTCTGGCCACACTCCATGCTCACCCGGCCTGTGACCGTGCATTTCTATCGCTGGCACACGACCCCATTTGGAATCTACATACCCAGCAGATCCCTGCAGTGTGCTGCTGTGCTGCTCCTCCTGAGGGAGGAAGGGGAGTCTCCCCAGATCTGCCGCTTGTTGGGTCCCTGCTGGAGGAGCAGTGGCCCTACTGTGCTGCGGATCATGGTTTATGGCATCCCCGAGCTGAGAACCCGCTCCTCGCCTCCGTCTCTGCAGTTGGCTTCCCCACTCTGATACCTGGGAGCTCTGCCGCACTCAGGCCCCCCTGGTCTTTCTGTGACCCCAAGGGTCCTGAGACCACACTGTCCCAACGAGGGTTCCACCCCCGCTTAGCCACTGGATAAACATCCCTCAGTGGAGCAGACTTCTAAAAGTTCCGATTTTGTGCTCTGCTGCTCTATCACTTGCCAGTGGTGGCCGAGGGAGGCCCCCACCCCTGCCATCTAGCCTCCCGAATATCACCTCGGATTCACTTCTCTGCACGTCCTAACTTCCAGAAAGTAGTTGCTTTTCTGTTCAGAGAGTTGCTGCTATTCTTTTCTTCGATCTCCTGTTGAGTTCGTAGGTTTTCTGAATGGTTTGATCCCTATCTAGCTGAATTCCTGGGACCAGAGGAAATTTAGGTCTCCTACTCCTCCGCCATCTTGCTCCTCCTCCATTGGGTCTTATTTTTAATGCATCCAGCCTCTCTGGACTTTGTTAACTTAGTCATTGTACATTCAATTTATTAGTGATATGTAAGGACTTAAAAATGCTATCCTATTAATTGCTGCTGCTTTTACATTTCATTATTTCTTTTGGCCCCTCTATTTCTGTCTCTCTTTGTAAATTGGTGATTTTTTGGTGGTAATGCTCTTCTCCTTTTGTTTTCCTTTTGGTCATCTATTCTAGATTTTTGCTTTGTGATTATCATGAGGCTTCCATAGGATATCTTATAGTCAAAATGGTCTATTTCGGGTTGATATGAACTTTGTCTACAAAAGCTTCATTCTTTTATTACCTCTTTTATATTTTTTGATGTCATTATCTCTTTTCATGTTGTATGTTTGTTAAATAATTCTTTTAATACTCTTTTTCACCTTTGTATTATAATTAAGTGGTTAACACACCATCCTCTTACAGAATTAATTATCTGACTGTATATTTACCTTTATCAATGTGTTGTATATTTTCATGTTGTCATGACAATAGCATTTTTTTTTATTTCAGCTTGGAGAATTTTTTAAAACATTTCTTACAAGGCAGTTCTAGTGGTGATGAGCTCCCTCAACTTTTGATTTTCTAGTATAGTCTTTTTTCTCCTTCATATCTGAAGGATAACTTTAGCACATAGACTATTCTTGACTAGTGTTTGGTGTTTTGTTTTGTTTTTTTCTTTCAACACTTTGAATATGTCACTCTATATCTTTTTACTGCAATGAACTAATAGAGTGATCTTTTAGCTCCATTAACTTGGGTGTCCACTTCTCTCCCCAGGTTTGGGAATCTCTGGGTTATTATTTCTTTAAATAAAATTTCTGCTCCCATCTTCCTCTCTTTTTCTGGATTCCCTATTCTGAATATTTGTTCATCTGATAGAGTTCCATTGATCATGTTAATTTTCTTCACTCCTTTTCACTCTTTGTTGCTGTTGTTGCTCTCCTCTGAGTTATTTCAAAATCCTATTCTTTAACTCACTTTTCTGTCTTCAATTTGCTTTACTCTACTGCAGATGCTCACTATTGCATTTTTAATTTCATTCATTGTTTTTTAGATCCAGAATATATGCCTTGTTCCTTTTTAGTAAATATCTTGTGATTTCACTCTTTTGTCTTTCTGATTTTACTTGTAGCAATTTATATTTCTTAACAACAGCTATTTTGAATTTTTTACCAGATAGAACACAAAGTTCCATGCCTTGGAGCTTGGATATTGAATTATTATCTCTTGGTAGTGACATGTTTCTTTAATTTTTCATGTTCCTTGTAGTTTTGTGTTGCTGCTATCACATTTGAAGAGTAAACACGTCCTTAAATCTTTGCTTCTTATCTTCAGATAGGATATTTTGCTCATTACTATTGTAATTCATAGGGGTTTTCTCTGCCTATGTATGGGTATACCTGTTGCACTCTTGTTCCTCCCTGTTGTGGAAGAATTCTTAACCTTTTCTGTCTTCTGTGCTTCTTACAACTCACTGGGCTGTGTATTGGAAACACCTCGTTTTCCAAAAGGTGTGCTATAGCTCAAGTTTGCACCTTCTCCCTTGCCCAGAGACTCGGGTGTTTTCTGAATGCATTTCCTATTGTCTGGACCTTGCTTTTATGCTGCATTAAGGAACACACACCAGGAGCTATGCATGGAGTGGGGGAGATGTGGGATTTGTACTGGAGGTATTGGGGGGTACATATGTACTGATAGGGATATCCTTGGCTGTGGCACTCCCAGTGACTCATGGGTAGACTTCCTGCAGTCAGCAGGAAATATGTCCGTATAATGCCCTTTGATTTTTTTTATTGAGGTATAATTGACATACAATATTACATTAGTTTCAGGTGTATAACATAGTGATTTGACATTTGTAATTGTAGAATGTTTACCACAATAAGTGTAGTAACCATCTCTCACCTTATAAAATTTATACAATATTATATATTATATTCACCAGGTTGCATATTATATCTCATGACTTACTTATTTTATAACTGGAAGTTTGTACTTCTTAATTCCCTTCACACTCATTTTGCAACTCTCCTATCTCCTTCCCCTTTGCCAACCACCAGTCTGTTCTTTGTATCTATGAGTCTGGGTTTTATTTTGTTTTGTTATTTGTTTTATTTTTTAGGTTCCACATGTGAAATCATGCAGTATTTATTTCTTTGTCTGATTTATTTCACTTAGTACAATGCCCTCAAGATTCATCCTTGCTGTTGCAAATAGCAGTCGTTCATTCTTTTTCATGGCTGCTTATATTCCATTGGTGTGTGTGTGTGATCTTTATCCATTCATCCATTGACGGACACAGGCTATTTCCAAATCTTGACTTTTAGAAGTAATGTTGCAATGAACATAGGTGTATATACATACATCTTTTTGAAGTAGTGTTTTTAGTTCTTCACATAGATACCCAGTGGTGAAATTGCTGGATCATATAGTAGCTCTATTTTTAACTTTTTGAGGAACTTTCATATTGCTTTCCATAGTGGTTGAATCAATTTACATTCTAACAAACAATGTATGAGGGATCCCTTTCCCCCCACACATCCTTGTCAACACTTGTCATTTCTTGTCTTTTTTTTTCTTTCAAATTTTTATTTAAATTCTAGTTAGCTAACATA
This sequence comes from Callorhinus ursinus, assembly GCF_003265705.2. NCBI lineage: Eukaryota > Metazoa > Chordata > Mammalia > Carnivora > Otariidae > Callorhinus > Callorhinus ursinus. Next base: position 12,361,017 of record NW_027397087.1, read on the forward strand.
CAATGTAATATTGGTTTTAGGAATAGAATTTAGTGATTCATCACTTACATATAACACCAGGTGCTCAACACAACAAGTGCCCCCCTTAATACCCATCACCCATTTAGCCCATCCCCTGCTCACCTACCCTCCACCAAACCCTCTGTTCCCCATAGTTAATCACTTATGGTTTGTTTCCCTTTCTTTTTTTCCCCTTCCCCTATGTTCATGTTTTGTTTCTTAAATTCCACATATGAGTGAAATTATATGGTATTTGTCTTTCCCTGACTCATTTTGCTTAGCATAATACACACCAGCTCCATCCATGTCATTGCAAATGGCAAAAGTTCATTCTTTTTGATGGCTGAGTAATATTCCATTGTGTATATATATATATATATATATATATATATATATATGCCTTATCTTCTTTACTAGTCATTCTGGCAGTTGTAAGATGACATCTCTTTGTGGGTTTGATTTGCATTTCCCTGATAACTAATGATGTTGAGCATTGTTTCATGTGCCTGTTGGGCATCTATAAATCTTTGAGAAAAATGTCTGTTCAGATGATCTGCTCATTTTTTTTAAAGATTTTATTTATTTATTTGAGAGAGAGAATGAGAGAGAGCACATGAGAGCGGGGAGGGTCAGAGGGAGAAGCAGACTCCCTGCTGAGCAGGGAGCCTGATGCAGGACTCGATCCCGGGACTCCAGGATCATGACCTGAGCCAAAGGCAGTTGCTTAACCAACTGAGCCACCCAGGCGCCCTGATCTGCTCATTTTTAAATTGGATTATTTGTTGTACTGAGTTGTATGAGTTTCTTATGTACTTTGGATATGAACCCCTTATCAAATAAATGATTTGGAAGTATCTTCCTACATTCAGTCGCTTGCCTTTCTGTTTTGCTGATGGCTTCCATTGTTGTGCAGAAGCTTTTTAGTTTGATGTAGCCCCACCTGTTTATTTTTGCTTTTGTTTCCTTTGCCTTTGGAATCAGATCTAAGAGCACATCACTAAGGTGTCGAGGCACATACTGCATATGTTTTCTTCTAGGAGTTTTATGGTTTCAGGTCTGACATTCAAGTCTTCAGTCCATTTTGAGTTACATTTTATGTCTAGTGTATGATAGTGGTCCATTTTCATTATTTTGCATGTTGCTATTCAATTTTTACAATAGTATTTATTGAAGGGACTATCCTTTCTCCATTGTATATTCTTGCCTCCTTTATCATAAATTAGTTAACCATATATGTGTGGATTTATTTTGGGGCTTTGTAATTTCTTTCATTGATCTGTGTGTCTGTTTATACCAATACCATACTGTTTTGATTACTATAGCTTTGTAGTATTGCTTGAAATAAGGGAACGTGCTACCTCCAGCTTTGTTCTTCTTCAAGATTGTTTTGGCTATTTCATGTCTTTTGTGGTTTCATACAAATTTAAAATTAGTTCTAGTTATGTGAAAAGTGTCATTGGAATTATGATATAGATGGCATTGAATCTGTAGATTGTTTTGCGTAGGATGAATGTTTTAACAGTACTAATTCTTTTAATCCATGAGGATGGGATGTCTTGCTGTTTATCTGTGTCTCCTTCAATTTCTTTCATCAGTGTCTTACAGTTTTTAGTGTGCAGGTTTTTTACCTCCTTGGTTAAATTTGTTCCTAGTTACCTTATTCTTTTTGATGCAATTGTAAATGGGATTGTTTTCTTAATTTCTGTTTCTGCTACTTATTAATTTATAGAATGGTTAAAATCAATAACACAAGGAACAAGTGTTGGTGAGGATGTGGGGAAAGTGGAACACCCTTACACTATTGGTGAGAATTCAAACTGGTGCAGCCACTCTGGAAAACAGTATGACGATTCCTCAAAAAGAACTATCCTATGATCCAGCAATTGCACTACTAGGTATTTATGGATACAGAAGGATACCAAAGGATACAAAAATACTAATTTGAAGAGATACATTCACCCCAGTGTTTATAGCAGCATTATCAACAAGAGCCAAATTAAGGAAAGAGTGTAAATATCCATCAACTGATGAGCAAATAAAGAAGATATGTGTATGTATATATGGAATATTAGGCATAAAAAGAATGAAATCTTGCCATTTGCAGTGATGTTTATGGAGCCAGAGAGTATTAATGCTAAGTGAAATGTCAGTCAAAGACAAATACCATATGATTTCACTCTTATGTGTAATTGAAGAAACAAAACAAATGATCATGGAGAAAAAAAGAGAGAGGCAAACCAAGAAACAGACTCTTAACTATAGAGAACAAACTTAGGGAGGTGGGTTAAATAGGTGATGGGCCTTAAGGACGACACTTGTCATGAGCACTGGATGTTGTATTTAAGTACTGAATTACTAAATTGTACACCTGAAATTAATATTACACTGTGTGTTAACTAACAAATTTAAATAAAAACTTAAAAGAAGTGCAACAGATTTTTTATATTAATTTTGTATTTTGCAATCTTACTGAATTCACTCATTAGTTCTAACAGTTTCTTTGTGGAGTCCTTTGGGTTTTCTATATATAGTATGTCATTTGCAAATAGTGAAAGTTTTACTTCTTCCTTTCTTATTTGGATGTCTTTTATTTCTTTTTCTTGCCTAATTGCTATGGCTAGGACTTCCAATACCATGTTAGATAAATTGGTCATAATTGGCATCCTTGTCTTATTCCTGATATTAGAAGAAAAACTTAGAGCTTTTCACATTGAGTAAGATAGTAGCTGTGAGTTTGTCATATATGGTCTTTATTATATACAGTCCCTTTATACCCACTTTGTTCAGAGTTTTTATCATGAATGGATATTGAATTTTCAGATGCTTTTTTTTTGCATTTATAGAGAATACCATATCATTTTCATCTTTTGGTACATTACTGGGTTGTATCATGTTGATTGATTTGTAGATGTTGAGCCATCCTTGTATCTCTGGAATAAATCCCAGTTATTCATGGTGTTTGATTTTTTTTTTAAGATTTTATTTATTTGAGAGAGAGAGAGGGAAGGGCAGAGGGAGAGGGATACAAGGAGACTCCCCACAGAGCATGGAGCCTGCCCCGGGGCGGGGGGGGGCCTCAATCCCAGGACCCTGAGATCATGACCTGAGCTGGTCAGACACTTAACCGACTGAGCCACCCAGGCACCCTAGTGTTTGATATTTTAATGTTGGAAGGTTTTTAATTAGTGATTCAGCATCCTTACTAATCTTTCCACTTAGATCTGTTTCTTCATGGGTCAGGCTTGCAAGAGTGTAAGTTTCTAGGAATTTATCTATTTCACTAGGTTATCCAATTTGTTAGTATATAATTGTTTATAGTACTCCTTTTTGTTTGTGTTTGTACTCTTTTGATTTTTTTTGTTTCTTTGGTATCATTTGTGCTCCCTTTTCATTTCTGATTTTATTTGAGCCCTAGTTCTTTTCTTCTTGGTGTGTCTAGCTAAATGTTTTCCAATTTTATTTTTTCAAAGAACTAGCTCTTAGTTTTATCGATCTTTTCTGTTGTTGTTTTAGTATTTTATGTATTTCCACTCTGATTTTTATTTTATTCCTTATACTAAGTTTGGATTTTGTTCTTTTTCTAGTTCCTTTTAGTTGTAAAGTTAAGTTGTTAATTTGAAATTACTCTTATTTCTTGAAGTAGGCCTGCATCACAATTAATTTTCTTCTTAGAACCACTTAACTGCATTCCATAGATTCTGGTATGTCATATTTCAGTTTTCATTTGTCTATAGGTATTTTTCTTTAATTTCTCCTTTGATTAGTTCATGACACGGTAGTTGTTTGGTAATATGAAGTTTAATTTCCACATATTTGTAGCTTTTCCAGTTCTCTTATAATTGATTTTTAGTTTCATACTATTATGTTTGGAAAAGATGCTTGATATGATTTCAGTCTTCTTGATTTTATTGAGACTTGTTTTGTGGCCTATCCTATCCTGGATAAAGTTTCATGTGAACTTGAGAAGAATGTGTATTTTGTTGTTTTTAGATGGACTGCTCTGTATATATCTATTAAGTCTATCTGGTCTAATGTGTTATCTAAGGCTCATGTTTTCTTATTTTGATTTTCTGTTTGGATGATCTATCCATTGTTGTAAGTGGGGTGTTTAAATCCCCTATTATAATTGTATTACTATCATCTTTTTCCTTCAGTTCTGTTAATCTTTGCTTTGTAGATCTTGGTCCTTCTAAGATATTATGTGATTTATAAATATCTTCTTGATGAATTGATCCATTTTTGCCTTTTATTACAGCCTTTATTTTTATTTTTATTTATTTATTTTTAAAGATTTTATTATTTATTTGAGATAGAGAGAGAGAGAGCATGGAGGTAGGGACAGAGGGAGAAGCAGACTCCCCACAGAGCAAGGATCCTGACATGGGGCTTGATCACAAGACCCCGAGATCATGATCTGAGCTGAAGGCAGATGTTTAACCAACTCAACCACCTGGGTGCCCCTACAGTCTTTCTTTTAAATTCTATATTCTCTTATATGGTTATAGCTATCTAAGCTTTCTTTTTGTTTCTTTTTGCATGGAGTATATTTTTCCATCCCTTTACTTTTGATCTGTATGTGCCCTTAGATCTCAAGTGAGTCAACTGTAGGCAGTATATACATGTGTCTTATTTTTTTAAGTCATACAACAACTTTATCTTTTGATCGGAGAATTTTTTCCATTTTTTATTTTTTTACTTTTAAAGTAATTATTGATACATATGTACTTATTGCTGTCTGGTTCATCATTTTCTGGCTGTTTTTGTGGTTCTCTGTTTCTTATTTATTTTCTTCTTTTGTGGTTTCTTTAGTGTTATATTTAGATTCCTTTCTCATTTTGTGCCTGTGTGTTTACTATAAGATTGTGATTTGTGGTTACTGTGTGGTTTACATATATCAGCCTATGAATATAACAGTTTAAGTTGATAGTGACAAATTTAAACACATTCCAAAACTCTAAATTTTGTTTCCCTGCCACCCCCTGCCATGTCTCTGTGGGTATTTCAGCTTTCCCCTGCCCCTGTAGCTGATACTCCCAGATCAGCAAATGAATCTCCCTCACATATAGTTAAGACACTTTTCAAACTGCTATTTTTCGCTGGGCCTCAGGGCAAGTGAGAACTCATATGAACCCTCCAAGAGGAGAATCCTGGTTTCCTACAGCATTTTGGGGCCCCTGGACACCAGCCCCTTTGGTTTTCCAAGCCAGACATTCTGTGTCCTGTCTTACCCATGCAGAACCCTGGTGTCAACTCCTTGCTCCTCCTGGAGAAGAACCTGTCTCATCAGACATTTTCCTATTATATGCCATTGCACTGGGGGTGTTTTTTCTTTTTTTCTTTTTCTTTTTTTTTTTTTGGTGAGACTGTGTGTGCCTTTCCTACTTGTCTCCATGTGGTCTCTTTATCCTGCATTGCAGAGAACAGCATATCTAATTTTCAGATCCTTTTTGGAGGGAAATGATCCACATGTAGTGGTAGATTTGGTGTGTTTGTGCAAGGGGGGTGAGTTTCAGATCTTTTATGCTGTCATCTTGGACTGCCCTTCCTCTGCAGATTCCCTTTGGTATCCTTATCTGCCTCTTTCTTGATTCCGCCCCCCACCCTTGTCATGAAGGTTTTGTCTTAGTACTCTGGGTGCCACTTGTGACGAATGGACTTCTCCAGCTGCATTCTGCACTACAGTAGTCAAGCACTCACCACTGTCTTTTTCCCCTGCAGAAGAGGTCACTGCTGCCTGATAGTTCAGCCCATGCAGTGTTGCCTTTGGGGTGTGGGGATGCTGGTAAATTAATTCTTATTATCTCAACTACATCCAAACTTTTTTCCCCCTCTACCATTATGTGCTGGAATCTCCCTTTGGAAAGGCTGGATTTGTTTAAGTTCCCTCTCTTCTTTGCCAGTCTGTCTAGGACAGCACTCCTTAGGTTTTTCTCTGAGTGTAGTGAGAGGGTTTTGGGCAAGTTCACCACACTTCTGTTCTCAAAGCCCAGACTGAGGTCTGTCTGCATATTACAAAATGTGCAGGTGGGCAAAAGTTTTCCTGGCTGCCTTGGCATATGGTGCTAAATCCTAGAATTCTCACAAATACACTTTTTTCCCTTTCTGTGGATGGATTAGTAATTCTACGTTGAAAAAATAGCACAAAAAGGAAAAACATCTTATGCCACCACTATGCCTATGTCACTTTCTCCAGCTTCTCCATTTAACAGTTCAATTTGGCCTATTCTGAAGCTTGAAGAAAATGAATAGCACCTCACAGTGTAATAGTACAAACTTAATGTTGGGGACCTACCTCTTAAGGTCCCTATATCCAAAATTATTAAATTACTGACTTCATCTAATCTGGTAAATACTTTGCTATCATAGATTTAGCTAATATTCTCTATTTAGTACCTTTCAACAGCCTCTCAAATGCAGTTTGCCTTCACCTTTGAAGGGACAACAAAATCTATTTACCTGTCGGTTCCCTGGGGTACTTCAACAGCTATGCCATTACACACAATTTTTGTAGACAAGATCTTTTTTTTTTTTTTAACCGTGGTGTATGTGGTATTATTATTTTTTTTAACATATAATGTATTATTTGTTTCAGAGGTACAGGTCTGTGATTCAATTAACAACATCCAGTTTTCTCCAAGAGCATATATATACACTGTACAACAAACTGATGAGCTCTTCATTTGAAACATTCTTTGATCCACTTATTTAGAGCATAAAAATAATCACAGAGGGAGCTGATAAAAGGGAGCTTGGCCCACACATAGTGCAAAGTCCCACCACCTCAGCTGAACTTCTGATAATTATTTAAGTTGAAGACCACTCCATCACTGAGCCTGTCAAGAAATAACTATCAACCCTGCCAGCCGTTAAACCTTTAAAATAAGCCCAACATCTTTTAGGTCTTTTTTGGGTTCTGGAGGCAACATATTCCTCACTTGTAAATTTTCCTTAAGCCTAACTATACTAGTTTTCCCAGTTTGTTCATCTTAAATAGGGCCCCATATAATAAAAGGCTCTGGAATCTGTCCAAATTGCAACATACCTGATACTTCCCAAGAAATTCCTGGACTGTAGAGGCATTAGCAACCTCCTCTCATGCCTCCTGTAGTCTCTGGACCACCGCAACAGCCATAGTTGCTAGTGGATTTCTGGTGCAAGAAAATGCCTTCCTTGGCACCATGCTATACACCATTACAGTGGCAATTGCTGATCACATTTTGGGCTCTTCAGGAGATGGACGATATCACAGGCCCTGAGTCCATGACCCTCTGTGCTCAGCTGCCCATTATGTCTTGGGTCATGGAAACTTCACCCCACAAACTCAGTATGAACATTGAAGCTTCCTGGCTAAAATGGAAGTGACATGTATGGGATAGAGCCAAACCTGTGCCCTATGATACATCCCATTTTCAAGAACAGGTAGTCTCCTCTCAGTCCCTTGCTAGACGTTATAGTTTTCAAGGAGGTCACTTCTCTCCCAGGGCCCTTGATTGCTTGAGTTCCCTTGGGATCAACTGAGTTAATGGCAAAGGGAGTGTATATACTTTAGAGATGGCAGTGTTATCATTACATGTGATGTAGCTCACTGGAGAGCTGCTGTTTTTTATCCTTTAACTGGGTCATCTCTGATAAAGAACAGGCCCCAAAGGTCAGAATATTAGATAAACTTTAGGCTGTCATCTGAGCACTGGATGTATTGGCCAACTGTCAGCCCCATCTGTGAATTTTTACAGATGCTTGGGCTATTGCCAATGGAAGGCCAATTATGTGGCCAATGACAGCAACAATAATTCCTTGTCCAAAGTTTCCCACTTTGGGGTAAAAGAAAAAAACTCTTGGAATCTCTTGCCTCACAAATACCCCAAGTATAAATCAAGCTCATATATGTCTCTGTACACATTAAAACCACAATGCAAGTCCTTATCAGGACACTTTTTATTTCCTTTTAAGTTCTCTATATTATTTTTTTTTAAAGATTTTATTTATTTATTTGAGAGAGAGAGAATGAGAGAGAAGAGGGTCAGTGGGAGAAGCAGACTCCCTGCTGAGCAGGGAGCCCGATGTGGGACTCGATCCCAGGACTCCAGGATCATGACCTGAGCCGAAGGCAGTTGCTTAACCAACTGAGCCACCCAGGCGCCCTTAAGTTCTCTATATTATTGATAGTGACCAAAGAATACATTTTACCTCACAAAATATCCAATCCTAAGCTTTTGAATAAAGTAGTAATAGAACTTTCACATCCTTTACTGACCTCAGTATACAAGACCTCACAGAGTGCTAATAATGGCTTATTCTAGTTCAAATTTAATTAAATAAAACAGCACATTTCAGTCACCAAACACTAGGGTTAAGCTGTAACTAAAAGTCTGACTCCATTTATGATGTTTGACTGCCGACAGCTTTCAAGCCTCACTCCCTACTGCCTTACATCTTAGCTTATATTCTGTCAAGTCACTAAGATAGCCCAACCACTCCCTCCTTTGGTGCTGGTAGGAAATTCAAACAACACAAGTTCCAGCCTGTGCATGGAAACCCTCACCACATCCCCATCCTTTAACCAAAATGCAATCCATACCAATTTCCCTTCCCTGCTCCATCTCAAGCCATTTTTTGATCTGCTTGGAAGCTTGCTTTGGTTCTCCCCAGAAAGCCTCATTATATATAAGTAATATACTTTTCATACCTTCTTGATGTGTGTGTGGTATCAGTCTCAACATTCAAGCCAAATTGTGGGGGCAGTGTGGTTCATCCCAGCTCTGAGGATTGCCTACAACAATCCTTGATCAACAATCCACTTGCTTAGGTCCACCAAGACTTAAAGAAACCATGAGACCTAGAAAATGTGGTACAAAAGAAGAGATGGTAGTCTTTTTCTCAAAAACCTTTGATGCTATTTTTTTTTAAGATTTTGTTTATTTATTTGAGAGAGAGAGAGAGAGAGAGCATGAATGGGGATAGGGTCAGAGGGAGAAGCAGACTCCCCACCAAGCAGGGAGCCTGATGTGGGACTCGATCCTGGGACTCTAGGATCATGACCTGAGCAGAAGGCAGTCGCTTAACCACTGAGCCACCCAGGCACCCTCCTTTGATACTATTTTTTGAACCATATGGTCTAACCCAACAACAAATATCTTTTTGGCAGTACCCTGCCACTCTGACTTTGCCATACAGTACCAGAGAGTGTTTCACCAGAAAGTTTAATAGTCAGCAAACATTATTTAGAGCTGTTTTTAGTATTCCCATATAGGCAGCCCACATTGTGTAAAGCTATAGCATTACCTCAGAGGTGGAATGAATGAAATCCTGGGAGGATTAGATGGTTATGGACATCTGTTGAATATGAGCGAACAACTGGCTGACTTATGTAGCTGTCTAAACCTAGTTGTGCTATTCATTTCCACCATGGTTCATTTAAGACATTGACTATTGTCCTCAGGGATTCTTCACAGAAACATAGCAAGAATGACAATTGTTATTGTATCACCACCCATGGCCCTCTTACCTGGGCTGAGGGATTACCCAAGATAATTCTTCAGGGTCATGTCAAGGAATAACATGGGATATATTTGTTTTTTATACTTACTTTTCTTCAGGTAGTCAGAGCAGTGTGTTGCTGTACCAAGGTGGTGCTTTCCTGCATGGTTTATATAAAAATTAGCAGAAGCAAAATACACTAACACAAGCACACATCAGAATTTTGTTCCTGCTCTTTCCCCATCTGCAGTAGTAGCTTGTCAAAAGCCAGTGATTTAAGCATCATCCCAGTATCCTGGTGGAATATACTTTTCTAGAACATGTATAGTTTAATTAAGGGGTGAAAACAAAATAAAGGAATATTAAGTATTCAGAGAGAAGAGCAGGCTCATTCTCAGGAAATGTTATTTCACAGACATGGTACCATACTTTTACAGAAATACTGATTACTCTATCAGGACATACCCAAGTAAGAATTTTATGAAGTTTTTCATAAGGAATATCTGGCCTGAAATTTCCTCAAAATTTTTTTTTAAATTGTGTATGCCCATTATCAATATAGGGTTCAATTTTGGAATAAATTCTTCACATAATTTACAAACTGACCTTAACTATCTAATCAGAACTTTTACCTTAAATATATTTTTATTTTTATTTATTTATTTTTAAAGATTTATTTATTTGACAGAGAGAGAGACAGTGGGAGAGGGAACACAAGAGACAGTGGGAGAGGGGGAAGCAGGCTTCCTGCTAAATGTATTTTTAAAAACATTTTCTTATAAAAGCAGAAAAATTCTTTCAAAGATTTTATTTATTTATTTGAGAGAGAGAGGATGAGATAGCACAAGCAGGGGGAGCAGCAGAGGGAGAGGGAGAATCAGGCTCTCCGCTGAGCAAGGAGCCTGATGCAGGGCTTGTTCCCAGGACCCTAAGATAGTGATCTGAACTGAAAGCAGACACTTAACCAACTGAGCCACCAGGTGCTCCAGAAAAATTCTTAAAATAAAACAAAGCAGGGCTTTGGTTGACTGAGATCACAAGATTTTAAAGAATTAAGTAAAAACCAAAGGTTAAAAAAAAAAAAGGAAGTTACACAATGGAATCTTTTTGTTGTTGTTGAGATAATAGTGTATGTTGTTTGCCTTTATTACTTTTTAAATGATGAATCTTATAGAAAAGTGATGCATCTTCACTATTCATATTTACTTTTCTGAGGAATCAGTGTTGCCCAGCTTTTAAGAATACAGGCTCAATACATCTATGTCATCAATTGACATAGATGAATCCAGAATCTGCTGCTTCTAAACTGTGTAAACTTATGTTCATCTGTAAATTGGGGTTAATCATGAGGTACTTATGGATTATTTTGTTTGTTTTAAGTTTTTATTTAAATTCTAGTTAGTTAACAAATAATGCAATATTATTTTCAGAAGAAGAATTTAATGATTCATCCCTTATTATATAACACCTAGTGCTCATCAAATCAAGTGCCCTCCTTAATACTCATCACCCATTTAGCCCAACTCCTGCCCACCTCCTCTCCTGCAACCCTCAGTTTATTCTCTATGGTTGAGTCTCTTTTATGGTTTGCCTATCTCTTTCCCCCCCATGTTCATCTGCAGTGTTTCTTAAATTCCAAATATGAGTGAAATCATGTGGTATTTGTTTTTCTCTGACTGACTTATCTCGATTAGAATAATATACTCTAGTTCCATCCACATCATTACAAATGGTAAGATTTCATTCTTTTTTTATGGCTGAGTAATATATTCCATTGTATATATATGTATATACACCACATCACATCTTCTTTATCCCTTCATCAGTCGATGGACATTTGGGCTCTTTCCATAGTTTGGCTATTGTTGATAATGCTACTATAAACATTGGGGTATATGTGCCCCTTCCAATTGGTATTTTTGTATCCTTTGGGTAAACACCTAGTAGTGCAATTGCTGGGTCATAGGATAGTTCTATTTTTAATTTTTTGAGGAACCTCCATACTGTTTCCCAAAGTGGCTGCAACAGTTTGGATTCCTACCAACAGTGTAAGAGTGTTCCTCTTTTTCCACATCCTTGCTAACACCTGTTGTTTCCTATATTGTTATTTTACCCGTTCTGACAGGTGGGAAGTGGTATCCTATCATGGTTTTGATTTGTATTTTCTGATGATGGGTGATGTTGACCATATTTTTATGTGTCTGTTAGCCATCTGTATGTCTTCTTTGGAAAAATGTCTATTCATGTGTTCTACCTATTTCTTAACTGGATTATTTGGGTTTTTTGGGGTGTTGAGTTTGATAAGTTCTTTATATATTTTGGATACTAACCCTTTATCAGATAACACATTTGCAAATCTCTTCTTCCATTCTGTAGGTTATCTTTTAGTTTTGTTGATTGTTTCTTTCACTGTGGAGAAACTTTTATCTTGATGAAGTCCTAACAGTTCATTTTTGCTTTTGTTTTCCTCGCCTCTGGAGATGTATCTAGCAAGAAGTAGCTATGACTAATGTCAAACAGGTTGCTGTCTGTGTTCTCCTCTGGGGATGTTTTCCTGTGTCGCAATTAGGTCTTTCATCCATTTTGAATTTAGTTTTGTGTCTGGTGTAAGAAAATGGTCCAGTTTCTTTTTTGCATGTTGCTGTCCAGTTTCCCCAACACCATTTTTCAAAGAGACTGTTTCACATTTGATATTCTTTCCTGCTTTGTTGAAGATTAATTGACCACATAGTTGTGGGTCCATTTCTGGGTTTTCTATTCTGTTCCATTGATCTATGTGTCTGTTTTTATGCCAATACCATACTGTCTTGATGATTACAGCTTTGTAATAGAGCTTGAAGTCCAGAATCGTGATGCCACCAGCTTTGGTTTTCTTTTTCAACCTTCCTTTGGCTATTCGGGGTCTTTTCTGTTTTCATTCTTTTCTCTTTCCATGCAAATTTTAGGATTATTTGTTCCAGCTCTGTGAAAAATGTTGATGGTATTTTGATAGGGATTGCATTGAATGTGTAGATTACTCTAGGTAACATAGACATTTTACCAATATTTGTTCTTCCAATCCATGAGCATGGAACATTTTTCCATTTATTTGTGTCTTCCTCAATTTCTTTCATGAGTGTTCTATAGTTTTCAAAGTACAGATCCTTTCCCTCTTTGGTTAGGTTTATTCCAGATATCTTATGATTTTTGGTGCAGTTGAAAATGGAATCGACTCCTTAATTTCTCTTTCTTCTGTCTCATTTTTAGTGTATAGAAATGCAACTGATTTTTGTCCATTGATTTTATATCCTGCCACTTTGCTGAATTCCTATGCGTGTTCTGGAAATTTTGGGGTGGAATCTTTTGGGTTTTCCACATAGAGCATCATGTCATCTGCAAAGAGTGAGAGTTTGACTTCTTCTTTGCAGATTTTTATGCCTTTTATTTCTTTTTGTTGTCTGATTGCTAAGGCTAAGACTTCTAGTACTATGTTGGACAAAAGTGGTGACAGTGGGCATCCCTGTTGTGTTCCTGACCTTAGGGGGAAAAGCTTTCAGTTTTTCCCCATTGAGCATGATATTTGCTGTGGGCTTTTCGTAGATGGCTTTTATGATATTGAGCTATGTTCCCTCTATCCCTACACCGTGGAGAATTTTAATCAAGAAAGGATGTTGTACTTTGTCAATGCTTTTTCTGCATCTAGTGAGAGGATCATATGGTTCTTGTCCTCTTTTATTTATGTACTGTATCACTATTGATTGATTTGTGGATGTTGAACCACCCTTGCAGCCCAGAATTAAATCTCACTTGGTTCTGGTGAATAATCCTTTTAATGTACATTTGGATCCTATTGGCTCTTATCTTGGTGAGAATTTTTGCATCCATGTTCATCAGGGATATTGGTCTGTAATTCTTATTAGTGGGGCCTTTGTCCGGTTTTGGGATCGTTGTAATGCCAGCCTCATAGAATTGGGAAGTTTTCCTTCCATTTCTATTTTTTGAAATAGCTTCAGGAGAATAGGTATTAATTCTTCTTTACTTGTTTGGTAGAATTCTCTTGGGAAGCCATTCAGCCCTGGACTCTTGTTTGTGGGGAGATTTTTAATTACTGCTCCAATTTCCTTAGTGGTTATGGGTCTGTTCAGGTTTCCTATTTCTTCCTGTTTCAGTTTTGGTAGTTGATACATCTCTAGGAATGCATCCATTTCTTCCAGATTGCCTAATTTGTTGGCATATAGTTGTTCATTGTCATGACACACTGTTCTGCTCTTATAATTGTTTGTATTTCTTCAGTGTTGGTCGTGATCTCTCCTCTTTCATTCATGATTTTATTTATTTGGATCCTTTTTGTTTTGATAAGTCTGGCCAGGGTTTTATCAATCTTATTAATGCTTCCAAAGAACCAGTTCCTAATTTTGTTGATCTGTTCTATTCTTCTTTTGTTTCTATTTCATTGGTTACTGCTCTAATCTTTATTTATTCTTTTCTCCTGCTGGGTTTAGGCTTTATTTGATGTTCTTTCTCCAGCTCCTTTAGGTGTAAGGTTAGGTTGTTTATTTGAGAACTTTCTTGTTTCTTGAGAAAGGCTTGTATTGCTATATACTTCTTTCTTAGGACTGCCTTTGCTGCATCCCTAAGGTTTTGAACAGTTGTGTTTTCATTTTCATTTGTCTCCATGAATTTTTAAAATTCTTCTTTAATTTCCTGGTTGACCTATTCTTAAGGAGGATGCTCTTTAACCTCCATGTATTTGAGTTCCTTTCAAATTTCCTCTTGGGATTGAGCTCAAGTTTCAAAGCATGTGGTCTGAAAATATGCACGGAATAATCCTGACCTTTTGGTACTGGTTGAGACCTGATATGTGACCCAGTATGTGATCTCTTCTGGAGAATGTTCCATGTACACTTGAGAAGAATGTAGATTCTGTTGGTTTAAGCATCCCCTCACTTTCATTCTGCAGGTGTCTTTAGGTCTAAAATGAGTCTCTTTTAGGCAGCATATAGATGGATCTTTTTTTTTAATCCATTCTGATACCCTATGTCTTTTGATTGGAGCATTTTGTCCATTTACATTCAGAGTGATTAATGATGGATAAGAATTTAGTTATATTGTATTACCTGTGAAGTCATTGTTTCTGGAGATTTTCTCTGTTCCTGTCTAGTCTTTGTTATTTTTGGTCTTTCTTTCACAGAGTCCCCTTTCATATGTCTTGCAGGACTGGTTTAGTGGTTGCAAACTCCTTTAGTTTTTGTTTGTCTGGGAAACTCTTTATCTGTCCTTCAATTCTGAATGATAGCCTTGCTGGATAAAGTATTCTTGGCTGCATATATTTCCCATTCAGTATGTTGAATATATCATGCTACCCTCTTCTGGCTTGCCAAGTTTCTGTGGAGAGATCTGCTAATCTTATTTGTTTTCCCTTGTAGGTTAGGGATTTCTTTTCCCTTGCTGCTTTCAGTATTCCTTCCTTATCTCTGTATTTTGCAAATTTTACTATGATATGTCTTGGTGTTGGCCTGCTTTTGTTCATTTTGATGGAAGTTTTCTGTGCCTCCTGGATTTAGATGTCTGTTTCCTTCTGCAAATTAAGGAAGTTTTCAACTATAATTTGCTCAGATAAACCTCTGCCTCTTTTTCCCTCTCGTTATTGTCTTCTGAGATCCTATGATATGAATGTTATTATGCTTTATTGAGTCACTGAGTTCCCTAAGTCTACATTCATGATCCGATACTTTTCTTTCCCTCATCTTTTCAGCTCATTATTTTCCATAATTTTACCTTATATATCACTTACTTATTCCTCTGCTTCTTCATCCTTGCTGTCATTACATCCAATTGGTTTTGCATCTTGGTTATAGCATTTTTTATTTCAGCCTGACTAGTGTTTAGATCTTTTATCTCTGCAATAAGGGACTCCCTGGTGTTTTCTATGCTTTTCTCAAGCCCAGCTAGTATCCTTGTGATTGATGTTTTAAATTCTGGTTCAGGCATATTACTTATATGTGTTTTGATTGGATCCCTGACCACGACCTCTTCTTGTTCTTTCTTTTGAGATGAATTACTCCCTCTTGGCATCTTGTGTAAGTCTCTGTCTTCTGTGTTAGGAAAACCTGTTAAGTTTTCTGCTCCTGAGAGTAATGGCTATATTAAGAAGAGATCATATGCGTCCAGGGCCTGATGATTCAGGAAGAGTTTCTGGTGTGTGCTATATGCACACTGCTGTCGTATTTTGGCCACTTTTTCCCTCAGGCCAGTCATCTGCAGAGTTTCTCCTTGCCTGCAGTGGGGAGTATTTGGACCTTGTCCACTGTGTAGTGAGTTTTAACTGGGTTGGTTTTGGTCTGCTTATTAAAAGAAGCCTGTTCTTATTTCCCCTGGAGCTGAAGATTTGCAGAACTCTATAGTTAGTAGACTTGGTGGTTATGGGGGATTTGTGTTGGTCTTCTGGGGGAGGGGCCCACTGTTGCTCTGACTCTCAGGCACACTTGCCCTATTAAAAAAGCATCTGCAGAGCACAGGGGAGTGGGGCTTGGTGCAAGTGGCTCAAGCCTCTACTGTGGGCTTTGTGCTATGTACGGAAGTCCATCTGTGCTGATGGGCAGGGATAAAAATTATGTCCCCTGGCTCTCTCATCCCTGGGGGGGGTGGACTTCATGCCTGCCACTGTTCAGGAGGCCCTCACAGAAGAGCAAACAGCCTCCCCTCATTTGTCCCAGGCTTCCCTCAGATCCCTGCCTTCACCTTTTCTGTGTCCCAGCCCTCTGCCCACCCGGTGGTGCAGTGCTCCTGTGTTTTATCTCAGGCACGGTGGCTGGGTTTCAAAACTCCAAATTTTAGTGAACCAGTATATCACAGACCCATGCTGGTCTTCTGGGGTAGGATCTCACCACACTGTGGCTGGTGCCAGTTTGTCCCAGAAGGGCAGTCTCATGAATACACAGGGACTTGGAATTTATGGTAAAGTGTAGCAAAAAGCTGGCATCCAGGTTAGCTGCTGCTTCAGCAGCTGCCTCTGCCCCTATGCTAATGAATGAGACAGCTCAATGGCACCCTCTGGCTCTTTTGTCCTTGGAGAGGCAGTGCCACCTCTCCCAAAAGCACTCTAAAAAGGGAAACTATCTCTCCCAGTGCAACCCTGGGGATCCTCAGACCATGCTGCCTGCTCCCAGGCTTCTCCCCTCCTTTTTCCCAGGAGCACTTCTACCCCACCAGGCTCCACCCTAGCAATAGAGCAGACTTCTAAAACGTCAGGGTTTTGCTCTGTCTCTTGTAAAAATTTGCAATTATCAGTCCCTTTTATTTTCCCTATCAATGGCTTTGGGGAATTGTTTTTCTTGTGCAATGCCCTGTGCCCTGCTCTCTCTCTCTTTTTCTTTCTCTCTCCTCTCTCCCTGATTAGGGCTCCCTCCCCTCTGCAGCACCAGTGATTCTTCTGTCCTCCAAATCACATCTCCATACCTCCTACCTTCCATGATGTGGCCTCATTTTTTCCCTTTAGTTGTACAGTTCATTCTTAGTCCTCAGATTGATTTCCTGGGTGTTCAGAATAATTTAATAGTTATCTAGCTATGTTCAAGGGTTGAGGCAAGCATAAGGTCCTCCTATTCTGCCATCTTAACTTCTCCTCTCTGACTTTAAATATTATTGTTAAGGCCACTCTCTGGGTAGAATTTTTGATTCCATAATCAGATTCTGTCACTTATTTTACAGTTTTTGTGAAAGGTGTGTATTAATAGGATGATATTTAAGATCATCTTTCTGATGTGGAGGGCTAAAATGGCAGAATTGGGTGGAAGGGTAGCTGCTCTTTCAGCTCAGACATGGCCTATCAGAGGGGTGACAGCTACTTCATTTCAGACCTCATGTATAGGAAGAGAGATTTTATAGTTTTGTGGAGCTCCATGTGGTTGGTGTCTACTACTGATGGGGGCAGTTGTGAATCTCATATTTTGGGGAAGATTTGTGCACCAATTTCTAAATTTGTGGCTGTACTAAACCCAGTCTTTAGTCCTTCTAGTATTTTTTTTTTTTTTGGTTACACTTACTTTCCAGGCCCTGATCATTTGCTCAATAGAAAGGCTAGGAACCATTATGCTTAGAACCTATTTCTCTTATTTCATTTCCTAATGCCACCAGCTATCTTATAATGGGACCAGAATTTGGCACACCCTCCATTGTACTTCCTTAGTGAGAGCCACAGTGGTTTAAGCATCTAGATCCAGTTCAACCAGATCCTACACAATGCTGGTAGGGTATGAAATCTGGTTTCTCCAGGGGCTTTCCAGAATGGCTAGGGAACAACATGTAGGTATGGTATAGTTATCACACCATGGGACAAACTTCACTGGAGGGAGGGAAGGAGTGGTTTTTATCAATTGCCTTTTTTCTGTCTCGAGTTTCTCATTCATAGTTTCATTCTGATGCAAGGTAGTTTGTTTCACATGGTTTGTCTGAAAGATTTATCATGGGATCCAACAACTGGCTGTACTTTATGATGAAATTGTTGTCAGCTTGATACCAGCCCTGCTTTTATATGCTTTTCTTCATTCTCTGGCTTATATCACTCTTGCTGTGCTAGGATTACATCTCCCATTTTATGAGAGTTTGAACCACCTCCCATTTCCTCATAGTGAGAGAGAACATTTTAAAACCTGGTAATTATGTTTACAAATGCTAGGTAGAGAAAAATAAGAATTTTGGAATGCATGGCAACTAAGTCAGTGCTTAAAACTCTGATAAGGCCCATTTTTATAGCTTGTATAAAAAGTCTTAAAAGTTTTGAATTCTTTGGCCTTCTGCCCATGGAGGTTTCTGTCTTGAGATGTCTTAAGAATACCTGATTAAGATTTGAAAAGATCAATACATAGTCTGCGTTTCCATCAGACAATGCCCCTGGACTGGGCCATATCTGATGATTCAGTCAGATTCTGAAAATCATTCTATTAGGATGTCAACAAATAATTATTACAGTTTACTACGAACCCAGGGGGACATGAGGGCAAGCTCTATGAGTGTGAATCTGATGATGGCATCAAGGTTGAGGAAGGTGATGAGGATCTCTTTCATTAATTCTTTAAGTCTCATCAATTGTTACCCCGCTAATAAAATTCAATAGAGTTTAGTGTTCTTCCAGTCTACCTAATTCTGCTAACTTCTCACTGTTGAAATTTTACTAGATAGTAGGTTGAAATAACAATACTGTTATTGAATGAGAAACTAGACTACTTTGAGAATTGTATTTACTCCCTATCAGTTTTCCAGGTTTACTGAGTTTCTTTACACAAGGAGAAGAATCTGAGGGGAATCTAAGGAAGGGAAGGAATGGAATATAAGAAGTAGCAAGAAGAAAGTTGTAGCAAACATAAGCTAGATGAGCACTACAACTTTTCTGTCTGGTTATAGAGATAATTTACATTTACTTATTTAATGGGAGGATTTGACAAGCTGGGACTCAGGCTGAAAGGGCTAGGCATGTTGTAGGACTGGGATGTCACCTAAATCAACAATGTAAAGCTAATCTTTCTGTGAAGTTGATTAATCTGGCTTGTTTACATAATTTAAGTTATTCCCAGAGACCAGAAGCTGTTTGTCTTGGAGACAAGCTATAATTATTGTACCAGCTACTAAGATTAATGTAGTAGATGCTGTGATGTACCACCCAAGTCCTCTAAAGGAACAAAAGCTGTATTATGCTAGCTACTGGGAGTGTGTGTGAGAGTCCTTAGCTGTCAGCCCCCATCGAGATTGCTTCAGCTGGATATAGCTACCTTCCTAAAGATCATCCCCTCTTTGTGGCATGGCCTACATCCAATGGTTGAGCAATGTGGAGGTATAAAGACTTGGATCTCTCTCCAATTCAGGAAAGTTTTGAAATATGCCAGGTTTAGAAAGCCATACCATTTCAGCTGAGACTTTCTTGTGATAGGATCATTTGTTGACTTCCACCTCTGCCATAACTGTCCCCCCCTTTTTTGATAGGCATTGATCCCAAGAGCACTTTCTAATAGGTGTGCTCCCTGTTAATCTTTGTTGCAGGTTGAATTCCCTGTGGAAGCTGATTATAAGGTGACATAAATTCTACATCCAATTTGGAGGGTTGAGACTCTAGATGTCTTTAAAAGATCATGATCCTGGGGAGAAAGAAAGATGGTGGAGGAATAGGGGACCCTATTTCAACTGGTCCCCAGAAATGAGCTGGATATCTACCAGACCACTCTGAGCACCCATGAAACCAGCCTGAGATGTAAGAAGATTTGGATCTCTACAAACAGAATATCACAGGTGGTTGGTTTTGAGGTAGGAAGTGGGAGGCCTGATTCCTCGGGCAGATAGATATCTGAGGATAAATGGCAGCGGGAGGGAGCCTGTCCGTGGGGATCCTACACCACTAGTGAGCGGCAACCTTGCATGCTGGGGACGGGGCACAGACTTGCAGATCGGTAGTGGTGGGGAAAGGACTTTAGGGCAGCCGCCGGGGCGGAAACCTAGAGTGGCGGGGTCACGTGTGTGAACTGGGAGCAGCTGGTGGTTTTAGAAGCACAAAGGGCAGAGATGTGCCCTGACCTGAAGGCAGGACTGGGGGCGCTGCTGAGGGGCGCACAACCCAGGACGCTGCAGTTTATAGCAGCATGGACAGAAACGGAGACGGTGTGGCCTAGAGAGCTCACTGAAGAACAGACTGTGATCTCTCTGCTCTGAGGCAGAGGGTTGGAAATGGTCTCTTCTGCTCTGACTTGCGGAAGAGATGTGGAAAGCCGCCAGGGAAAGCTGCCAGAGAACAAAAGCCCCAAAAAACTGATTCCTGCTGAGCCCATCCCCCGCCCCAGGGGGACAGGGCAACTCCGCCCAAACAGGGTTGCCTGAGTCAGTGCGGCAGGCCCCTCCCCCAGAAGACAGGCTGAGAGAACAAGAGGCCAGCAACCCTAAGGTCCCAAGAAAACAGGTGTATCTTGCTTGGGTTCTGGTCAATAATTTGGACTCTATACATTCCCTCAAGCACTCATCAACAGAATGAGTATGAGGAGGAACCCCCAAAATAGGAAAGACCCAGAGATTATGACTTACGCTGCAGATTTACAAATGGATGCAGATTTAACCAAGATGTTGGAGATGGAATTCAGGGTAGCAATTGTGAAGACAATAGCTAGAATGGAGAAATCAATTAATGGCAACATAGAGTCTCTAAGGGCAGAAATGAAAGCTGAATTGGCACAACTTAAAAATGCTATCAATGAGATCCAATCCAATCTAGATAATTTCACAGCTAGGGTAAGTGAGGCAGAAGAATGAATAAGCGACCTGGAAGACAATATAATAGATAAAAAGGGAAAAGAGGAGGCCAGGGAAAAACAACTCAGAATTCATGAAAATAGAATCAGAGGAATAAGTGACACCATGAAGCGTTCCAATGTCAGAATAATTGGAATCCCGG
This sequence comes from Callorhinus ursinus, assembly GCF_003265705.2. Taxonomy (NCBI): domain Eukaryota; kingdom Metazoa; phylum Chordata; class Mammalia; order Carnivora; family Otariidae; genus Callorhinus; species Callorhinus ursinus. Next base: position 12,381,904 of record NW_027397087.1, read on the forward strand.
AGGGAGTGGAGAGAGAGAGAGGACTAGAAGATGTATTTGAGCAAATCGTAGCTGAGAACTTCCCTAATCTGGGGAATGAAACAAACATTCGTTTCCTAGAGGCAGAGAGGACCCCTCCCAAGATCAAGGAAAACAGGCCAACACCCCAGCATGTAATAGTAAAATTTGCAAATCTTAGAACCAAGGAAACCATCTTAAGGAGAGTTAGAGGGAAGAGATTCCTTACGTACAAAAGGAGGAACATCAGAATAACGTCAGACCTATCCACAGAGACCTGGCAAGACATATTCAGAGTACTAAATGAGAAGAACATGCAGCCAAGAATACTTTATCCAGCAAGACTGTCATTTAGAACGGAAGGAGATGTGCAGATGTTCCACAAAGGCAGAAACTGAAAGAATATGTGACCACTAAGCCGGCCCTGCAAGAACTATTAAGGGGGGGTTCTTTAAAAGGAGAAAGACCCCAAGAGTGATATACAACAGAAATTTACAGGGACAGTCTATAAAAACATCTTCATAGGCAACATCATGACAATTAATTCATATCTTTCAATAATCACTCTCAATGTGAATGGCCTAAATGCTCCCATAAAACGGCACAGGGTTACAGATTGGATAAAAAGACAGGACCCATCCATATGCTGCCTACAAGAGACTCATTTTGAACCTAAAGATACATCCAGACTGAAAGTGAAGGGATGAAGATCCATCTTCCATGCCAGCAGACCTCAAAAGAAAGCTGGGGTAGCAATTCTTATATCAGACAAATTAGATTTTTTTTAAAAGATTGTATTTATTTATTCATGAGAGACAGAGATAGAGAAGCGGAGGGAGAAGCAGGCTCCCAAGGAGCAGGGATCCCGATGTGGGACTTGATCCCAGGACCCTGGGATCATGACCTGAGCCGAAGGCAGATGCTTAACCATCTGAGCCACCCAGGCGCCCCAGACAAATTAGATTTTAAACTAAAGTCTGTAATTAGAGACACAGAAGGACACTATATCATTCTTAAAGGCTCTGTCCAACAAGAAGATCTAACAATTGTAAATATCTATGTCCCCAACATGGGAGCAGCCATCTACATATGCCAACTGTTAACCAAAATAAAGAGTCATATTGATAACAATACGTTAATTGTAGGAGACCTCAATACTACACTCTCAGCAATGGACAGATCATCTAAGCAGAAAATCAACAAGGAAACAAGAGCTTTGAATGATACACTGGACCAGATGGACCTCATAGATATTTACAGAACATTCCACCCTAAAACAACAGAACACTCATTCTTCTCAAGCGCACATGGAACTTTCTCCAGAATAGACCACATACTGGGTCACAAATCAGGTCTCAAACGATACGAAAAGATTGAGATTATTTCCTGCATATCCTCAGACCACAATGCTTTAAAACTGGAACTCAATCATAAGAAAAAATTTGGCAGAAATTCAAACACTTGGAAGCTAAAAACCACTCTGCTCAAGAATATTTGGGTCAACCAGGAAATCAAAGAACTTAAACAATTCATGGAAATCAATGAGAATGAAAACACATCAGTCCAAAACCTATGGGATACTGCAAAGGCGGTCCTAAGGGGGAAATACATAGCCATCCAAGCCTCACTCAAAAAAATAGAAAAATCCCGAATTCACCAACTAACTCTACACCTTAAAGAACTAGAGAAAAAACAACAAACGATGCCTAAGCCATGCATTAGAAGAGAAATAATTAAAATTGAGCAGAAATCAATGAATTAGAAACCAGAAACACAGTAGATCAGATCAACAAAACTAGAAGTTGGTTCTTTGAAAGAATTAATAAGATCGATAAACCACTGGCCAGACTCATCCAAAAGGAAAGAGAAAGGACCCAAATTAATAAAATTATGGATGAAAGGGGAGAGATCACGACTAATACCAAGGAAATAGAAACAATTATTGGAAATTATTATCAACAACCATATGCCAATAAACTGAGCAATCTGGATGAAATGGAGGCCTTCCTGGAAACCTATAAGCTGCCAAGACTGAAACAGGAAGAAACTGACAACCTGAATAGGCCAATAACCAGTAATGAGATTGAAGCAGTGATCAAAAACCTCCCAAAAAACCAGAGTCCAGGGCCTGATAGATTCCCTGGGGAATTCTACCAAACATTGGAAGAATAAACATTGTTAAAATGTTTTTGCTACCCAGAGCAATCTATACCTTCAATGTCATCCCGGTCAAAATTCCAACGACATTTTTCAAAGTGCTGGAACAAACAATCCTAAAATTTGTGTGGAATCAGAAAAGACGCCGAATCTCCAAGGAAATGTTGAAAAAGAAAAACAAAGCTGGGGGCATCACATTGCCCGATTTCAAGCTCTATTACAAAGCTGTGATCACCAAGACAGCATGGTACTGGCACAGAAACAGACATATAGACCCAAGGGAACAGAATAGAAAGCCCAGATATGGACCCTCAACTCTATGGTCAAATAATCTTTGACAAAGCAGGAAAAAACATGCAATGGAAAAAAGTCTCTTCAATAAATGGTTCTGGGAAAATTGGACAGCCACATGCAGAAGAATGAAACTTGACCATTCTTTAACACCATTCACAAAGATAAACTCAAAGTGGATGAAAGACCTCAATGTGAGACAGGAATCCATCAAAATCCTAGAGGAGAACATAGGCAGTAACCTCTTTGACATCAGCCACAGCAACTTCTTTCAAGATACATCTCCAAAAGCTAGTGAAACAAAAGCAAAAATGAACTTTTGAGACTTCATCAAGATAAAAACCTTCTGCAGAGCAAAGGCAACAGTCAACAAAACAAAGAGGCAACCCACAGAATGGGAGAAGGTATTTGCAAATGACGCTACAGATAAAGGGCTGGTATCCAAGATCTGTAAACAACTTTTCAAACTCAATACCCAAAAAACAAATACTCAAGTCAAAAAGTGGGTAGATGTGAAAAGACATCTCTCTGAAGAAGACATTCAAATGGCTAACAGACACATGGAAAAATGTTTATCATCATTAGCCATCAGGGAAATTCAAATCAAACCAACATTGAGATATCGCCTTATACCAGTTAGAATGGCAAAAATGGACAGGGAAAGAAACAACAAATGTTGGAGAGCTTGTGGAGAAAGGGGAACCCTCTTACACTGTTGGTAGAATGTAAGTTGGTACAGCCACTTTGGAAAACTGTGTGGAGATTCCTCAAAAATTTAAAAATAGATCTACCCTATGACCCAGCAATTGCATTCCTGGGTATTTACCCCAAAGACACAGATGTAGTGAAAAGCAGGGCCATATGCACCCCAATGTTCATAGCAGCAATGTCCGCAATAGTCAAACTGTGGAAAGAGCCGAGATGCCCTTCAACAGATGAATGGATAAAGAAGATGTGGTCCATGTATACAATGGAATATTACTCAGCCATCAGAAAGGATGAATACCCAACTTTTACATCAACATGGATGGGACTGGAGAAGATTATGACTAAGTGAAATGAGTCAAGCAGAGAAAGTCCATTATCATATGGTTTCACTTATTTGTGGAACATAAGGAATAGCAGGGAGGACATTAGGAAAAGGAAGGGAAAAATGAGGCGGGGGGGAATCGGAGGGAGAGATGAACCATGAGAGACTGTGGACTCCGAGAAACAAACTGAGGGTTTTGGCAGGGGCGACGGGTTAACCTGGTGATGGATATTAAGGAGGGCACGTACTGCATGGAGCACTGGATGTTATATGAAAACAATGGATCGTGGATCACCACATCAAAAACTAATGATGTATGGTATGGTGACTAACATAATAAAATTAGAAAAAAATAAACGAAAATTTTTGTTAAATTGAAGAAAAAAAGATCATTATCTTTTACAAGATACAAGGTATCAGCTCATTCAGAGTGAGTCTACTGATCCCAGGGAAGTTGATGGAAGTGTGGAATAATTTTCCTTCCACTATGGCTTTAGTTCCCCTTTTACTGGCTAAGGGAAACAGATTATCTCTCATTTCTTTGGAATGGAACTGATACATTTCTCATGTCACTCAGTTTCAAATACTTCTATAAAACTCTTTTCTCCTTCAACTTTCAAAGCTTAGTTATGCCTTTGTGGCCCACCTGTGATAGTCCCTAGGTTTCAACCAGCACTGAGGCAGGAAGAAAATCCAGTTTCATACCAACTATAATTATAGGACAGGTTGAGTTACTTTTGGCTCAAAGCCAGGCTGTATTGGATGAAGTTGCATGGTAGCAAATACACACAGAGGCAACATATGGTTCTCCTAGCATGAATTTCTACCCTGAGGAAAATCTACGGGGTATAACTATGAATGGGTGAGTTAGCTTTTACCCTTGACCAAGATTTTGTCCCTGTTGTGCATTTAAGCCCAACCCTAAGTCTTGATTATTTTCTCTTGGCCAAGCAGAGTTCATCATCTTTGGAGGTCCTAATCCATCTGTGAATATTTCACCTCAGGATGATGAGAGCAGGATAGAGTGACCTCAGTCACCCTTGTGAGGATGAATCAACCCTGAGGTATGGAAAATCTTCGACTATATGAGAACCCAGACCTTTGAGACACAGTTTTATTGGCTTGTGGGGAAAGAGGTGGTTAATGGTTAATTAGCTCTATTTTATTTTAGGGGCTCAAAAGGAGGCAGTGGAAAAACAGTTTCATGGAGAGAATGAGGTGGACTTTAATATGGGAATCTAGGACTAGATGGACTTTGCCATTTTGGAAGTTGTGGTATGTCTCACCAAGTACTTGAACTGGAAATAAGATTTTTGTGTCTTAAAAAAATATTGGTTTCCTAGCTCTTTTGATTGAAAAGCACCAGCTAGAGATGTTGATCAACTTAGTAGCAATGAGCATCCCCATTGCCCAGACTATAATACCTAAATATTCCAGGTCCTTTTTTATGCCCTGGGATAAGTCTGGAATCCTGCCAAGAAGTGGATTCAGCTATTTCTCCAAGGAGCCAAGTATGCCTTAAGAGGGAAATATCTTGTCACCTCCCAAATCGAGGAAGCTGTCTATAGTGGAAACTAGTAGAGCTCCACACATGTCCCTTTGTTTCTGTGAGGTCCTCCCCTGGCTTTGTGCTCTTGATTTCCATAGCCTGTACCTGCAGCTCTCATTCAGAGAACTGCCATCTGCTAGTGCTCAGAATGCAGACATAGGAAGTCAGAAAGACCTGAGGTTTACTCCATTTCCTCCATGAAGGGTTCTGCTTCTTCAGTTGTTCCGCAGTGTTTATCCTAACTTGAAGCAAGGGACCTAGGCTTTCATAGTCCCCGCAGTCATCTGTGTTCCCTAACTTGGCTTCTTCCCTGTCCCTGCCCCACTGCCCCACTTCCTTACTGGTTTCTCTAGGACCATTTTCTTAATAAGACATGTGCACACAATGCTTGTCTTGGGGTCTGCTTCTGGGAAACTCAGGAAAAGTCCTGGGTACTCTAGGATCAAAAGCACAAAAAATTCTTAGACAAGTTTTAAAATTTTCTATACACACATTATGAAATTCAGTAGGGCCACATGTCTTTTGGAAACTTAGAAACTTAAACCTATTACCACAAATACAAAATGGAAACTAATTTACTTCAAAGCCATAATAGATACTCCTCACGGTTATGGTTACTCTAGGCTAAGTATCAGTAAACAAAATTGGTAATCATAAAAACACTAACCTGGGATCTAAAATAGTGACTGTGGGATCTGGGCAATGAAATCTGATATTAGACTCCTTATGAGTTTGTATAATTTAGAGTCTCTTTAGAAATATCGTATAGTGAATCTGGAGATGTTCCAGAAAAGAAAGGACACAGTTTATTTTAGATGTAAATTAAGAAGAATTGGAATGTTATGGAGCCAGCCACCTTTTTCTCTTTGTCATCACTATGTTTCTGGATTTGGAAGCAGTCCCACACCTTGGAGCATGAGAATTGACCTCCTCAGATGTTGCCTAGGGGCCGGGTGATGCAGCCTGGAAGAGTGACAGGGCTAGCTTCCTATAGGATGGACCTATACCTTGAGGAAGCAGAGAACTGGGCAAATAGAACTTTGTGCAAAGACTGCTCAAAAATGCATTTTCTCCACACAAACTTTTCAGAGAAATTTGGATCATATCTGTAAAGACAGCTGGTAATTCTCCATGGCATACTGTGTGAAGTGGTGGCCAGCACAGTAACCTATTACACAGAGTCTTTGCTTACTTCACTTCTCTTCTTTTCCTCATTTTTATTGCCCTGGCCTTTCACCTTCCATAAGATGTCATCCGTTAAAGATTAATCTCTGACTCCAGCTCTGCTTTCTAGAGGATGCAGGCTGACATTTATTGATTATTTCCTTGGAGGCAATCAAAAGACACTAAAAAAATGGAATTCTTTTTTTTTAACTTTTAAAAAGGAATTTTTTTGTTATGTTATGTTAATCACCATACATTACATCATTAGTTTTTGATGTAGTGTTCCATGATTCATTGTTTGCATATAACACCCAGTGCTCCATTCAGTACGTGCCTTCTTTAATACCCATCAGCAGGCTAACCCATCCCCCCACCCCCTCCCCTCTAGAACCCTCAGTTTGTTTCTCAGAGTCCATAGTGTCTCATGGTTCGTCTCCCCCTCCGATTCCGTCCCTTCATTCTTCCCTTCCTGCTATCTTCTTCTCTTTCTCCTCCTCCTCCTCCTCCTCCTCCTCCTTCTCCTCCTTCTCCTTCTCCTTCTCCTTCTCCTTCTCCTTCTCCTCCTCCTCCTCCTCCTCCTCCTCCTCCTTCTTCTTCTTCTCCTTTTCTTCTTCTTCTTCTTCTTTTTTAACATATAATGTATTATTTGTTTCAGAGGTACAGATCTGTGATTCAACAGTCTTACACAATTCACAGCGCTCACCATAGCACATACCCTCCCCAATGTGTATCACCCAGCCACCCCATCCCTCCCACCCCCCACCACTCCAGCAACCCTCAGTTTGTTTCCTGAGATTAAGAATTCCTCATATCAGTGAGGTCATATGATACATGTCTTTCTCTGATTGACTTATTTCACTCAGCATGACACTCTCCAGTTCCATCCATGTCATTGCAAATGGCAAGATTTCATTCCTTTTGATGGCTGCATAATATTCCATTGTATATATATACCACATCTTCTTTATCCATTCATCTGTCGATGGACATCTTGGCTCTTTCCACAGTTTGGCTATTGTGGACATTGCTGCTATAAACATCGGGATGCACATACCCCTTCGGATCCCTACATTTGTATCTTTGGGGTAAATACCCAGTAGTGCAATTGCTGGGTCATAGGGCAGCTCTATTTTCAACTGTTTGAGGAACCTCCATACTGTTTTCCAGAGTGGCTGCACCAGCTTGCATTCCCACCAACAGTGTAGGAGGGTTCCCCTTTCTCCACATCCCTGCCAACATCTGTCTTTTCCTGACTTGTACGTTTTAGCCGTTCTGACTGGTGTGAGGTGGTATCTCATTGAGGTTTTGATTTGGATTTCCCTGATGCCAAGCGATGTTGAGCACTTTTTCATGTGTCTGTTGGCCATTTGGATGTCTTCTTTGGAAAAAAATGGAATTCTAAGGAAATTGCTAAGAGAAAGTGATTGAGTCTAGAATTCTATACTCAAATTATTTAAGTATGAAGATGATGCAGGTCATTTCAGAGATATGACTTAGTTTACCTGCATGCTTCTCAAATTCCGAAGGATATATAAGTACATTTTTATTTCTCAGTTTCCAGGAACAGCACTGAAGGGGGAAAATCAAACTTATTTTTTTAAATATTTGTGGATAATATGGTTGTAAAGGTTAATACAATCATTACAAAAGGATTCCTAAAATAATAGATCTAAATCTAAGGAAGAAAAATAATTTAATTAGGACTCTTTAAATAAAATGACAGAGAAATTGAAGTAAAAGGATACAAAAAGTATCAGACAAATAAGTGAAAACTAAGCAAATATTTTATCCCATTCAATATTAATACTATTATAAGGATATAAATATTAAAGGAGCCTGTGGTAAATTTGATATTGATGAGAAATATATCTTACCAACATGTCAAAAATGTATGTGGAAAACATGCCAAAATAAATGAAGCCAAAACTTTTAGGAATGAAAAATTGACAAAACCAGTCATACTGTAATATTAACATATTTCTCTTGGAAAATAGGTCAAAGTGGACCAAAAATAAAAATATAAGTGATAGAGCAACTAACTACCTTAGCTTATAAAATTTGGCTAAGGAAAAATCAATAATCCCCATACCCCCTCCCCCCCACCCCCAAAAAAGGAGAAATTACAGTGTCACATTCAAAGTCCATTGCAGTAAATTAGTAGTTAACAATGTAGCAAAAAACATTCCTGGAAATTAATTACCCTTCCAGTTAGGCTAATTTGTTTTCTTTCTTAAGTCCACTCAGAAATTAACAAAATGAAAACATGCTTTTAAGGATGCCGTTAAAGCAGTATTAAGAAGAAAAATTTATAAAGTCATATTCATTTACAAGAAAACAAAACAGATGGAAGATAAATCAAACATTTAACTCAATGTAGGGGAACAACTAACCCAAAGAAAGTGAATGTGAGAATTACTAAAGACAAAAGAGGGTGTTTCTGAGGTTGAAGGGATAGGGGAAACAGATATATGATCAATAAAACTATGAAATCTGCTTCTTTTAATATATCAATACAGATGAAATTTGGTTTATGCAATATTGTTTTTAAACATTTAAACATAAGTATTACATGAATCTGGCTTTGCAGTACAAACTGAAGAAGTCTATGACCATGGTCAAAAGAAAAAAGGAAAGAAAGAAATCAGTAAAGACACATTCCTCTGACAAAACCAACTTTTTACCAATGAATCTGAAAATATAGATGGAATGCATAAAGATAATACAAAATTATTTAAAATTGACTCAAGAGAAGATTAAAAGTCCCTGGCAGGACCACTAGTTGAGTATGGGTTAACATCATACCTGGTCCAAGCCTGCCTGACAGCTGGGTTCTCTTTGGAACCTACAAAGTTAAGGTCAGTGTGGACTACATGGCTATTCTTGCACTGTGAATCTCCCAATCTTGGCAATTACTCTGGACTGGTGGAGATGTAAGCTTGCATCCAGGCCTTGGTCCTACATGACTAGAATGGCATAAAATGCTGTTGGAAATAGAAGGTGTGACTTTTATATGTTAAGGTACCCACACACCTTGGCTTTCATTCAGGGCAATCATACACACCTCAAGTGTGTGAGGGGACAAAAGAAACTAAAAGCCTGGGTAGCTCTTGGTCCTCTGGATGAGATACAAATGCCATATTTCCTGGGCTGTATCCCTCAGTAGAGCTAAGTAAACACATTATTAGACTAAAGCTATTGTGTCTCCTGAGTCCTATTGCAGATTAGAATCTAGTAATTCTAAATCCTAAATATTAGTAAAGTTTGCTTATCTTTCAAAATAAAAAAATAACCATCTATTTGACCAGCAGTTCTACTCCTAGGAATTAATTCTAAAGAATTACCTATACATGTACACACATGGGTAACTAATTATAGCTTTGTAAGTATGACAGAAAGTGAAATTAAGTGCCCACCAACAGGAAAACAGTTAAATAAAACACATTATATCCATTCTATGGAATTTCATAGAGTTCTTAAAGAGCTACATGGAGTTTTGAGAATTGAATGGGAACATATATGTGTATGTGTCTATAAATATACATAGACATACACATATACACATATTAATCTATTTGTGTTTAGACCATGGGATGTAGAGTTAAAGGCTCAAGTTTTTGTTCAGGCTAATCAACCTTGTATAAATCTCCTAACTCTTCCAATCCTGAAGTTCTCTGACTCATAAGTATTTCATGAACAGCAGCAATAGAGAGTATTATATTCATGTATTTTTAGACTATACTATACTCTCAAGATGTTAATGATCAGAATACTCAGAGATAGTAAAAATTATGAATTTAAATGATGGCAGTTTTCCAGCATTACCTTGGATCAAATTAATATGCAGGTAAAAGGAACAGTGCCCATGTCAGTAATACCAAAGAGAACAGTGACTGGCATATTAGGAAGTCCTGGAAATATTAGCTAGTACAACACACTGTCTTTATAGATCATCTTCAGATATCACATTAGTTTACTTGCTTTTAACTTTCACCATGCCCTTCTTATTATAAAAGAAGAATGGATGTTAAGTCCGATCTAGACCAATAATGACATATTCCAAGATCATTTTCTGAAGCTATTTTTTGTCTGATGTTTTCTTGGGGCCCAGTAAACCATCTTCCCTTCAAACTGTGATAGAGCAATTTAAGTGGTTTCCTAGTAGAACATTGCAGGACTAACTGAAAGACATCAATATTTACAGTCTCAAGTTAAACTAGGGTCAATTTGAGAAAACATAATGATAGAGTAAACTGCCAGTCATAAAATAGAATACTAAAGTTTTGTACTTAAAGAGTCTATTAGCAAACTCCATTTTTTAAAATTTTTTATTATGTTAATCACCGTATATTACATCATTAGTTATTGATGCAGTGTTCCATGATTCATTGTTTGTTCATAACACCCAGTGCTCCATGCAGAACGTGCCCTCCTCAATACCCATCACCAGGCTAACCCATCCCCCTACCCTCCTCCCCTCTAGAACCCTCAGTTTGTTTTTCAGAGTCCATCATCTCTCATGGTTCGTCTCCCCCTCTGACTTACTCCCCTTCATTCTTCCTCTCCTGCTATCTTCTTCTTCTTTTTTCTTAAAATATATTGCATTATTTGTTTCAGAAGTACAGATCTGTGATTCAACAGTCTTGCACAATTCACAGCGCTCACCGTAGCACATACCCTCCCCAATGTCTATCACCCAGCCTCCCCATCCCTCCCACCCCCAACCACTCCAGCAACACTCAGTTTGGTTCCTGAGATTAAGAATTCCTCATATCAGTGAGGTCATATGATACATGTCTTTCTCTGATTGACTTATTTCACTCAACATAACGCCCTCCAGTTCCATCCACGTCGTTGCAAATGGCAAGATCTCATTCCTTTTGATGGCTGCATAATATTCCATTGTGTATATATACCACTTCTTCCTTATCCATTCATCTGTTGATGGACATCTTGGCTCTTTCCACAGTTTGGCTATTGTGGACATTGCTGCTATAAACATTGGGGTGCACGTACCCCTTCGGGTCCCTACATTTGTATCTTTGTGGTAAATACCCGGTAGTGCAATTGCTGGATCAAATGGTAGCTCTAATTTCAACCGTTTGAGGAACCTCCATACTGTTTTCCAGAGTGGTTGCACCAGTTGCATTCCCACCAAGAGTGGAGGAGGGTTCCCCTTTCTCCACATCCCCGCCAACATCTGTTGTTTCCTGACTTGTTAATTTTAGCCATTCTGACGGGTGTGAGGTGGTATCTCATTGAGGTTTTGATTTGGTTTTCCCTGATGCCGAGCGATGTTGAGCACTTTTTCATGTGTCTGTTGGCCATTTGGATGTCTTCTTTGGAGAAATGTCTGTTCATGTCTTCTGCCCATTTCTTGATTGGATTATTTGTTCTTTGGGTGTTGAGTTTGATAAGTTCTTTATAGATTGTGGATACTAGCCCTTTATCTGATATGTCATTTGCAAATAT
>NW_027397087.1:12398560-12458664 GCF_003265705.2 Callorhinus ursinus
TTCTTTTTTCTTAAAATATATTGCATTATTTGTTTCAGAAGTACAGATCTGTGATTCAACAGTCTTGCACAATTCACAGCGCTCACCGTAGCACATACCCTCCCCAATGTCTATCACCCAGCCTCCCCATCCCTCCCACCCCCAACCACTCCAGCAACACTCAGTTTGGTTCCTGAGATTAAGAATTCCTCATATCAGTGAGGTCATATGATACATGTCTTTCTCTGATTGACTTATTTCACTCAACATAACGCCCTCCAGTTCCATCCACGTCGTTGCAAATGGCAAGATCTCATTCCTTTTGATGGCTGCATAATATTCCATTGTGTATATATACCACTTCTTCCTTATCCATTCATCTGTTGATGGACATCTTGGCTCTTTCCACAGTTTGGCTATTGTGGACATTGCTGCTATAAATATTGGGGTGCACGTACCCCTTCGGGTCCCTACATTTGTATCTTTGGGGTAAATACCCGGTAGTGCAATTGCTGGATCAAATGGTAGCTCTAATTTCAACCGTTTGAGGAACCTCCATACTGTTTTCCAGAGTGGTTGCACCAGTTGCATTCCCACCAAGAGTGGAGGAGGGTTCCCCTTTCTCCACATCCCCGCCAACATCTGTTGTTTCCTGACTTGTTAATTTTAGCCATTCTGACGGGTGTGAGGTGGTATCTCATTGAGGTTTTGATTTGGTTTTCCCTGATGCCGAGCGATGTTGAGCACTTTTTCATGTGTCTGTTGGCCATTTGGATGTCTTCTTTGGAGAAATGTCTGTTCATGTCTTCTGCCCATTTCTTGATTGGATTATTTGTTCTTTGGGTGTTGAGTTTGATAAGTTCTTTATAGATTGTGGATACTAGCCCTTTATCTGATATGTCATTTGCAAATATTTTCTCCCATTCTGTCGGTTGTCTTTTGGTTTTGTGGACTGTTTCTTTTGCTGTGCAAAAGCTTTTGATCTTGATGAAATCCCAATAGTTCATTTTTGCCCTGGCTTCCCGTGCCTTTGGCGATGTTTCTAGGAAGAAGTTGCTGCGGCTGAGGTCGAAGAGGTTGCTACCCCTGTTCTCCTTTAGGATTTTGATGGACCCCTGTCTCACGTTTAGGTCTTTCAACCATTTGGAGTCTATTTTTGTGTGTGGTGTAAGGAAATGGTCCAGTTTCATTCTTCTGCATGTGGCTGTCCAATTTTCCCAACACCATTTGTTGAAGAGACTGTCTTTTTTCCATTGGACATTTTTTCCTGCTTTGTCAAAGATAAGTTGACCATAGAGTTGAGGGTCGATTTCTGGGCTCTCGATTCTGTTCCATTGATCTCTGTGTCTGTTTTTGTGCCAGTACCATACTGTCTTGATGATGACAGCTTTGTAATAGAGCTGGAAGTCCGGAATTGTGATGACGCCAGCTTTGTTTTTCTTTTTCAACATTCCTCTGGCTATTCTGGGTCTCTTCTGGTTCCATACAAATTTTAGGGTTATTTGTTCCACTTCTTTGAAAAAAGTGGATGGTATTTTGATGGGGATTGCATTGAATGTGTAGATTGCTCTAGGTAGCATTGACATTTTCACAATGTTGGTTCTCCCAATCCATGAGCATGGAACGTTTTTCCATTTCTTTGTGTCTTCTTCAATTTCTTTCATGAGTATTTTATAGTTTTCTGAGTCCAGATCCTTTGCCTCTTTGGTTAAATTTATTCCTAGATATCTAATGGTTTTGGGTGCAATTGTAAATGGGATTGACTCCTTGATGTCTCTCTTCTGTCTTGTTGTTGGTGTATAGGAATGCCACTGATTTCTGTGCATTGATTTTATATCCTGCTACTTTACTGAATTCCTGTATGAGTTCTAGCAGTTTTGGGGTGGAGTCTTTTGGGTTTTCCACATACAATATCATATCATCTGCAAAGAGTGAGAGTTTGACTTCCTCTTTGCCGATTTGGATGCCTTTGATTTCTTTTTGTTGTCTGATTGCTGTGGCTAGGACGTCTACTACTATGTTGAATAGCAGTGGTGATAGTGGACATCCCTGCCGCGTTCCTGACCTTAGGGGAAAAGCTCTCAGCCTTTCCCCATTGAGAATGATATTCGCTGTAGGTTTTTCATAGATGGCTTTTATGATATTGAGGTATGTACCCTCTCTCCCTATACTCTGAAGAGTTTTGATCAAGAAACTATGCTGTACTTTGTCAAATGCTTTTTCTGCATCTATTGAGAGGATCATATGATTCTTGTTCTTTCTTTTGTTAATGTATTGTATCACGTTGATTGATTTGTGGATGTTGAACCAGCCTTGCAGCCCAGGGATAAATCCCACTTGGTCGTGGTGAATAATCCTTTTAATGTACTGTTGGATCCTATTGGCTAGTATTTTGGTGAGAATTTTTGCATCCATGTTCATCAAGGATATTGGTCTGTAATTCTCCTTTTTGATGGGGTCTTTGTCTGGTTTTGGGATCAAGGTAATGCTGGCCTCATAAAATGAATTTGGAAGTTTTCCTTCCATTTCTATTTTTTGGAACAATTTTGGGAGAATAGGTATTAATTCTTCTTTAAATGTCTGATAGAATTCCCCTGGGAAGCCATCTGGTCCTGGGCTATTGTTTCTTGGGAGATTTTTGATGACTGCTTCAATTTCCTTAGTGGTTATAGGTCTGTTCAGGTTTTCTATTTCTTCCTGGTTCAATTTTGGTAGTTGATACATCTCTAGGAATGCACCCATTTCTTCCAGGTTATCTAATTTGCTGGCATAGAGTTGCTCCTAATATGTTCTTATAATTGTTTTTATTTCTTTGGTGTTGGTTGTGATCTCTCCTCTTTCATTCATGATTTTGTTGATTTGGGTCATTTCTCTTTTCTTTTTGATCAGTCTGGCCAGGGGTTTATCAATCTTGTTAATTCTTTCAAAGAACCAGCTTCTAGTTTCATTGATCTGTTCTACTGTTCTTTTGGTTTCTAGTTCATTGATTTCTGCTCTGATCTTTATTATTTCTCTTCTCCTGCTGGGTTTAGGCTTTATTTGCTGTTCTTTCTCCAGCTCCTTTACGTGTAGGGTTAGGTTGTGTATTTGAGACCTTTCTTGTTTCTTGAGAAAGGCTTGTATTGCTATATACTTTCCTCTCAGGACTGCCTTTGCTGTATCCCAAAGATTTTGAACAGTTGTGTTTTCATTTTCATTGGTTTCCATGAGTCTTTTTAATTCTTCTTTAATTTCCTGGTTGACCCATTCATTCTTTAGTAGGATGCTCTTTAGCCTCCATGTATTTGAGTTCTTTCCGACTTTCCTCTTCTGATTGAGTTCTAGTTTCAAAGCATTGTGGTCTGAAAATATGCAGGGAATGATCCCAATCTTTTGGTACCGGTTGAGATCTGATTTGTGACCTAGGATGTGATCTATTCTGGAGAATGTTCCATGGGCACTAGAGAAGAATGTGTATTCCGTTGCTTTGGGATGGAATGTTCTGAATATGTCTGTGAAGTCCATTTGGTCCAGTGTGTCATTTAAAGTCTTTATTTCCTTGTTGATCTTTTGCTTAGATGATCTGTCCATTTCAGTCAGGGGGCTGTTAAAGTCCCCCACTATTATTGTATTGTTGTCAATGTGTTTCTTTGCTTTTGTTATTAATTGCCTTACATAATTGGCTGCTCCCATGTTCGGGGCATAGATATTTACAATTGTTAGATCTTCTTGTTGGATAGACCCTTTAAGTAGCATATAGTGTCCTTCCTCATCTCTTATTACAGTCTTTGTTTTAAAATCTAATTTGTCTGCTTTGAGGATTGCCACCCCAGCTTTCTTTTGGTATCCATTAGCATGGTAAATGGTTTTCCACCCCCTCACTTTCAATCTGGGGGTGCCTTTGTGTCTAAATTTAGTCTCTTGCAGACAGCATATTGATGGGTCTTGTTTTTTAATCCAATCTGATAGCCTGTGTCTTTTGATTGAGGCATTTAGCCCATTTACATTCAGGGTAACTATTGAAAGGTATGAATTTAGTGCCATTGTATTGCCTGTAAGGTGACTGTTAACTGTATGTTGTTTGTGTTCCTTTCTGTTCTATGCTGCTTTTAGGCTCTCTCTTTGCTTAGAGGACCCCTTTCACTATTTTTTGGAGGGCTGGTTTCGTGTTTGCAAATTCCTTTAGTTTTTGTTTGTTCTGGAAGCTTTTTATCTCTCCTTCTATTTTCAATGACAGCCTAGCTGCATATAGTATTCTTGGCTGCATATTTTTCTCATTTAGTGCTCTGAAGATATCTTGCCAGTCCTTTCTGGCCTGCCAGGTCTCTGTGGATAGGTCTGTTGCCAATCTAATGTTTCTACCATTGTAGGTTACATATCTCTTCTCCCAAGCTGCTATCAGGATTTTCTCTTTGTCTCTGAGACTCGTAAGTTTTACTATTAGATGTCGGGGTGTTGACCTATTTTTATTGATTTTGAGAGAGGTTCTCTGTGCCTCCTGGATTTTGATGCCTGTTTCCTTCCTCACATTAGGGAAGTTCTCTGCTATTATTTGCTCCAATATACCTTCTGCCCCTCTCTCTCTCTCTTCTGGGATCCCAATTATTCTAATGTTGTTTCATCTTATCGTATCACTTATCTCTCGAATTCTGCCCTCGTGACCCTGGAGTTGTTTCTCTCTCTTTTTCTCAGCCTCTTTATTTTCCATCATTTGGTCTTCTATATCGCTGATTCTTTCTTCTGCCTCATTTATCCTAGCAGTTAGTGCCCCCATTTTTGATTGCACCTCATCAATAGCCTTTTTGATTTCGACTTGGTTAGATTTTAGTTCTTTTATTTCTCCAGAAAGGGTTTCTCTAATAACTTCCACGCTTTTCTCAAGCCCAGCTTGTATCTTTAAAGTCGTGATCCTGAACTCTAGGTCTGACATCGTACTAATGTCTGTATTGAGTAGGTCCCTGGCTGACGGTATTACCTCTTGTTCTTTTTGCTGAGGTGATTTTTTTCGTCTTGTCATTTTGTCCAGAGGAGAATAGATGAATGAGAGAACATAATGTTAACAGGTTAACAACGTCCCCAGCAAATATACTGTATACAAATCAGAAAAGACCTGAAACCAGGGGAAAAGAAAGGGAAAGAAAGAAAATAGAAAGAGAAAAAAAAGGAATAAAAGATAAAAACAAAAACAGAACAATACAAAAAAAGCAGAATATGATCAAATATGATCAGGCTAGTGCATAGATCAGTGCCACACACTAGATTTTGGGCGTATTTTGGTCTGTTAGAAAAAAGTGCCTCCTAAAATTTTAAAGGAAGAAAGACATATATGTACAAAATAAGGGTTGATACAATGAAGGGATGGAAGATGACTGTAAAGATGAAAATTATAAAAGATTTTATAAAAGGACTTGATAAGATAAGAAGTTGTTTGAAAAAAGAAAGAAGATTTAAGAAAAAAAAAAAAGGAAAAAGGGAGAGAATGTGATCAGGCAGGAGACTAGAACAAAGCCATACCCTAGTGATTTAGGGTATATTTTGATCTGTTAGGAGAAACTGTATCTCAAAATTTTAAAGAGAGAACAACTTATATATATATGCCAAAAATAAGGGTAACTACTTTGAAGGGATAAAATATGACTCTAAAATGAAAAATAAAAAAATTTTTTTTTTAAAAAAGGGATTGATAAGATGTTTTTTGAAAAAGGGAAAAAGAAAAATAAAAAAAACCAGTCAACAAAAATTAACTTTGATGAACTAATGAATCATGGTAAAAAAAAAAGCCATGAATTCTATGTGCAGTATTCCCCTAGCGCTGGAGTTCTCCCGTTCTCCTTGATCAGTAAACTTGGTCTTGGCTTGCTGGCTGTTCGTGCTGATCTTCTGGGGGAGGGGCCTGTTGCTCTGGTTTCGAAATATCTTTGCTGGAGGCTGAATTGCCCCGTCCTTGTTGGTACGGGCTAAGGAAGCTGTCCGGTTTGCTCTCAGGAGCTTTTGTTCCCTGCAAGCTCTCGGTACAGCTTTGGAGGACCAGGGCAGAAATGGTGGCCTCCCAATCTCCACCCAGAGGAGCTGAGAACTCGGGGCCCCACTCCTCAGTGCGCCCCCAGAGAAAAGCAGTCACTCCCTTGTCCCCGGTCTCCGGCCGCACTCCGTGCTCACCCGGCCTGTGACCGAGCATTGCTATCTCTGGCACCCGACCCCGTGTGGAGTCTCCAAACCCAGCAGATCCCTGCGGTGCGTTCCCGCGCCGCTCCTCCCCGGGAAGGAAGGGGAGTCTCCCCGTATCTTCCGCCTGTTGGGTCCCTGCTGGAGGAGAAGTGGCCCGACTGGGCCGTGGATCACAGTTTATGGCAATCCCGAGCTGAGAGTCCGCGCCTCGGCTCCGTCTCTGCAGCCGGCTTCCCCGCTCTGATACCTGGGAGCTCTGGCGCACTCAGGCACCCCCGGTCTTTCTGTGACCCCCAAGGGTCCTGAGACCACACTGTCCCGGGAGGATTCCACCCCCTGCTTAGCCACTGCAGTGACGTCCCTCATCCGAGCCAACTTCTAAAAGGTCCGATTTTGTGCTCTGCGGCTCTATCACTTGCCAGAAGGGGCCGACGGAGGCCCCTCCCCCGCCGTCTATCCTTCCGAATATCGCCTTGGATTCACTTCTCCGCACATCCTACCTTCCAGTAAGTGGTCGCTTCTCTGTTCAGAGAGTTGTTGCTACTCTCCTCTTCGATCTCCTGTTGAGTTCGTAGGTGTTCAGAATGGTTTGATCCCTATTCAGCTGAATTCCTGAGACCAGATGAAATCTAGGTCTCCTACTGCTCCACCATCTTGCTCCGCCCCCTCAGCAAACTCCATTTTTGAGGGATGGAACAGTTAGAGTGTGACTTCAGGTCTGAAAGAGTGTTTTGAATTACCCTCTGTGCTATGGCTATGATTTATTCGGTGTGGAAGACATTACTTGTGATCCATTACAAGTCTGAGCCTCTGACACTGATGTGATACAACTAGGAAGTGAAAGTCAAATATAAAGTCTTACCCCTTACAAAGGCATTTAAAGAATAAAAACGGTTTGTTAAACTTTGAAGGAAATACTGGCAGGACCAGCAAGGTCAGCATATGATTGATTCTATGATTGAACAGGCTCAATATTTAACTTAGTCTCATCCTCATCTGATCTGAAATATCTGAGTGGACAGAGGTCAACTCTTCTAACACTCTGATTTTAAAGAGTGGGGAATAAGAAATGACTTAAAGTAGCCTACTTCTACCTATAGTGAGCTAACCCTCAGATGAAGGTTTCCTGATTCCTAGTCCATTTCTCTTTACACTGGATATAACTACCCCCAGCTCCACTTTAACCACATCTGTTGTGGGTTGAATTGTGTCCCCCCAAAAGACTTGTTCAATTTCTAACCCCCTGTACCTATGGATGTGACCTTATTTGGGAGTAGAATCATTGCAGATATAATTAGTTAAGAGGAAGGTCATACTAGAGTAGGGTGGGCCCTTAATCCGATATGACTGGTGCCCTTGTAAGAAGGAAATTTGGACACTACCAAAGGGGAAGATGGCCATGTGAAGACAGAGACAGAGATTAGAGTTATGCTGCCACAAGTCAAGGAATGCCTGACATTCCCAGAAGCTGGACCAGGTAAGGAAGGAGCCTCCTTTAGAGGCTTTGGAAGGAGTAAGGCCCTGCCAACACCTTCATGTCAAACTTTTGGCCTCTACAATGGCAAGAGTTCATTTCTGTTGCTTTAGGTTTGTGGCAGCAGCCCTAGGAAACCAATACAATATCTAAAAATGGATTTTTGTGGCCTTATATGAAGGTGCCATATATATGCTGTAGCAGTAGCCAGATTTCAGCATTCTAGGCTGCAGAGGATGTATAGTTCCTTTTGGATTTATTTGGTTAAACCAGAAGGTATGATGCTTAATTAACTGAGCTTCTGAAATCTTCATGTTAGAAACCTTTGGCATCTTAACAATGTGAATACATACTTTTAAGTGCTTATATAATGAAATCTAATGGATTATAACAAAATGTGGATACAGCTTGATGCATATACATATTGGCTCAATGTTTGAAAGGTCTGATTACTCCAGATTGTCTCATAATCATGCATTACACTATTATTCACACTCTGTGAGCTGCCAACAAGGAAGTAGCTCTTCTTCTTCTTTTTTTTTAAGATTTTATTTATTTTTGACAAAGAGACAGAGTGTACAAGCAGGGGAAGCAGCAGGCAGAGGGAGAGGGAGAAGCAGGCTCCCCGCTCAGCAGGGAGCCCGACGTGGGGCTCGATCCCAGGACCCCGGGATCATGACCTGAGCTGAAGGCAGGCACTTAACTGTCTGAGCCACCCAGGTGCCCCAGAAGTAGCTCTTCTATAATTATCATGACTCTTGTCAGAGTTAAAAGTCTCCAGTTCTGTTTTAATAGCAGTATAACAAAGTGATTATGAAAGGGGTGTGTGTGTGTGTGTGTGTGTGTGTGTGTGTGTGTGTGTGTGTGTGTGTATAAACTGGCCAGGTGTGCTTCATTATGGTGAAGCCAAGTGAAATGTAACTCAAAATATCTGATGAGCACCTCAAGTGCCTCTGCGTTCAGAATTGAGTGGGGAACAGGATAGACACTGGCCTTCCCTGTAAGTATATGACTTAACATGGGGAATAAGTTTAATATTAGAACAATTCCTGTTTAATTACAGGGGTGACTAGTGCTACAAAGATAAGCATAAGTTGGGGGTTATATATAAGTGGGAAAACCTGAGTTATTTGGTTAAGGAAGATAGCCGTCTGAGAAATTGACACAGATTGTTTCTGAAGAATGAGTAGGAAGCTCACAGTTCTCATCCAGTCCATCAGTAAATCCTGTGAGTTCTGCCTTCAAACTGTACCTTTGATGCAACCATTTCATTGCCTGCATTGCTGTGCCAAATACCCTGATGGCTATTCCAGCACTATCACCTCAGCCCCTGAACTGTTTCAGTATCTTCCGAACGGGTCTCTTGCTTACATCCTTGTCTTCTTATAATCTGTTCTTATCACAACCAGAGTCATTCTTAAAGAATATGATTCACATGATAGTCATCTCTCCAAAAACTCCAGTGACTTCCCAAACCGGAGTAAAATCTAGAACACTTAAGTGGTCAATAAGCCACCTTTCTGACCTTGTTATCTTCTGTCCTCTGCCTTCCCCACTGTGCTCCAGCCACTCTGGCCTCCTTGTTAAACTTTGATGCCCACTGAGAGTCTTTACTCTTGCTGTTCCCTCTGCCTGGTATGTTCTTACCAGGATAGCTGATCAGCTCACTCAAGCATTTCATGTCTCTGCCAGTGGTGACCTTTTTAGCAAGATCTTTCCTGATCATCCAGTATGAAGTTACAAACCCTCCTTTACCTCGGTTACTCCCTGCCTCTCACTCCATCTTATTTCTTTCTAATAGAACCTTGTGCCATCTGACCAGCTTTCACCTACTTTGTTGCATGTTGAAAGGGGGTGATTGAGAAGATCCTACACAGGCAATTGTACAGACCGGAAAGGAACTCCACTTGTTGAAGGAGTTGAAAGGAGGCCACTGTGAAGAGGAAGCACTGAGGTTAGGCAAAGTGGCGATGGAAAAGGAGGGGTAGGCGGGACCAGGTGGGCTACGGAGGGCAAATTAGGAAAAGGCACAAATCCCCCAAGAGAAACAGGTAGGCACTAAAAATTTCAAATGGAGGAGTAATAATAAATGTACATGCTATAAAGACTACTCTGTGTGGAGAATGGTTGAGAAGTGACAAGTTTGGAGCAGCCCACTATAGTGATCTGGATAGGAGATATGCCCTAGATCAATAAGGTGGGCAAGGGAGTGGAGAGACAGGGACCATGAATAAGGTTTGAGACATGTGGAGAAACTGTCAAGACTTTATCTAAGGGAGCAGGGGTGGCTGGTGGCAGGTACTGCCTCTTGATGAGCGCAGGAGTCTGGAGATAGAGATTTCTGGGTATTGACCCTCAGGCTGTACCAGATCATGACTTCTATTTTAGACACGTTGTCTTTATACCAGAACTCTTCTGACAGCTAGGCCTACTTATCTAATCACCTAGTTGACATTTCTCTTCATATTTATAGTCATCTCAAAACTTAGCATGCAGCCTGTAGATGGTATTTGAATTTATGGAAAAGATCTTCTAATGAAATGTGTGAGAAGCAAACAGATGAGAGCCTAGGACTGACCCCTGAGACACTGCAACTTGTAACAGAGATCAGGTAGAAAAGAAAAGTCCCCAGAAGATGGCCCTCCCCCTTTAGAGTTTGATTCTAATCAATTTTTGACAGATGAGGAAACAGATGCCAAGAGCCGTGAGGTAACTTGCCTGATCTCATGGGTAGTTGGGCACTGAGTTTAAGCAAACTGTTTCTGGATCAGGGTAGGGTAGAAAGAATAAACAAAGTAAGGAGAGGTTTTTAAACTCTGAACAGAGTCCTTTGTTCATATAACCACTGTTGCTTTAGACCAAGGGTCTCAGATATGTTCCTCTTTTCTTCCACCTGAAATCTATGTCTACCCCCCTTTAAAAGTATTTAGGAAAGTGGCACCTGGGTGCCTTAGTTGGTTAAATTATCCAACACTTGATTTTGGCTTAGGTCATGATCTCAGGGTTGTGGGATGGAACCCCATCTCAGCATGAAGCCTGACATGGGTTCCATCCCAGCAGGGATTCTGCTTGGGATTCTCTCTCTCCCTCTCCCTCCGCCCCTCCCCCTATTCTCTCCCTCTCTCTCAAATAAATAAATAAATATTTAAAAAATGAAAAAAAAATTACCTAAGAAAGATATTTTCATTTATATCTTTTTCGGAAACTACCCTCCCACCCTTATCACACTAAAAAATTCCTTTGAGTGAAAAACCTAGTTTTAAGTTTTAAATATCCAATATCTGTCTACTTGTTATCTGATATCTACTTATCTATGCGATTTCTCCTTTTCTTAGGGTTATAGGAAGCTCATGTATCTGCAACTCTTAACACTGCCTATATACAATAAATTATTGATAGACATGTATTTAGATAGAATATGCAGAATGTGACAGAAGTGCATTTTCTAAAGTTTAATCCTAGAGACCTTTTAATGTATTCTAGGGGGAGCTGTAATTCTCACTGTTCTGGAAGAGAACAGATTCACATCATTAGCATTCTGTTCCTCACAGTAGGAGAAAGTTTTGCAGTAAGTTATACTGATCAGCGCTCCCACAGACCTTTATGAACAGAGCTCACTGAGCCCTTGAAAGCTGCTTCTACCAACTTTATAAAGGATGCAGAAATCAGTTAAGACAAATTGCAAGCTACAAATGTAGATCCCATAAAGGACCCACCAGATCAATGTTAGTAGCCCCCTTAAATCTCCTCAAAAGAACCTTGTTATCTCTCTTCTTTAGAGTTATCACAAGATTGTAAGTTAGTACTTCAATGCCCTTTACAAAGAGTCTAAGTCCCTTGCTCTTTCCCACAAACAACATTTTAGTCAAAATGTACTTGAGCTCCAATTGCTTGGTGAAAAATAGGTTCCTGCTAGTCATGTTTAGCATTCTTCTTTCTTCCCCTTTGGGATAGAATCTGCCTTCAGACTATTTTTCACACAGAATAAGGATTAGTGCCTCTTTATCAATGTTGTCCATATCCCCACTCAGTATACTTTATTATCACTGCTAGAAGGTGCTTCTCAAAGACTGAGTTGTAGAGCTGTAAAAAAAATCAAGCTCCCCAAAGCCAGGGAAAATTGAAATGTCACTCTTTACAAGGAGTTTTAGGAGGGAGACTAAGCATTTACTTCAATACAGACTATCCATTCTATGGCCGAGTTTAGAAACTTTCAAAATCAATTTTAAACCTTTTCTTTATAGCTCTCACATTCCCTCAATATCTTCCCTTCTTTATTATGAAATTGCCTCAGCCAGGCTACACAGACTGGGGCAGGCTGGGCTTGAGGAGCATGGGAGGCACACTGGTGATGGATTGCTTGCCCAGGCACCATCCCACCTCCTCTCCCCAGCACCACACACCAGCCTGGCTGCTGGCCTCAGCACGTGCCCCATATGCATTAAGCCCACCTGCTGTTTGGCAGACATTTCCCTTTGTTTGTGCTCCTTGTACTGCTCTAATAACCCTCCTCAAGGCCAAATTAGATTTATATGGAAGGGGAAGTCAGCTAGAGGCTTCAGAATGACTATGCTAATTAGAAACCAAAATATAAACAGCAACTCCACATGGATGTATTAAATAGGCCAGCATTCTCCACAGCAAATCAAATTAAGAGAAATCCCATTATCTCGCTCAGGGCTTCTGCATTTTTTTTTTTTTTCCCTGACCGCCTGTTTTCATGTTTGAAGAGAACGAGGGTACAAATATATTTCATTATAGGTCTGGTTCTAAACTGTAGCCTCATTCTCCCCTACCCCAAATTACGTTGCTACCAAGTCATTATTCACAATTAAACCAAACTCATTTTTTTAATCCACTGTAAGTTTGTGTATCACCCTCTAAAGATTTTAGATGTCAGTGTAGCCACAAATATTTTATTTATCCTCAATAGTGTAGCTTCAGTGTAAACCAGCTACCACAAAGTATTCTAAACAGCTCTCTGAAAAGCCCCATGTATCCTATGAGAGTTTGTTTATGAATATCTGCTACAGGAAATGAATATTCCATCCATTAATCTCTAACCCTGTGCAGTCAGGCTGAATCTACAAGGGAATGTAAAACAAAAGTAGCCTGTCTCTCTCTTTAAAATGAATCAGCAGTGGTCAGGAAGTTTTTAGGAAATTAATATTGGAGTTGACAAAGCAGCTGGGAAGGGCAGTCACCCTTGTACCCAAAAGTTGCTGAGCCAGTAACAGAGGAGGAATTGGGGTAAGAGAGGGCGGGTCTCTGATGGTCATCCTTCAATGCTTCTGCACAAGGCAGCCATGCCAAAGCTTCATGGGATGGAGATCCTCGTTCCTTTCTTTCAGCTTTTTATAAAAATAATCTTTTCACTACTCAGCTTTTCATTAGCACTATGTGATATGTGCGCTAAATGATAGAACAGTGAGCAGGCAGTCAGTCCTCGAGGGAGAAACAGGATGCTGCAGGAAGATAAGCTCCAAGAAAACCAGCAGGATGGGGAGACTGGTGCTTCAAGCTGCCAGATAAACGATAGAGCTCACTGACTGAGGCCTTGTGGGAGCAATCATGAAAGTACACTTTCCACCTGACTCCTGAGCCAACTTCATCAGGTGCTATCAACTCTCTTCCCATTCACTGTGAGGACCCTCAATTCCTTTCTTTGTCTTTCTTTCGAAAAGGAGTTACACCCCAAATTTACCAGTCAGGGGCAAACCAATCTATTGCAAGAAGTGTGCTAAAGCAAGCAGTGGAGAGGGCAAGCGGTCTGACACAGATGAGAATTCTGGTTCTTAGGACTGAGTAATGGTGGACATCCCTTGATTTCCACAACAGATGCATACCACCCTTTTATGTCTTTCCTGATGACCCTTCTCTCAGAGCTATTTCTTCTTATATAAATAAGCCTACTGGTTCTTCTGGAGAGGGCTAAGAGGAATGAGCAGAGGAAAAGAATTTCAGATTACATCATGATTCACATTATTTATGGAAAATAAGGGTCTCTGAGAACTTTCTATTCACCTGCCATCTACTATTCCCACGAATGTCATAGCATTAATCTTTGTGGCTTCTTGTGACAAAGGCTCTCTTTGGTTAAACTTGAGTCAGGCTCCTCGGAGCCCTCTTCCCAACTAGGCCTTGACCTTTGGCTCAGTACTGTCTTTGGCCTGACCAGCCCAGTGAGGCAAGAATTCTGCTAAGTCAGTTTAGAGAGAATCCTTTCGGTCTTGGATAGCTGATCAAACTCCCCATTCCCCACCATCCCCTGGTGATATCTGATCACCTGGCCTGCCTTCAGCAAGAATCCCATACCCTTGATGTTTCCTCTTGGTAATTTTCCACCTACCAAGCCCCAGTTCAGCTTCTTGGCTATAAATTCTCAGCTGTTTATACTGTATTCCAAGTTGGGCCTGATCGCTCTCTCCCATTATAATAGTCTTGACACCTATTGCAGCAGTCTTGAGTACAGTCTTCCTTACCTTTTTAAATGTCAGAATAACTTTTTTCTTTAACTCATGGTAAGAATAGATGAAGGGATGTCCTCTTTTGATAAAAAAATTTGAATAAACGAAACATCTACTCACCGTATTGCTTAAACCAAGTTCGCTGTGGTTTATGAATACATAGACATACATATACACCAATCACAAGATTTCTAAAGGAATCTCGAAAGGAATGGCGTTAAATATTTTTCACTAGCCATTATTGCCTTCAGGATAAAAATTATGAATGGTTAGCAAGTGTATGAAATCTTACTTAGACCTTTCCCTCCAAACTTATTACTTTCCATTCAGATGTCCTTCTATCTCTTCCACCTTTAGTCTAAAGACTCAAGGCATGCAAACAGGCCATATTTTTAAAACTCTAGATCCGTACTGCCCAACATAAGAGCCACTAGCCCAAAATGGCTATTTGCATTTAAAGTAACTAAAATCAAATAAAGTTAAAAAGTCATTCATCACAGTAGTTACGCTTCCCATTTTCAATATCCATGTGTGGCTAGAGACTGCATAGATAAGATTTCCATTATCCATTATTATTTGAAAATTCAATTGGATAGCAGTGTTCTAGATGATTCAGACTTGCCAGAACAAGAAGTATAGATAGTTCTCATAGCCAGGCTTACAATACCAAAGATAGTGTAGAGAATATTTCTTACCAACTAATAGTCATTTACTCATTTTTAAGGCTCGTTAAGTGTGGCATACTCTGTGAATCCTTTCCTGGTTCTCCCAAGCCAGACTAATTAAAATCTGTTCCCATTGTTTATACTTGTTTGTTTGTTTTCTAGCCATAAATCTGAAACTTAAGCAGAATTCCACTTCCAAATCTATAGGAAGAAGTAGACAGAATGAAGGGCCTTTCTCCATAGCATGAGCTTAAAGTGACTGGTAAGTTTGGGAAAGCCAGACCTTTAGAGAAGGTACAAGTCATTAGCTCTTTCACTTAATATCTGGTGTCTTATGATATTGGTAGAATTAAAATGTCCATTTTATAGATACCCAAACAGGCTTAGGCATTAAAAATACCTATGTCTTAGGATTTGTGAGCATTGGGTTTTATAAATCACTTAACACAGGGCTTGGTACATGGTAAGTGTTTAAATGATGGCTATTATTTAATCTGAGTCTTCTATCCTTAATATTGGATATTTTTATTGGGATACCAGGAGGGAGATCAAGTTAATATTTTATGCAAAATACTTATATCTATTTTTTATTTTTATTTTTGTTTTCAAAATACATTTCTTTTAAAACATCATTTTGGCACCACATAGGAATTTGTTAGTCATGGAAAAACAGAGGTATATTTCTAGCTTGAACTGAAACCATGCTTTGTTTAAAAACTTGTGTTCAAGTTGGATGCAAAGAATAATACATTATGGTCAGAAGGATTTGTGTCAAAAAGAAAAAAATTGAGGAATAGCTCAAAATTATTCTTAAAGCTTTAAAAAGGAGGTAACTTAATATCCTTAACATATTGGATACAGAATCATTGAATAAAGTCTCAGTGATGCAGTAGATGTTACTTCTTTCAATTTTATCAGTTTGCAAAATTCATGAGGTTAATAAGTATTAAAAATCTCATTACTGTACCATATCAGATAGGGATGTAGCTCGAGGGTGTAATAAACTAGTTCTATTGTTGAAACTCCATCAAAAAGCAAGACTGCACTTACCCAGCATTATAAAAACCTCTATATCTCTCTGCATACAACTTAATGTAATGAAAAATATTACATATGAGGTTTCTGAAAGCTCGCAATTCAAATCCTGAAATTCATTGACTTCACATATAAAGTTATAGCAGGTAGCTATTAGAGTTTGAAAGAGATTCACTATCAGCAAAGTGCTATTGGTCTCACAGTATATATACTGGGCAGTTATAGCAATAGCCATATTTTGCTTTTTTGAAAAATCTTGCGTGATGTTGCTGAAACAGTGCTAGTTCCAAGTACTTTGCACAATGTAACTATTACCCCTTCTTCCTGTAGAGGTTATAAGTCAATATTGATAGGGTTTAATAGCTGCCTATTCCCTTTTCAGGAAGTAGGGAAGAAGTTTCTCTGGCATTCACCTATATTGATTCTATGAATTCTCCATCCTGTACTTGTCTGCCTCCAGCCCTCTCAGCCCACATCATTCTCAGCTAGCTGTCATCTACACTCTTGCCCTGCTCAAATGTCACTCTTTTAATATATAACAAGACATATTACCATTAGAAGTTCATTTGGGGGGCCTTAATTATAAAAAGAAATTGAATGGGTGAAACTCCTACATGGAAATTTAGCTACTTTGCTGGAATATAAGATATTTGCTCATCAGCCCTTGGGTTATTCTAAATACAAGGCAGAGAAGGTAGGTGGGAAGATATATGGCTTCTCTACCCATATCTTTTTGCCTCTAAAGAACCCTTAGCTTTTCCTGAAGCAGATAGTGCTCCGTAGATGATCTCAAGGAGGTTAGGCTCTTACCCTGGCTAACAAATCATGATTGTTTAAACTACTCATGGGTATTTATTTCCTCAGATTGATATAAGTGGATGAGAACGGGAGGATAGGGAACATGACTTAGTTTTGGCAAAGGAGCTATAGGGGAACATTGTCCTTTTTATTCAGAAAGAGAAGCCTGGTCCTCAACAAAGACTTAGGAGGGATAGGCCTTTTGTTTCTTCTTCATTCTTTTTGCCTGCAAGTTAAAGAGATGCATGGAGGTCATCTAGCTATCATAAATTGAAAAGCTGCGGACAAAAATTCAACATTTTAAAAATGTAGGACCAAAGAGCCTGGGCCCATGGTGTCAGTGTTGAGCCTACTTCTAGAATTCATATTATGTGAGAAAGATAACCAGAGTAGATAATCAGAGAAGGATAACACAAAGTTTTTTGTGTTTGTTTTCTGGTTTTGTAGCAAGAAGCATTCTTGGGTAATATAGTAGCTGACAAGCATTAGCATTCTCGGGCCACATTTTATTCCCCAATGCCAGCACAATAGTTTTAAAACTGGAATCCTGTGCTATCCACCAGGGTTGGGTGTGAGTGGACAACAGTCAAATTTTGCATCATTGTATTAGTCAGCTTAGGCTGCCATAACAAAATACATGGGTGGGGTAGCTTAAACAACAGAGATTTATTTTCCCACAGTTCTGGAGGCTGGAAGTCTAAGATCGAGGTGTTAGTATGCTTGGATTCTGGTGAAGGCTCTCTTCCTGCTTTGCAGATAGCCATGATCTTGCTCCTTATGTGTCAGATGGTGCTCTGTTTCCTCTTCTTCTCCCCCCTGCCGCTTTTTTTTTTTTAAATAAAGGCACTGATCTCATTATGAGAACCCCACTTTCATAACCTCATCTAAATAATATCTTTTCCCAGAGGTTTCATCACCATATCATTTTGGGGCTTAGGGCTTCAATATATGCATTTCAGGGCAGTGTACTCCATGCCATAGCAGTATGCACAGTATGCATCTCTACTATTTTTACTTCTCAGGCTCTCAGCAGTATTCATGAGGTATATATGAAGAAACTTTTCTGTATACCCTTAAAATGGTAAGGCTATTCCATGTGCTGGCTTCACATGCTTGTTGGGGCTTATGTGATAAAAGGAGAGCTACTCATGCTTACCAGGTTTGCACTCTTCCAGAACTTCATCATACTATGTTGCGTCCTTATGAAGGTCAGTCACCCATCTTTTCTTCCTGGCCTTAAGCATGGTCCACTTGTTTCCTTGCTTCATTTCTACTAATCTACCTTGTGTCTAGTCACCTTTCCTAAGAGTAATGGTGGGGATTTCAGCAAATGTGAAAACAATGAACCCTTATTTTTTTTTTGAGAACTGACCTCATGTTATTGAGTTCACCATTAACTATGAATCATAAAATATTCTAAACATTTCAAACTCAAACAAGTTATCAAATTAATCAATTCTGATTTAAAGAAGGATAAATACAGTTTTATATTCCTTCTACTCATTTCCTGGGGCTTCTGACACTGATGACAAAAGTACTGAAAAGTGGAAAAATTTCTAGCAGTGTTTGGAGACACCACATAGATGAATCTGCCTATGCCCTGGATTGGTCTGTGATATGCCTCTGCCTTCTACAGCTCTTTCCTGGACAACTGCAATGGTATCCTTACTGACCTCACTGACTGGTTTTAACATGTTGCATACATTGATTCAC
Organism: Callorhinus ursinus; assembly: GCF_003265705.2. Taxonomy (NCBI): domain Eukaryota; kingdom Metazoa; phylum Chordata; class Mammalia; order Carnivora; family Otariidae; genus Callorhinus; species Callorhinus ursinus. Next base: position 12,416,839 of record NW_027397087.1, read on the forward strand.
TATTCAAACAATACAGAAGGATATAAAAGCAGGACTTCCAAGTTTCCTTCCCAAGCTCCAATTCTACTATTGAGAAGCAATGACGTAAAACTAATTCTGTGGTTTGCAGCATAACTTCAAAGCTGACAAGGAATAAAAGAATGAGTGTATAGACAGGATTTATTGTCTGCTGAGAAAGATGAAGAATTTACTAAATTTTACCAAATCTGTTAATTATAGCTATAGAAAAGATTGTAAATGTCAAAGTTTGACTTAAAAATAAATTATAACTAAGTCTTCCATGCTCTGGTTATGGATTCAACTCATAGATAATAGCATTTATCATATTACGTAAATGCTCTTTTAAATCCAACTAATATGAATGGATTCTTACAGAAGTAGACAATCCTAGATTATTGAAACATAGCTCTTTGAAGGAGACTTTTCCTTGTGTTAAGTTCCAGTATATTCTATTAATTTCCATTATCTAACTTTTCTGGTTTCTCATACTGTCCTCTCCCTCAGACCTACAGTTGGAATGTCTCCCTCTGTTGCTAGACCCAGAGAATATTGTACATCCTTGTTTTTTCCTCTGTACTGTGTCTATACTTTGGGGAAAGTTTAATAAAGAGACTATTCATAGACTACCTCACTAGTGTCAGCTGGTGCCTTTGAGGACCTTGACTTTTAAGTCTATACACAGTCAAACTATTACTCGTGTGAATGTGTAAATACCAGATTTTCTCCCAGAACTTTTATGTAATGGTTGGAAAACAACAACAACAACAACAAAACAATGGATAGATGTTGTTGCTAAAATATGTCGGAATATTACTTACAGAGGAATTTCTTTCTGAAAGCTGGTATAATTTAGAAGTTCCAAAGATGACAAAGTTCTTAATGTATGTCTAGGTATGAATCATATTTTGTTCATCCTACTCAGTACTTGGGGAATCCTTTCAATCAGAATGTCTTAAAATTAATAAATCATTAAAGTAATGCATTCATGGAGTTAAAAAGTCAAATAGTGATAAAAGGCATAAGAAAAAAACAATGAGGGATTCCTCGGTGGCTCAGTCAGTTAAGCATCTGAGTTGTGGTTTTAGCTCAGGTCATGATCTCATGGGTCATGGGGTTGAGTCCCTAGTCAGGCTCTGTGCTTGGTGGGGAGTCTGCTTGGGATTCTCTCCCTCTCCCTCAGCCCCTTCTTCTCCCCCGCCCCACGCTCTCTCTCTCTCTCTCTCTCAAAAATAAATAAATCTTAAAAAACAAACAAACACAGTGATCCTCTTTTTCTACCCCATACCTCCTCCTCCACTAGTGTTCCCTAGAGAGAACCACTTACACTCTTAGTTGTTTTATCTGGAATTTACCTGTGCATTGATAATGTATATTTCCTTTTATTTCTTTATTAGTTGGGATATTATCTTATTACAGATGTTGGTGATTTAGCCCAACCTCCTACCGCTGGCCTCAGTCTACCCACTCCCATGATTTTCTCAAAATAATTATTATAATTTTTGGCCAAATCAAGCTAGCATTTACTATATGACTATAGAAATATTGCTCTCTGCTGAGCCAGGTAATATACTATAGTTAAGATTCTTTTCTTGTACAGTGTTTAGTTTTCTACATACCTATTTTCTAAAAAGTTCAGGTGAGCTGTCAAATACCAACTGATTTTTCTAAACGCCAAAATACAAATCCATCAGCTCCCTTTATTTCCTCCATAACTTTCTCTGGGAGCCTCTGTGCTCTAGCACCAACTGGGATTGATTATGCTCTGGGCATGATTTATTTCTCATCTGGGACTTTCTTTCTCTGCTCTCCAATGTTTGAGCTCCCATTTCCTGGATCATATATCTTACTGTTGCTGTTGTCATTGTTTATAGCCTTGATTTGATGGAACTCCTCCTCCAGTAGCATGTGAGAAAAGGTATATTTTAGTTCTAGGTTTGAAAATGGCTTTTTCAACTGGGATTTCTCTGCTTATACAAACCCCATCAAGCATGAGAGTAAAACGATATTTTTTTTTTCCTCTGAGTTTTGAAGACACTGTTCTATTGCATCTATTGCCTTTAGGCACCTAGTGTTAATGTTGGGAGTTATAAAGAAATTCTGATTCCTATTCCTTTTTTTGTGACTTCTTTCTTTCCTCTGGAAAATTCTAGTGTCATATTGTCTCTGTTGTTTGGTGATATAACTTTGTCTAGATCTTCTGTACTTTGCAGGCTTTCAAGTGATCTTAAAGGGGTTGTCTTTGTTCACTTTTTGCTCTTACCAATATTAGCACTAACATCTTCAGGATGGAATATTGATTTTGATGTAGAAAAACAAAAGAACCTGTGTATATGGTCAATACCACGCTCATATCTCAAACACGACTCAAACCCATATATATGTACAAACTTGTGATGTTCAAAATTGTTGAACTTACAACATACCCCGTATCCAGTATCAAATTTATTATTTTTCCTTAATAATGACAAACAATGGTTCATCATGCTCAGATTCCGAGGTATTAAGTTGGAAAGTGAAAAATTTTCAAGGTGGTTAATAATAGAACATTTTTCAAGCCAAAAAAATCACATTCTATTAATGCTGTTAACATTTTATTATCTAGCATGTTTTAAAATCAATTTGTAAATTTGCTTTGGTTTTATAATTGCATAAGGAGTCTTCCTTCCAATATTTGCAAAATCCCTACAATGTGTAGGGCACTCTTTTGTTTATCACTAAATACCAAGTACACAGCACAGAAATCTTAAGTTTACACTGTAAGTGCTATAAACTGAATGTGTCTTCCCAAAATTTACACATTGAAATCTAATCCTCAGTTGTGAGGATATTTGGAGGTGGGGTCTTTGAGAGGTGATTAGGTCATGAGAATGGCGTCCTCATGAATGGAATTGCTTCCTTTATGAAATAGACCCCACAGAACTGCCTCACCCCTTCTGCATGTGAGGACACAGCAAGAGGACAGCCATCTGTGAACCAGAAAGTGAATCCTTACCAGGTACTGAATCTGCCAATGCTTTGATCTTGGACTTTCCAGTCTCCAGAACTGTGAGACATAAATTTCTATCACTTATAAGCCACTCAGTCTGTGGTACTCTTTTATAGAGGCCCTCACTGACGAAGATAGCAAGCTTTATGGGGAAGGAGTTTATTCTTAGCTAAAATCTTAGGCTATTATATATATCATACATATGTTTAGCAAACAAAATGTATATATGGGCATATTTACACATATAAATTTAGTTTAACATTGGGTAACTATAAAAATGTTTCCTGTTAATGGGATTCACTGAAGTTTGAGAAGCACTTTCATTCCTTACACTTTCACAAATACTTTCTTCAAATTTCTTACATTTTCTCTGCTGACTCAGAGAAGAACCTTAAAAATTTGCTAACATCCTTGTCTTATTCTAATTCCTCTTCTAGGCATCAGTTTCCTCATTGAGAAGATGAAAGGATGCAGATTTACATCAGAAGAGATAGGGCCACAGGTGTGAGAGAAGCATATTCTCAGAGGCATGATATTTGATGCTTCCGAGCATTAAATACTCCTTTAATACTTTCGTTTGCTTATAAAGGACAGAAGTATCATCCTGAGGGAAATGCCCACTGTAGCTCCCATAGAAGACATGGCAATGCATATGGTCTTCTGTGTTTGGGGAACACCAGTTCATACAGGAAACATGCCTGATTTTCTTTCCTACCTCAGCAAGAATAAAGTTATGGGTAGGGACTTGGCTCCTGTAGAAAGAGGTTACTATGATGATTGCTTCTCTTCTACAGATTTGTTTGACCTAATTTCTTACATTTTTACCTATAGATTCAAGAACTGAGGCAAGAGCTTGCCTGGTTGCCAGAGAAAACTCCCAGGGCATAATCAACTTTCAATGCTTTTGTCAAAGGAAAACAGAAAAGTGACAAATGCAGATGAAAATGAAGACTGGATGAAGCCTAGTATGCCTTCTTAGAGTGGAAAAGCCATCTGCTAGTTGCCTATTTGTATATGCTCTCCTTCACTTCAGTGCTTAGAGTAAAAAAAAAAAAGAGAGAGAGATTGGGGACCTTTGGGAAGTGGGGTTCAGAGTATAAGAATCCCTACTGGCTGTCCTATATAGAGTTAATGACTGATGTGGATGGAGGCAGTGGCCAACCTCCCTTTCATCTTTCCATTGTCTGCCAGAGTAGCATGAAATCTATTCTGGGCATCTGCAACTGGAGGCAAAACATGCCAATTATTTTTATTGATCTAAAGCCTTCATAGGTAGGGCACCTTGCCAGGGCAGCATATGGAAATTTAGATAAGGAAATGATTGCAGAGACATGGAAAGGCTTCACTATTTGGAAAAGAATGTGTAGGCCTTTAAAAAATGAACAACCACAACCACTTGGTATTCCAGAGCTTAAGAGTGCCAAAGACGAATTATGCAGTCGCTGCAATGGAAATTGATTACTAAGCCTTCGATGAGTCACATGCCTTAGGAATTAAGTACTCCGATCTATTATTGTCAGTATCCTGATGGGTCAACCAGGCTGTGAATGGGAATTTGCATTAAATTGATTTGAGTGTTTTTTCTTGAACTAACATCACTCAATCAAGGGACACATTCAGACAGAGCTAGATAAGTCTGACTGAATTTGATTTGGAAAAGCAGAGTAGCAAGGGATTAGCAGGCAGAATTTAAAAGCACCATAAATCTGGCACTACAGGCTGGGCTAGGAGAAGCAGGTGAGCAGTCTCTGCCCCAGTCAGGGTGTACAGTCAAAGCAAATTTGTTTTGTGTTTCTGTAGTATATTTTTGATACAGTCACGGATTACAGAAATCATCAGGTAATAGAGGACTTCTTCCTCACCAGGTAATACAGAGGACTTCTTCCTGGAGGATTTCAGATCTGAAATTTAAAAATGACTAAGTATTTGCCATCTGTCCCAAGATTGAGTCTATATCTAGTGTATATTCGCCATGTAATGATCTTTTAACCTCAGGTAGGTCACTCACTTTACATGTAGAGAAGCTTTTATGTAAAGAGAGTAAGTAGACTAGATGATCTCAGGTCCACTCATGATTCTGTGAACAGGAAAATATCAAGTGCCAAATTTCACTCAGACATTTGATGTTCTTTGTGAGCTAGAGGCTGGGATTGCTCCATATGCTCTGTCCTGGCACATAGCTGATGGTTTATGGAAGGCAGGAGTCCTCAGGGGCTACGGTGGGTTGGAAAGTTTTGAGATGGACTTGTGATAGGTACTGAGAATTGGAAATGTTTGACTACTGAGTGAATAAACACCTACAGCTCAGGAAGGAGTATCTCTTGATGCTTAACTTGGTAACAAACTATGAATAAAGTAAATGAGTTCCTTTTTCTCTACTGTGAAGTACTCAGGTACACATACTAATAAGGATCCAGATATTTGCATTAAATGGTGGGGAAAGGGCGTTAGAAACTTGTCAGATAGTCCTTTACAGTAGAGAAAAATATGAATTCTCAGAGAACTTACAAAGTATCCTTACATCTTAACCTGTTCCAACTAAAAAACACCATGGGAAAATTTTACTCCTTCATTTAAAAAACACATCTAACATTGAAGTATTGTAGTATTGTTCTTAGGTGGTTGAAAGATACTTAGAAGAATCGTAACTCACTAATATTCACCTGTACTAACCACTAAGCTGAAAATTTGATGAAGATGTAAGGTTACTTGTTTATTGATCAAGCAGGACTTGTGGGAGTAATAGCTGACCTCTTATCAGTATTGAGAGTCTTTTCCATTTCCATCTTGTCTGTTCCCAGGGTTGCCATGGTAACATTATCAGAGTGTCTTTACTGTTGATTACTGCTTGCCAGAAGTCTGAGATGTATCTTAGAATGTACGTGTCTGTGTTGCCACGTGCCCCTTCCATGGCTCTTTTTGCCACTGCAAAGCACAGAAATCTGTAACAATGTGTGTGTCTTTAACCATGCTGGTGTTCATAGGCTATGCATCTTTGATGTGTTAGGCTATATCTTCGCTTGGTTTGATTAAAATACAGGAAGTACTTCATGAAGATTAATATCTTGAAAGTTATTTTGTCCCTTGAAGTTAACTCTTTAGCAGAAGTTGGTAAAGTTTTGCAGATAAGCCATTTGCACAGGAAGTGCTCATTGTTGGAATGTTATTTTGGAATATATAGTAATCAATATTTTTGCAGCATTGCGCATTGGGGTTGTTCAATCAAACTCCATTCAGCTTGAACCACAGGTTCTTGAATTCTTGTTTAAACTAGAAATCTAGCTGTTAAAGTTGAAAGCAGTACACCAAAGATAAAATTACTGTGTTATGATGCTCTAGAGAACGTATGGGGTATACTGAGCCCCAAATTGTGAAGATCTTGTAGAAGCCTGGTAAAAGAAGTTGAAAATCCATTTTCAAGGATATAAAAGTTTGGTCAGGAGATGATTTTGAAGTAGCATTAAATGTGTATATTATCCTCACCTGTTAAACCTATACAAAAGGCCTGGGAAAATAAACCTAGAGAGAGCCCTACTTGTATGTATCCGAATAGAGAGGAGATGACCCTATATTGTCAATACTCAGTGGGTCTGAAATGCAAGTTTTAGGATGTCCCAGGAGTGTACAGAAATTTGTACTAAAAGGGTAGGAATTGGAATAAAAGCAAATAATGAGGATCCATGAAGTGAAATATGGAAAGGAGACAACAGCATTTCCACCCAACTTCTATTAAAATTGGGAGAAATTGGGTTGAGAAAGAATTTAGCTAACATTTCCTCAGCCACTAGGGGGCCTCAGTTGAATGTATGATGTGTATCTAAAGGCCCTTTTCCCTCATTCTGGGCTCCCCCCACCCCCATCTTCTGGCCCTAGAGAGAAGATAAACAGCTGGTCAGTGTTTATACAGATGTCATGGTCTGACTTTCCAGTTGTATCCATAGTGACCTTCAAAGAGAAAGGACAGAAATAGGCAAGAAAACAAGCTCATTTTTGTGGTACCTCCAGCTTAAGAGGGACAGTATTTCTGAACAGTAAAACCCTATAGGCTACATTTAACTGAGGTGCTGTGATGTGAAAATAAATAAAACTGACAAAAGAATAAATCTATATTGTACTTTTACCATTAACTTCATGAAAATAAGGATACTCAATAATCTAAAAATGTAGCAAAAATAAGTCAGTACAATATTATGTTCTAGGTTCTAGAATATATAACCATATCTGTATTATAGGCATTGGGTTAAATCTGGCATCACTATTATAAAACATTAAGCTACTCAGAGATTTTCCTCTGAGGTATTTAAGGCTTTGATTACCATGCGTTTCTCAGGCTAGGGTTGTAGTATTTGTCCATTCATAGTCAAAAACGGGCAACTAAGCCTCATGAAGTGCCAAGTTGGGTGTTGCCTACTCCCTCCTAATGATCAAGGTCAATTTCTCCTACCAAGGTTGTGACACTTTTCTTTGCTTGCTAATTCCTATAAACAAGGAGGCCAAAGTGCTAATAAGCCAACTGTAGCTTACAATTCAATGGGATGCTTACTATCTCCTCTGTGAAAGTGTTAGTCCTTTGGGCACAAGGACTTTTCTATGTTGATTTTTTTTCAGGAGATTCAGAGAAAAGAGGCATAAATTAAGGACCCCAGTGAGTCACTGGGAGTTAGGGTAAGTGGCTATGATTAAAGCTATTACTTGGTTGGGCTTTGGTAGTCTACAGTCATCCCCAAAGGTCTGCCTGGTTTTTGCAGGGACCAGATGGAGAATTATATAAAGATAAAAATCACCATCTTTGTATCCTTGAAGTTTTATAAGTAACACTAATATTCACTATCCCTCCTCTCCAAAATGTGATATTATTTATGATTTACTGCTTTGGCCATAGGTGGGGCAATTTTAGAAGCTTCCATTTAGCTTTAGGATTAAAAGTTTCATAGTGGGGAAGACCACACCCCAATATGGGAATTGTACTTTGTCAAACAGTAATTCCAATCATACTTTCTGGAAATGAAGAAATGACCACCATATAGGTCTTCAGATCAAGCTGACCCACCGTAAATTGGACTTTAGCCTGGACTTCATTTATTATTTGGCACTAATATGCCTCCACTCTAACAGGGGACCATTATAACACTTTGAGTTGTCAGGTTTCATTATCAATTCACATCCTTTTCCCAATAATCCTCAAAATATCTGGGAATTCCCTTTTCCCCAATATATAGTTTCCACGAGTAAATAGCCAAAAAACCCCTGGGGAAAGGAATGATTACCATATATACTTGCTGTACCTTTGCAGGATCCTTTATGCTGGAGACAAGGCCACTTCTTCAAAAAATGGGCCAAAGTCTGAAAACTGGTTTAGGACCAAAACCTGTGCAATTAATTGTGTCTCTTTAATGGGGTGTCATCTCAGGCTCCTTGTCATCCATCGTTTTCCTTTTTGGTACAAATTGAAGAGTATCCTTATTGACTGCCCATCTATCTTGCTTCTGGGTTACCACATTCCATTAACTATCGTCGTACTTTTCTGTGGGTTAGGTCCCATTGTTTGTTGCTCCAGTCTTGCCACTCATTATGATCATTGTGACCCTTTGGCTTGGCTTCTGTAAATTAGGGTTTTATCATCCCCATTACCATAACTGTGTCAAATTATATAACAACTTTTCCAAATATTATCACTGATCTATATAGTAAAGCTATTTAATATTTTAGTGAGGCTAGTGATCTTATCAATAGCACATTCCTGCAGGCTTTGGTAAATGGTGTTTGTAATGGGCTTTCATGTGGAACATAATCACCTAGTAAGTCTTCTAACTGAATATAGTCTAGCTATTCTAGCATGCTTGCTTTGCTAAGCATTTTTTTAATTGAAGTTTAGTTGACATACAATGCTATATTAGTTTCAGGTGTACAACATAGTCATTTGTCAATTATATATATTACTCAGTGCTCACCATGATAAGTGTAGTCATCCTTTGCCATCATATGACATTACTACAATATTATGGACTATATTCTCTGTAATGGACTTTTCATCTTCGTGACTTATAACTGGACGTCTTTTTTTTTCTTTTACCTCTTAATCCCCTTAAGTTATTTCACCCATCACCCCACCCACTTCCCCTTTGACAACCACCAATTTGTTCTATATATTTAAGTCTCTTTTTGTTTGCTTCTTTGTTTTGTTTTGTTTTTTTAGGTTCCACATAGAAGAAAATCCTATGGTATTTGTCTTTCTCTGTCTGACTTAGTTCACTTAGAATAATACCCTCTAGGTCCATCCATGTTGGCACAAATAGCAAGATTACATTCTTTTTGATGGCTGAATAATAACATTCCATTGTGTGTGTGGTGTGTCTGTGTGTGTGTGTGTGTGTGTGTATACCACATCTTCTTTATCCATTTGTCTATTGATGGACACATGGATTGTTTCCATAATTTGGCTATTGTGAATAATGCTTCAGTGAACAAAGGGGTGCATATATCTTTTCAAATTAGTGTTTTCATTTTCCTTTTAAATACCCAGTAGCAGAATTACTGGATAATATGATAATTATATTTTTAATTTTTTGAGGAAAGCCCATATCGTTTTCCACAGTAGCAGCACCCGTTTGCATTCATACCAAAAGAGCATGAGGGTTCCCTTTTCTCCACATCCTTGCCAACACAGGTTATTTCTTGTGTTTTTGATACTAGTCATTATGAATGGTGTGAGGCAGTATCTCATTGTGGTTTCGATTTGCATTTTCCTGATGATTAGTGATGCTGAGCATCTGTTTTGTTTTTATTTAAATTCCATTTAGTGAACATACAGTGTAATATTAGTTTCAGGTATATGTTATAGTGATACAACACCTGGTCCTCATCAATATAAGGTCTTTTTCATGTGTCTATTGGCCATCTGTCTATCTTCTTGGGGAAAATGTCTATTCAGGTTCTGTACCCATTTTTTAAAGTGGATTTTTTTGTGTGCATGTCTGTTGAGTTGTATGAGTTCTTTAACTATTTTGGCTATTAACCCCTTATCAGTTGTATCATTTGCACATATTGCCTCCCATTCAGTAGGTTTCCTTTTGCTGTGCAAAAGCTTTTTATTTTGGTGTAATCTTTTTTTTATAGTTTATTTTTGTCTTTTCCCCCCTTGCCTGATGAGACAGATCCATAAATATGTTACTAAGGCCACTGTTCCAGAGATTACTGTCTATGAATTCTTTTAGGAATTTTATGATTTCAGGTCTCACATTAAGTTTTTAAAATCCACTTTGAGTTTATTCTTCTGTACAAAGTGAGGAAGTAGTCTAGTTCCTTTTTTTTTCATGTAGCTGTCCAGTTTTTCCATTATCATTTATTGAAAAGACTGTGTTTTCCCCATTGCATATTCTTGCCTCCTTTATTATAGATAAATTGACCATATAATTATTGATTTATTCCCAGGTTCTGAATTCTTTTCCATTGATCTGTGTACCTATTTTTGTGTCCGTACCATACTGTTTTGATTTCTATTGCTTTGTAGTATATCTTGAAATTTGGGATTGTGGTGACTCTAGCTTTGTTCCTCTTTCTCGAGATTGCTTTGGCCACTTGAGTTTTTTGTGGTTCTGTATGTGATTTAGGATTATTTTTTGGTGGGTTTTCTCTATATGTCTTCTGCAAATAGTGACAGTTTTACCTATTCCTTGCCACTTTGGATGCTTTTTATTTCTTCTTATCTGATTGCTGTGGCTAGGAATTCCAGTACTATGTTGAATAAAAGTGGTGAGAGTGGAAATCCTTGTCTTATTCCTGATCTTAGAGGAGAAGCTTTCAGTTTTTCACCGTAAGTATGATATTAGCTGTGGATTTTTCATAACTGACCTTTATTATGTTGAGATACGTTCCTTCTAAATGTACCTTGTGGAGTTTTTTTTTTTTCTTTTTTTCTTTTTATCATGAATGGGTATTGTATTCTGTTGAATGCTTTTTCTGCATTTGAGATAATCATATGGTTTCCAATCCTTCCACTTGCTAATGTGATATAGTACAATGATTGATTTAATTAATATCAAACTGTTCTTGCATCCCGGGAAAAAAATCCCACTTGATGTGGTAAACAATTTTTTTAATGTGTTGTTGAATTTGGTTTGCTAATACTTTGTTGTGTATTTTAGCATCTGTGCTCATCAGAGGTACTGGCCTGTTGTTTTCATTTTCTGTAGTGTCTTTGGTTTTGGTATCAGGGTGATGCTGGCCTTGAAGAAGGAATTTAGAAGTTTTCTTCCATCTTCTGATTTTTGGAATAGTTTGAGAAGAAAAGTTATTAACTCTTCTTTAATTGATTGTTAGAATTCATCTATGAAGTCTTCTGATCCTGGACTTTCATTGGTATTTTTAAATTACTGATTCAATTTTGTCACTGGTAATTGGTCTCTTGAAGTTTTCTATTTCTTCTTGATTCAATTTTGGAAGATTACATGTGTCTAGGGATTTATCCATTTCTTCTAGGTTGCCTAATTTGTTGGCATATAATTTTTCATAATGTTCTTTTATAATCCTTTGTATTTCTGTGGTGTTGGTTGTTATTTCTCCCTCATTTTTGATTTTATTTATTTGAGACTTTCTCTTTTTTTCCTTGATGAGTTTGGCTAAAGTTTTTATCAATTTTGTTTAACTTTTCAAGGAACCAACTCTTGGTGTCATTTATCTTTTCCATTTTTTGGTCTCTAATTTATTTCCTCTCTGACCTTTATTTCATTCTTTTTACTAACTTTGGGCTTTGTTTATTCTTTGTTTCCTAGTTCCTTTAGGTGTAAGGTTAGATTGTTTGAGATTTTCTTGTTTCTTGAGGTTAACTTGTATTGCTATAAACTTCATCCTAGAAATGCTTTTGCTGCAATCCAAAGATTTTGGACCATTGTTTTCATTTTCATTTGTCTCCATGTAATTTTTGATTTCCTATTTTATTTCCTTGCTGACCCACTGATTGTTTAGTAGCATGTTGTTTAGATTCCTTCTGACTGATTGTTTAGTAGCATGTTGTTTAGATTCCTTCTGTTTGTGTTTTTTGCAGTTTTTCTTCTTGTAATTGATTTCTACTTTCATATTGTTGTGGTCAGAAAAGATGACTGATATAATTTCAGTCTCCTTAAATTTATGGTGACTTGTTTTCTGGCCTAACTTGTGATCTATCTTGGAGAATGTTTTATGTGTACTTGCAAAGAATGTGCATTCTGTTATTTTTGGATGGAATGTTGTGTATTTATCTGTTAGACCATCTGCTCTAATGTGTCATTCAAAACCACTGTTTTCTTGTTGATTTTCTATCTGGATGACGTATCCATTGATGTAAGTGGAGTGTTAAAGTCCCTTACTATTATTGTATTACTACCAACTTTTCCCTTCATGATTGTTAGTATTTGCTTTATGCATTTGAGTGCTACTATGATGGGTGCATAGATATTTATGATTATTATATCCTCTTGTTGGATTGATCCCTTTATCATTATCTAATGTCCTTCCTTGTCTCTTGCTACAGTCTTTATTTTAAAGTCTGTTTATTTTGACATAGGTGTTGCTACTCAGGCTTTTTAATTTTAATTAATTTTTTTTTGCTTCCATTTGTATGGAATATCTTTTCCATTCCTTCTAGTTTGTGTGTATCTTTAGGTCTGAAGTGAGTCTCATATGGGCAGCATATAAATGGGTCTTGCTTTTTTATTCATTCAGTCACCCTATGTCTTTGTATTGGAGAATTTGGTCCATTTGCATTTAAAGTCATTGATAGGTATGTACTTATTACTATTTTGTTATTTTCTCGTTGTTTTTGTGGTTGTCCTCTCTTCCTTTCTTCTTGCTCTCTTTGTGGTTTGATGGCTTTCTTTAGTGTTACACTTGGATTCCTTTTTCTTTATTTTTTGTGTGTCTATTATAGGTTTTTGATTTATGGCTACCTTTGAGTTCATATATAGCATCCTATGCATATAGTGGTCTGTATCAAGTTGATAGTTGCTTAAGTTTGAACACATTCTAAAAGCACTAAATTTTTACTCCCTCCTCACTTTTTACATACATGATGTCATATTTTAAATCTTTTAATTTTGCATATCCCTTGACTAATTTCTGTGGATATAATTAATTTTACTACTAGTGTGTTTCAATCTCTCTAAGTGATTAGTCTATCTTTATGATGTATGTTTGCTTTTACAGTGACATGTTTTCCTTTCATAATTTTCTTATTTCTAGTTACGGTTTTTTCTTTTAATCTAAAGAATTCCCTTTAACATTTCTTATAAGGCTGGTTTAGAGGTAAAGTTCTGAAAGTTGTGTTTGGGAAACTATCTCTCTTTCAGTTTTTAATAACCTTGTTGGGTAGAGTATTCTTGGCTGTGTAGATGTTTTCCTTTTAGCACTTTGAATATATCATGCCTCTCTCTTCTGGCCTACATAGTTTCAGCTGATAGCCTTATGGGGTTCCTCTTGTATGTAATAATTTTCTGTTCTTTGCTGCTTTTAAGATTCTTTATTATTAATTCTTCTGTCTTAATTATTAATTGTCTTAGTGTGGACTTCCTTGGGTTAATCTTGTCAGGGGCTCTCTTTGCTTCTTGGATCTGGATATCTGTTTCATTCCCCCAGATTATGGAAGTTTTCAGCTATTATCTCTTCAAATAACTTTTTTTGCCTCCTTTTCTTCTTCTTCTCTTGCTAAGACCCCAGTAATGCAAATGTTATCATGTTTGATAATGTTGCAGAGTTCCCTTAACCTATTCTCTTTTTTTATTATTCTTTTTTAATTTTTGCTGTTCAGCTTGGTTGCTTTCCACTACCCTGTTTTCCAGATCACAGATCCATTCTTCTGCATCCTCTGATGTGCTACTGATTTCCTCTAGTGTATTTTTTATTTCAGTTATTGCCTTGATTCTTCAGCTCTAACTGGATCCTTTTTATATTTTCTATCTCTTTGTTGGAGTTCTCACTGAGTTCACCTACTCTTTTCTCAAGTCTGGTGAGTATCTTTATGACCAATACTTTAAAGTTTTTATTGGGTATATTCTCTCCATTTCATTTAGCTCTTTTTTTTTCATTTTATCTTATCCTTTCATTTGGGAAATATCCCTCTGTCTCTCCATTTTGTTTAACTGTCTGTGTTTGTTTCTACATATTAGGTAGGTCAGCTACATCTTCTGGTCTTGAAATTAATGGTAGAAGGGGTGCTGTGGTGCTCTATAGTGCAGTCACCCTGGTCACCAGAACCAGGCACTCCACTGGTGTCCTCTGTGTGGGCTGCATGCTCCCTCCCGTTGTAGCTGAGCCACAGTTTCTGTGGACCTGCTGGTATATGGGGCTGGCCTTCATTTCAGCTGGTTGCAGTGACCCACTTTGCCTGCTGTGGGCATACTGGGCAGGTTTTGTTCCCCTGTGCTGTTGAGAGGCCTGGCTGCAACTGCTCTGGGCTCGCAGTGGGGTGTGGTTAGTCCTTAGTCTGGTTGTCTGCAATTAGCCTGTACCACAGCTGCAGACCACCAAAAGGCAGGGCTTGCTTCCTGAAAAGTCAGCTAAGAGGCCTGGCTACAGGAACTGTGGGGGCACTGGTGTGCGGGGTTATCTCCCTCCCTCCCTAGGACAGGAGTCATTTTGGAGTGTTATCAGTCCTGGTACAGGAGCTACTTTGGAAGGATGCCTGCTGAGGCCAGTGGGTTGGCTGTTTCCAGTCTGCAAGGGAAAGCCAGGCTGGGGCCTATATTTCTAGTAAGGTAGATGGGGAGTGTTAGAACTGTTTTTCTCAAGCATCCAGCTATTTAGGCTGGAGGAAGAAAAGTAAAATGGCAACCACCAACACTTTTGTCCCTGGAGAAATTTCCTGCAGATCTCTGCCCCTTTAGTACATGTTCTAAGATTAGTCAATAAATCTCCTTCACATATACCATGGGCACATTTCAAGCTGCTGCTTCTGTGCTATGTCTTTGGCTGAGTTATTTAGTGTGCTGGCCCTTTAAGGGCAGAACCTTGGTTTCCTATCATCCTCTAGCTCTCCCAGAGTTAAGCCCCACTGATTTTCAAAGCCAGATGTTATGGGGATTTGTCTTCGTAGTATATGTCTCCAGGTCCGCGGGTGCCTGATGTGGGGTCTAATCCCCTTGCTCCTCTGTGCTTGTGATGTCCCTCCTATTTGTGGTTAGTTGCACAGGTGGTTTGGTTCCTGACTGTGTCTCTGTCCCTTTTCCTTTCCTTTCTTTTCTTTTTTCTTTCTTTTCCTTTCCTTTCTTTTTTTTTCTTCCTTCCTTCCTTCCTTCCTTCCTTCCTTCCTTCCTTCCTTTTTCTTTCTTTCTTTTTTTTGAATTAGCCTTCTGAATTTTATTACCCTAAAGAAGTCATGGATATATGCTAACTTCATTTTTATTTTATTTTATATTTTATTTTAAATTTTATTTTATTATGTTAGTCACCATACATCATTAGTTTTTGATGTAGTGATCCATGATTCATTGTTTGCATATAACACCCAGTGCTCCATGCAATACGTGCTCTGCTTAATACCCATCACCAGGCTAACCCATCCCCCCACCCTCTCCCCTCTAGAACCCTCAGTTTGTTTCTCAGAGTCCATAGTCTCTCACCCTTTCACCTTTCTTGATGTGGTCTTTATGATTCAAGGTGGAAAATATATTCTTCCAGTCTTCATGTCATTTTCAGAGTCAGTAGCATAGATTGCAGGTGTTGCCCCAGTGTGTCTGTGGGATGAGTTGAGCTCAGGATTCTCCTGCTTTTGCCATCTTCCCCCAAAAATCACCGGACATTCATTTATTTTTCTGTGCTCGGAGAATATGAAATTGGATGGAAATGTGTCCCTCTGAACCACCTCTCCCATTGGTAACCAGGGCCAGGAATGCTCTGACAGTTCTTATTTTCTCCTTACCTTTTGGAAGGCAGGAGTGCACAGAGACCTGCTGTGTGCTTGTTCTTCCCTAAGCATTTTAATCCCTTTCTCCACATCTTCCATGGAAATTCTTGCATTTCAAACTCTTCAGCCTAAGCCATTGTTTTTTACATATTTCTAGGACTCATTGTAGCAACAAGTTCACATCATTTCCAGGAGTTATTGCTAGGGTGTTAAATCATGTATTTCAGGAGAGTACTCTCAAGTCAGTATCTTTCTTAACTAATCTTAACACCCTAGAGATAGGGTGAAGAGTTTTTTGACTTGGGAGTATTCTGGTCCCCTTGATTAAGCATGCTCATAATGTAGCCCCCTGTGTACTCCTCTGATTCCTGCTCAGACACACTGGCTGTGCTTTGCAGCTTCTTGTGTCATAATCCTTTCCTCCCTCTTCAACCAAGCATATCCTCAGCTGGGCCATGCTGCCGGCTTTAACAACTGGACTGCCACCTTGTGCCAGGGTCTGTCTCTGTGTTCCATATACTACAAGTAATGGGGTCCTGAGTGCCTGCCAGGCAGCCTGTAGTGATTCAGCTCCAAAGTCCCATCTTGTTATATACTCTCTGACTGTTTCTACCACTGACTCTCTTAGGTTTGGTTCTCCAAAAGCAAATGTTAGGATGAAGTTTGGGGTACGTTACATTTATTAGGAATCAGTACTTGTGAAAGAGAAAGGAAGGAAGTGGGATTAGAAGCAGAAGTAAAAATGCTTTGTAGACCCAATAGAACTTTGGCTAACCTGGCAGGAAGTTCTGAAGCAACTACTGCCCATCCAAGTTGTCATAACTCAGAATGGAATTGCCATCCTTTATGCTTTTCCTTTACTCAGTCCCCAGGTGTGAGCACTCGGGATGGGAATGACCTTGGGAAAAGCAGCTCTTTGCTGTTGAGGCAGACTTTGAAGGATGTGACAGCTGGAGGCTGTTTGTGTTATTTACTGTGGTTGGTAGACATGGCAAAGTACACTTTCTTTCAAAGAAAGACTTGCTGCCAGGTTGCAGTCAGCAAACAACCATTATTTTGTGCCAGCAGTTTCTTTTGAAAAGCTAAGGTCAAGGGTCACAAGGTAAAAGGTAATGGTGAGGAGAAGGGATTGTCTTCTGAGATGAAATGTGATGGAACACTAAGATCAGTAGATTTAGTGAAAGTAACTAGGTCTAGTTCTCACTTGACTCCATCCTAGCTCTGCTACCATTTCCAAGATTGTATGTCCTTCCCCATTTACGTTGGGAGGAATAAGTACAAAAATGCCAGCCGGCCCAGCCCAGAAATCAAGCTCACAAATGCGGTCTATTTATCTCACTTGGAGTACTCTATGAGAAAGAAGAACAATCAGTCTGTGCGTGGGAACTGGGGGGAAGTATTGTCCATTGTCAATACTTTATCAGCCCTGCAGTCTTTTTTTTTTTTTATTACATTATGTTCGTCACCATACATTACCAGTTTTCGATGCAGTGATCCACAATTCATTGTTTTCGTATAACACCCAGTGCTCCATGCAGTACGTGCCCTCCTTAATACCCATCACCAGGCTAACCCATCCCCCCACCCCGCTCCCCCCTCCCCCGCTAAAACCCTCAGTTTCTTTCTCAGAGTCCATAGTCTCTCATGGTTCATCTCTCCCTCCGATTCCACCCCCCCTTCATTGTTCCCTTCCTTCTCCTAATGTCCTCCCTGCTATTCCTTATGGTCCACAAATAAGTGAAACCATATGATAATTGACTTTCTCTGCTTGACTTTTTTCACTTAGCATAATCTCCTCCAGTCCCATCCATGTTGATGCAAAAGTTGGGTATTCATCCTTTCTGATGGCCGAGTAATATTCCATTGTATACATGGACCACATCTTCTTTATCCATTCGTCTGTTGAAGGGCATCTCAGCTCTTTCCACAATTTGGCTATTGTGGACATGGCTGCTATGAACATTGGGGTGCATATGGCCCTTTTTTCACTACTGGGGTAGTGTCTTTGAGGTAAATACACAGTAGTGCAATTGCTGGGTCATAGGGTAGCTCTATTTTTGTGTCTTTGGGGTAAATACCCAGTAGTGCAATTGCTGGGTCATACGGTAGCTCTATTTTCAATTTTTTGAGGAACCTCCACACTGTTTTCCAAAGTGGCTGTACCAACTTGCATTCCCACCAACAGGGTAAGAGGGTTCCCCTTTCTCCACAACCTCTCCAACATTTGTTGTTTCTTGTTAATTTTTGCCATTCTAACTGGTGTAAGGTGGTATCTCAATGTGGTTTTGATTTGAATTTCTCTGATGGCTAATGATGATGAGCATGTATTCATGTGTCTGTTGACCATTTGTAGGTCTTCTTTGGAGAAGTGTCTGTTCATATCTTCTGCCCATTTTTTGACTTGATTATTTGTTTTTTGGGTGTTGAGTTTGAGAAGTTGTTTATAGATCTTGGATACCACACTTTTATCCGATATGTCATTTGTAAGTATCTTCTCCCATTCTGTTAGTTGTCTTTTGGTTTTGTTGACTGTTTCCTTTGCTCTGCAGAAGCTTTTTATCTTGATGAAGTCCCAAAAGTTCATTTTTGCTTTTGTTTCACTAGCCTTTGGAGATGTATCTTGAAAGAAGTTTTTGTGGCCAATGTCAAAGAGGTTACTGCCTATGTTCTCCTCTAGGATTTTGATGGATTCCTGTCTCACATTGAGGTCTTTCATCCACTTTGAATTTATCTTTGTGTATGGTGTTAGAAAATGGTCAAGTTTCATTTTTCTGTATATAGCTGTCCAATTTTCCCAGCACCTGGGGAATTCTACCAAACATTCAAAGAAGAAATAATACCCATTGTCCCAAAGCTGTTTCAAAAAATAGAAACAGAAGGAAGGCTTCCAGACTCATTCTATGAGGCCAGCATTACCTTAATTCCCAAACCAGGCAAAGACCCCATCAAAAAGGAGAATTTCAGACCAATATCCCTGATGAATATGAATTCCAAAATCCTCAACAAAATCCTAGCTAATAGGATCCAATAATACATTAAAAGGATCATCCACCACGACCAAGTGGGATTTATCCCCGGGATGCAAGGGTGATTCAACATTTGCAAATCAATCAATGTGATAGGAAACATTAATAAGAGGAGAGAGAAGAACCATATGGTCCTCTCAATTGATGCAGAAAAAGCATTTGACAAAATACAGCATCCTTTCCTGATTAAAACTCTTCAGAGTATAGGGATAGAGGGAACATTCCTCAAGTTCATAAAATCCATCTTTGAAAAACCCACAGCGAATATCATCCTCGATGGGGAAAAGCTGAGCGCCTTTCCCTTAAGATCAGGAATACATCAAGGATACCCACTCTTGCCACTGTTGTTCAACATAGTACTAGAAGTCCTAGCAACAGCAATCAGACAACAAAAAGAAATAAAATATATTCAGACTGGCAAAGAAGAAGTTAACCCTGCAGTCTTACAGGGAGAAAAGAAGTTGGTTTCTATTCCTTTCTTCTACTTTTCAAACTCTCACATCCAGAACCCTTTACATAGTGGTTTGCTCTTGATATTGATAGCAGTCTGACAGGGGTGGAAACCATGCAGCTTTCTCTGATAGCAACTGGTAACAATCAGTTCTAGGGTTAAAATACTTCCTGGGGTGTAATAAGAACTTGTAGTGTAGCATGGGAAGCCTTGGTATTTCTATATGAAAATTCAGATATTTTATGAAAGAGAAATCTCTGTAAAAGCTTATGTTCCAGATGGTTTCTTTTTCTGTGAAGAAGGCTATATTTATGGTTATCTATATGGCAAATCTATAAAACTATCTACCAAACACTATTTGATTTTTGTAAAAAAAATTTTTAAGTTCATGTACATGCTCTCCTACTGTGTATCTTCTAGAATGTGCATGCTCCAGTCTCCTTTCTCCCACTTAATTTTTAAAGATCTGTCCATGCTTAGTACACAGTATATGTATAGGCATCTGTATGTTTATGTGTATATACGTAAACACAAATACATATATCTGCAGAGGAATATACCATTATTGATTGTAGCCCAATTTATTCATTTTTTAAATTGATATCACATTGATTCCCATTTTTCACTGTTATAAATTTTGATGCAATAAGCATCATTGTACATGTCTGATATACATGAAATTCTCTAGAGAATATTCCTAGAAGCATTCATGCGTACCTTTAATCCACAGATTTTGGGGGAGAAATTTGGCAATATTTCCTGAGAGGCTGTGGCAATTTATAGTTCTAAGTTCAGTCTGTAATAAAATCTGGAAATTCCAACTCAGTTTTGTCAGTCTGATGAGTGTCTATCTGAAGGTAAATTTACTTTGAATTTCTCTGATAATCACTTGGGTTGATGATCTTTTGTTGCCATTGGCCATTTCGATTCTCTCTTATGATTTTTTTCTCATTGTTTTTGCCAGTTTTCCTATTGGCTGGCTTTTCTTACCAATTTCTAGGAATTCTTCAGTTGTACTGAATATACGCCTTTGCTATTTTGTTGTAATTATGTTTTCTTGATCTGTGGCTTGTAAGTTCTACATTTTAAGGTAAATAATTTACCTTATAATTAAATAATATAAAAAAGCAAATAATTTAAATACTTTTTAAAATTAGCTTTGTTTGCTTTGTTTAAGAAATCCCTTCCTAACTGGGAGTTGATCAAAATATTCTCCTATATTTTCTTTCAGTTTTGTAAATTTCCTTTTTACACCCAGATCTCATGGAAAGCTATTTCTTAAGGAAAATTTTATCCATCTCAAAAATTATTTTTATGCGATCTGGTTCTTCTCCAGTGATTAGTAATGCCACCTCTGTCAGGTACCATGCATTTAAGCCCCTCTTCTGTGCATTATGTTCAGTTCAATTGGTCGGTTTATCACCACCCCCTGTGTCCTCTCTCCACCAACACACATACTTTACAGTCAGATCAATAGAATGGAACTTTTCTTTGTTGGTCAATCTTATTTCTTTGTTTCTATGTCTTCACAAGAATCAAAAGAACTGCAAAAGCAAACTTACAAGATACAGAGATTTTGAACCCCCTATAGGTTAGTGTTTATTTTATTCATAAATATTTCAGTGTGTTTCCAAGGATTGATTTATTAGATTTGCTTCAAAAGAATATGATAATAGGGAAGTGGGGTATAGATGAAACAAAATTGGCTCTGAGTTAATAAATGAGCCTGCATGATGAGTACATGTGGGCTTATTAAATATAAAAGTAGGCAAAATAGTAAAAGCTTTTATATTATTGTAGGAAATTTCATTGACTTCTTATTTAATTGCATTGCAGTCAGAGACCATGATCTGCATATCAATTATTTGGAAACAAAAAAAAGGCTTTAAATATATATGTATATTTATACATCACACTATACATCACAAATATATATAAACCAAATTTTATAAATGGTCTATTGTTGTTAGCTGTAGGATTCTTCTAGATATGTTTACTAAAATAAGCTTGTTAATAGTTAATTGGTAAGTATAGAAAAAATTTTATCAATTTGGGAGAATTATAATAGAAAAATAAGGAAAAGTTGAAAAATCTACAGTCATAAGAAAATCTGCCAGTTCTTGCCTTATATTGAGGCTATGTTCATGGCACATACAGATTCATGGTACATAAAAATGCATTGTTAGGTATAAACACCTCATACTGATATATGACAACCCAGTCTTATATAAATATTTTGACATTAACAATATTTTATTTAATATTTGATAGTTGTATCTCTTCCATTAATTTATTTTCAAACTTTGATCCTAATCAACAAATAACCAATTTCTTAAAAGCCAGTTTTTTTTTTCCTTTGGCTTGTGTATCTAATTGATAATTAGTTTTATTTTTTCTTCTTGAAGTAAAATTGGTATATAACATTATATTAGTTTTTGGTGTACAACATAATAATTGGATCTTTGTATATACTACAAAGTGATCACCGTAATAAGTCTAGTCATCATCTGTCACCATACAATTGACCCCCTTCACTTACCTCATTCATCCCCAACACCTGATAACTACAAATCTGTTCTTTATATCTGTGAGTTTTGTTTTATTTGTTCATTTGTTTTATTGTTCAGATTTCACATATGAGTGAAATCATACAGGATTGGTCTTTCTCTTACTTACCATATAATAATGTCAAGTTGCATCTATGTTGTCACAAATGGCAAGCCTTCCATCTTTTTTATGGCTAAGTAGTATTCCATTTATAGACACATATATCCCACGTCTTCCTTATCCATTCTTCTATAAATGGATATTTAGGTTGTTTCCATATCTTGGCTATTGTTAATAATGTTGCAATGGATATAGGGCTTCATATATCTTTTTAAATTTGTCTTTTCATTTTCTTCAGATAAATACCCAGAAGTAGAATTGCTGGATCATATGGTAGTTCAATTTTTAATTTTGGGGGGAAGTTCCATACTGTTTTCCACAGTGGCTGCATCAGTTTACATTCCCACCAACAGTGCACAATGTTTCCCTGATAATTAGTGATCTTGAACATCTTTTCATTTGCTTGTTGGCCTTATGTATGTCATTTTTGAAAAATATTTAGATCTGCCCATTTTTTAAAATTGGATTAATTGGGTTGAGTTCTTTATATACTTTGGTTATTAACTCCTTATCAAATATATGACTTACGAGTATCTTTTTCCACTCACTAGGTTGCTTTCTCATTTTATTAATGGTTTCCTTTGCTATTCAGAAGCTTTTTATGTGGTATGGTCCCAATTCTATATTTTTGCTCGTGTTGCCTTTGCTTGTTGCTTTTGCTTTTGGAGTCATATTCAAAAATTCAATGCCAAGACTGATGTCAAGGAGCTTACTGCCTATGTTTCCTAGGAAGTTACATGGTTTTCGGTTTTACATTCAAGTCTTTAATGTATTTTGAGTTAATTTTTGTGTGTTGTAAGATAGTGGTCTAATTTCCTTCTTTTGCATGTGGCTGTCCATTTTTCCAGTACGAGTTCTTGAAGAAACTGTTCCTTATCCATTGTATATTCTTGACTCCTCTGTCATATGTTAATTGATCATATATGTGTGTGTTTATTTCTGGGCTCTCTATTCTGTTCCATTGATTTATGTGTCCTTAATGTCAATACCGTATTGTTTTCATTACTATAGCTTTGTATAGTTTGAAATCAGGGAACATGATACCTACAACTTTTCTTTTCTTTTTAAATTTCTTTGCCTATCTGGGGTCTTTTCTGGTGCAATGCAAATTTTAGAATTTTTCTTCTAGTTCTGTGAAACGTGCCACTGGAATTTTGATAGGGATGGCATTGAATCTGTAAATTGATTGGGTAGTGTGGGCATTTTAACAATATTAATTCTTTCAATCCACGAACTCAGAGTATTTATTTGTGTGGTCAATCAATGTCTTATAGTTTTCACTGTACAGGTCTTTCATCTTCTTGGTTAAATTTATTCCTAGGTATTGTTTTCTTTTTAATGCTATTGTTAATGGAGTTGTTTCTTTCTCTTTCTGATAGTTTGTTACTACTGTATAGAAATGCAACATAGTTCTGTATATTGATTTTGTATCCTGCAACTTGACTGAATTCATTTATTAGTTCTAACAGTTTTTGTGTGGAGTCTTTAGGGTTTTTATACATAATATTATCTTATATGCAAATAGTGACAGTTTTACTTTGTTCCCCCCAACTTATATATCATTTATTTCTTTTTCTGGTCTAATTTCTATGGACAGGACTTCCAGTACTATGTTAAATAAAATGAGGATGTGGGCATCCTTCTCTTGTTTCTGATCTTAGAGAAAAAGATTTCAGCTTTTCATGGTTGAGAATGACATTAACTGTGGGTTTGTCACATATAGTTTTTATTATGTTGAGGTACCTTCTCTCCCACTTTGTTGAAAGTTTTATCATAAATGGATGATAAATTTTGTCAAATGATTTTTCTCCATGTATTGAGATGATCATATGATTTTTATCCTTCATTTTGTTAATGTGTGTTATGTTGATTGATTTGTGGATTTTGGACAATCGTTGCATCCCTGGAATAAATCCAATTTGATCATGGTATGTGATTCTTTTAATGTATTGTTAAATTCAGCTTGCTAATTTTTTGTTGATAATTTTTGCATCTATGTTCATTAAGAATATTGGCCTATAATTCTCTTGTTTTGTACTGTCCTTGTCTGGTTTTTTGTAGCATGGTCATGCTGGCCTCATAAAATGAGTTTGGAAGTATTTCCTCCTGTGCAATCTTTTGAAAGAGTTTGAGAAGGATAGGTATTACATCTTCTTTGAATGCTTTGTAGAATTTACCTGTGAAGCCGTCTGGTCCTGGACTTTTTTAAGGGGGTGTAGGGGGGACCTTTATTTAATTATTGATCCAATATCCTTATTATAATCGTTCTATTCAGGTTTTCTCTTTCTCAGTCTTAGAAGAGTATATGTTCCTAGGAATTTATCTATTTCTTTTAGGTTGTCCAATTTGTTGGTGTATAATTGTTCATAGCAGTCTCTTCTGATACTTTGTGTTACTGTGATCAGTTGTAACCTCTCCTCTTCCATTTCTTATTTGAGCTTTCTCTTATTTTGCCTTGGTGAGTCTGGCTAAAGGTTTGTCAATTTTGTTTATCTTTTAAAAGAACCAGCTCTTAATTTTATTTGATCTTTTCTATTTTTTTAGTCTCTATTTATTTTTACTCTGATATTTATTATTTCTGTCCTTCCACTAACTTTGAGCTGTGTTTGTTCTTCTTTTCCTAGTTCCTTTATGTGTAAAGTTAGATTTTTTCTTGTGTCTTGAGGTAGGCCTGTATTTTTATGACCTTCCCTCTTAAGAATTGTTTTTGCTGCATTCCATAAATTTTGAATGTTATGTTTCCATTTTCTTTTGTCTCATTTTTTTATTTCCCCTTTGATTTCTTTATTGACCCATTCATTGTTCAGTAGTATTTTCTGTCTTTGTCGAGGTTCTCACTGTGTTCATTTTTTTTCTTTCTTGAGTTTGGTGAGCATCTTTATGATCATTACTTCAAACTCTTTATCAGGTAAATTACTTATCTCCATTTCACTAAGGTCTTTCTCTCGGGTTTTATTTTATTATTTTGTTTGGAACACTTCACTTTGTATTCTCATTTCATTTGTCTCTTTGTATCTTTTTCTATGTATTTGGCATGACAGCTACCTCTCCCAGTCTTAAAGGCGTGGGCTTGTGTAGGTGATGAGCCTTATCATTCAACATTGCACTAACTCTTGGTTGTCTCTTGGAACTTTGTGATCGTCTAAGTAAGCTGATTTATTATTGATAGGTCCCAGACATTGAGCATTGAGTCAAGCTATCGGTGTTCCAAAGGGGAGGATCTTAGTCAGTATCTAGTTTTAGACTGATTGGAAGCTAGACCCTCAAGCAACAGCTTTTAAAGTATGCAAATATATACAGTTCTGTGTGACTGCAGTTATAACCCTTGCTGGCCTCCAAACCCTTGCTGGCCTCCAAATTAGGACATCTCCCTTTGGTGACAGTTGCAAAAATCAGGGCTCCAAATAAGTGTGTTAACTCCTTTCTGGGAAATACCAGCAAGCTGTAGTGAAGCCAGGGAGAGTGCTGTGATGGCATCTCCTGGCCAGTGTTTCCTGAGAATTCCTCCATAGCCCCCAGATATGTAGTAATCCTGAAGCATGCCCCTCAGAATGAAACTCTAGGATAAGTAAATAAGCCTTTTTCACAGGAAGACTGAAGAGTGTGTTTTAGTCTGCTGTCTGTGCCATGCCCAGGTAGTAGTCTACCAAGAACTGTTTTTCCAATTGTTTCTGTCCCATGGGGTCTAGCAACACAGTCCCTATTGGCTACCAGAGCCAGGCATTCAAGGAGCATCTCCTCTGTAGGCTGTGTGCACCCGCTGGCTTCACCAGGGTTGTTGGGAAGTCCATGGCCAGGGTGAGCCTGCTGGCTGCCAAGGGACTACAAGAGAGCTCATGAGCAGGGAAGCCCACCAGCTGAAGCAGGGCCTGAGCATGTAGGTAGGGCAAAGATACATTTAATCATTACATTTGATGATTCCACTGTCTTCAATTTTTTTTAAACTTTTTGTTTCCCCTAACTCTTTTCTTGACTTCTTGGATTGACTGAATCCTCTATTCCACTTTTCCTTTTCCTGAGTCAGGATTTATTGATTCTTTATCTAGTATTTTAGTTCTCACCTTTATGTGTTAACATGAGTATTGACTTAGAGGAAGATTGATCTACACCTTGTATTGGTCAGGAGGAAGATAAAGATGGAAAGTATTCTAATGCATCTCTTCCTTCACCTTCTACATTATTGCCAATATTTTAGCTGTATATTGTTAGCCTCCTGGTCAAACATCACTCATGCCCCACTTCACATCCTCTCAGCCTCATTTGTCTTTTATCAGCTGTACCGCAGCAACTAGTTCTATGTGGACCTTGTGCCACATACCTTTTTCTTCCTACACTGGGATACTTTTTGAGGCCTCATATATTCATCCTGGAAGTATAGACAACACTTTGAGGGGCAAACCTTTGCTCATTTCCATTGACCAAATATTTAACCACTGGCTCTACTTTCTCCCTCCACCTGCAGAAGGTCTTTAGACACATTCTAATGGCTTTTTGGGGAAACTTCCATGGGCTTGAGCAATCGGTTATATGTTTATATTGGGTTTTCCTACTTAACTGCTTCATTCTCCTTTCAGTCACTCCTGTTATCTAATATCATCCTCTCCAATAAAGTAGTAGTATATAAGTCCCCCATCTTAGGCTCTGATAGTTAAAGATTAGGTCCCTGAGACCTGAGATGGGGACTTTGGGATGGATGATTCTGAGAAGTCTAAAACTTTGGAATGGCAGATGCTGCTAAAGCCCTGCCCCATAACTTCAAGCTCTAAATTCACCATGAGCAGGGGTGGACAGTTACTATGCATACTGATAGTTTATAATTTCACTACCTGTTCCACTCTGCTTCTCTGCCTGAGGGCTTTCTCTAGTGCCTTGGGAGCTTCTTAAATGCATGTGCAGAGCAGTCCAGAAATGCTGGGGTGAAATGCCCCTGGGAAAATCTTCAACAAATGAAAAATGGTAGTTGGTGGATAAATATTCCAGCTTTCCTTCCTTCTTGGTGGACAATTGCATATTCTACAAGAATCTCTAAAGCAAGAGGGAGCCCTCGTTTCTCACAGTGGTGCAACAATCAGTTATGTACTCTTCATTATATTTTCTTCCCTTTCTGTCACTTCCCTGTCTTATTCTCCCCACTTCTTTATTGGGAGCAGATAGTTTATTTGAGAAGTGATCTCAAGAAACACAAGAGTTTGCCTCTGACCTATGTTTAGGGAGATCCATACTAAGACAATCCAGGTTCCTTTGCATCCACCAGGAGGGCAAATTATCCTCTCCCACCTTGCCAAAGGAGAGCATACTCTTTTAACCAGAAGAAAAGAGAAGAGTCTACTTTTGCCTGAAGAACATACAATGACTTTTTGAGGTAGGTGCCTTACATGATGATACTTGTTGTTCTCAAACACCATTTTAGACCTCCAGGACAATAACTAGGACCAGATCTCAACACAGCCTAAACATTGGAAGTACCATCCTTGTGTCAGGAGGAAACAGTTCACATGCCAAAGGAATTGGAGGACCTGGTTAATATGTACTCTAGGAACCAGAAAACCTCAGGCAGAAGAGTATCTTGAAGGAGTTAGATAAAAGAAGGAGAGAATAAAGGTTGAATGAAGGAGAATTTATGGACAGAGGATCTCTCACCCATGACTTGGGAGTCAGTGTACTGGCAAGGACACCTGCAGCCAATCCCAACAGTCTGTGGGGATGGCTTCTTTAAGTTTCGCCCTGTATGTTTCTGAGTGGATTCCTTTGGATATCCCATGTTGTGATATCAGAGAAGCCTGAAGCAAGAAAGGAAGAGGGGCACCATGGGATGGAGTAAGTATGCAAAAGTGGTAGAAGTCTATATGAAATTGTTACAGGGACTGGAATGGGACATGAGGCTAAAAGAATTAGAAAAAATCTGAAGTGATGTACAAGAGGTGCTCCACATATGGGGGATTTTCTTCCTACTATATTTAGTAGAGCTCTAAACCTAGAGTTTGAACTTTTATGTAAGGAACTCCTTTACTTTGTTTTTAAGTAAGCTATTTTTTTTACAACAGTTTTAGATTTACAGAAAAATTGCAGAGATATTACAGAGTGTTCCCATTACCTTTTGTACCCAGTTTTCCCTGTTATTAATATTTTACATTAGTGTGGCACATTTGTTAAAATTAATGAACCAATATTGACATATTATTATCAATTAAAGTCCATATTTTATCCAAATTTCCTTAGTTTTTACCTAGTGTCCTTCACTTTTTTGTTGTTCTTCCAGAATCCCATCAAGGATACCACATTACATTTAGCTGTCAGGCTTCCTTAGTCTTCTCTTGGCTATGGCAGTTTCTCAGAATTTCCTTGTTTTCAATTACCTTAACAGTTTTGAGGAGTGCTGGTCAGATATTTTGTAAAATGACTCTGAATTGAGATTTGTCGGATGTTTAATTCATGATTAAGTTGAGGTTATAGGTTTTGGGGAGGAAGATGGAAGAGGTAAAGTGCCATTTTCATCACATCATATAAAGGGTATATACTATCATCATTACTTATTGTTTATGTTGACCTCGATTACCTAGCTGAGATAGTGTTTGTCACATTCCTCCACTGTAAAGTTATTGTTTTCTCTCCTCTTAGTCTCTGCCTCCAGGAAAACTGAATCTAAGACATATTCCTATTTAGTGATCTTGTCAAAAAACCTGACGCTTTAAATTATACCTGGTCTAATGAAAAATAATTTACAAACTTCTTCAAATTACTATAGATATTAGGACAGATGATGATAGATCGATGATGATAGATGATAGATAGTCTTACAGATAAGATAAAGTTTGGAAAGTTCAATCAGCCTGTTTAAGAAATAATTTGTGAAGACAAAGTGGGAGAATGGGAAAATAATGCTCTGCTTTGAAGAGTAGTGCCTTTTCTTTTATACCACATGAGTAGAGCTAAGCCAGGAACTGGATATACAAGGAAATTGATCTTACTAGTCAGGGATAATTAAAAAGTCTCTCTTATAATCTTTGTTTGGCTTTTAAAGTGCTATCTTAGCTGACTAGAATTGATAGGGGACCAATATTCTAGAACATTCAATGTTGCAATTCTCAGAGATCAATTTGTTGTGAGATGGTGTAAGACTCTGTTTAGTCTTCAGGATTCCTTGGAATGTCATCACTATGAATATACATGGACTAAACTATCCAATGGTTCATTTAAACAATATGTTTTGATAATCCTCAATAAATCTGTTTTAGGTTATAACACTGCTGACCCTTTTACTTTCAGAAAACATTTTCCATGCTATATGAAATTGTAGAAATGCAACAAGCAGATGCCTAGGTCTTTCTCTTCTGTCAATCCTGTGGTAAGCAGTGCTGGTATGCTGATGAAAAATTGTATCTAATCTACATGGCTTTGTTCTATAGATTATCAAACTACAGCTCTGTCGAAATAGGCCAAGAAGTGCCAATAAGCTAATAGCATTTGAAAAGGTTCATCATATGGACTGTGCTAACACCACAGTCTATATTATACTAAAGAATATAATTCATAGATTCTTTTAGTTCATTTTTAAAGGACCAAACGGGAATAAAGAAGACTGACATTCCTCATAGGGTATCCTATCTTCTTCTATTCTCATTGATACTAATGTGGCTATTGTCTGGAGGCCTGAAAATTATATGCTTCTTATTAATCTGTTCCAGTCCCACATTTAATTCATCCCATACTGTGTTCAATTAGCCTTTGTATGACATTGTTTTATCGAGTAAGTCTCCTTCTTAAACCTGTGGTATCATTTTGTATGGAGGACAGAGGAGATGACCCTCTGGTCCCAGGTTCTTCCTGTTTCTACTTCATGAGAAGTTACAGCCATATAGCTATATTGATTTCCCAGAATACTCTGAGCATTTTGAGCTTTGCCTTTGTTTGAAGTATTGTCCTACCTGTCTCCCAAAGGATTCTATACATTTCCCACAGTCTTGTTAAGAGTCTCCCTTTTGAAGTCTTTCCTCAAATAGTCTGCCATAATTTCTTTATTCCACTACTCATTTTTACACTTCAGTATTGCTAATAGGTAAGCATGTCCATATTGATATTTTATTCCCACTACGTCATGCTAGTTAGAAGAAATCCCAACTGCATTATCATGGCAATCCATAGGGAAGGGGTATCTCTCTTTGCCAGCTCTCTGCTAATTATGTATAGATTTAAAGAGGTCAATCCTAAAGGCCAGTGAGTTCCTCAGAAGATGATTATTTTAGAGAATTACTTAATTATTTTCCCTTTTGAATAGATAGGTATGGATAATAATGTTCTTTCCTTGTTTAAGGGTATATATGAATATAAAAGGATTAGAGTCCCAATCAAGATTAAAAGATAATTTCTTTTAATTAATATTTACAAATATTTCAGCTTGCATATAGACATGATGCACTTGTCTCAGACTACAGGTTCAAATCTTTAGAAACTTGAAAATTTCTCCACAGATATACATGAGGTAATGTGGTGGCTACTATGCTGTGTTACTAAGATCCTCATTCAAAAATAAAGGACCGATTCCCCAAGCTGCTGAGAGTGCTGTGTGCATACATCCCCCAGCTATCAGCCTTCTTTAAGGCTTCCTCAGTGGAAGAGAATACCCTTGTCCAAAGACGTGCCTCTTTCTTGGATGGTCTGCATCCAATAAATGATTGTCCCCAGAGTATAAAAGTCTGGCCTTCTTTTTTTTCCAGCTGTGGGCAGCTCTGAAGGATAATTGTGTCTTTAGATTTTCCTACCGAGTTAGCTGAGATATTCTACACAGACAGCACTGAAGCTTGACTTCTCCCTCTGCTCAGTTCTGCTTGATGCCTTTCCCTTCTGCAGTTGAGAATCCTGAGAACACTCTCTTAAAAAACTGCCTGTCTGCTAAAATCTTCATCTCAGAGTCTGCCTATTTCATATTGAGTTTTCAGAAAGCAGGGAAAGAAGGAAATACAATGAACACTGTGATGTCTCCATTTTGCTTAAGTTTTTACCTTTTCTTACAAAAACTAAACGCTTTAATCCTATGGAGTAGGACACAGTGGGCTAAAAGGGCAGACTAAGCTGAATCTAAACCTTGAAATGCAGTGTAACCAGGAGAGCATTAGACTAAAGACTGCAGGATCCAAATAGGACGTTAGTGCTCACTGTGTATCTGGTATCATAGTAGTAACATCCATATTTTTCTCACCTCCCCTATTTGATAATTCTTAAGGAAGAACTGTCCCCATTTTACATTGAACTCAGCAATTTGTAAAGTATCCGGATTTTTTTTTTAAGAGAATTTATATGCCAAGGGTTAGAGATATGTCTGCCTAGAGGAGGTCTGAATGGCAGAGAAAAATAGGTCAACCATGCTCCCAGAAATTGATTGCACCAGCAAGCTGTGTGCTTGGAGAGTGAGAGCAGTATAGTAATATTTGAAAGCATGCCCAAGAGTGGGGGCCATGAGTTTAGATGGTGTTAAGTGCATTCTCTACTTCCCTAACTGTACCATGTGGGTGGTAAAGAGAAGAACTGATCCTTTGTACTTTTGTATGGATGAATGGTTGAATTTGCTCAAAGCTCTTTAAAAGGTCCCAGCAGGCATGTACAAAACAGAAAAGGAACATGTCAAACCGAACCCGACTTGTACATTGATCCCAAACTAGCCTTCTGAGGCTCTTGGGGAAGATGAGCTCAGGGGTGAAACTCCCCATCCTTAACAAAACTTCACTTAGGTGACCAGAGTTAAAAATAAATAAAAGCTTGTATTAGTACTAGAAAGTGAAGGATACCACAACATCTAGTACATTTCTTGGAGTTGTTGACAGTGTGCAACCAATGGGGTGACATAGAAGTCAAGAGTGGCCACTGACTTGCTACTGTGGGTTAATAGCAATGGCTACTTAGGGAAAGGGGAGCTCAGTCTTTTAAGTCTAAACCAGCGATGCTTCTTCCTGGTGGATAGGTACTAGGAAGGAGGCAAACGGTGGTTATCACCCTAGAGTTCAACAACATTGGATTAAGAAAGCCAGTCATCCCTGGCATAGTAACTTCAAACAGTGAAGGCCACACAGCCCAAGCCTGTTTATATACTCATTTCCCTCAGGCTGAAGTGTTAATGGAAATGTCAACAGAAAAAAAAAAAATGTTGAGAAGATCTAAAATCCTGGAACATGTAAGGGCTTAATTCCATTTCATCTAAGACAACTCAGGTGACCTATTATGCAAAATTAGACTTTTCTATGCCTCCCTTAGCCTTTAAACTCTTTCTGTAAGAGCTATTGTCTTCAAATAGTTTACCCTTTCTCACTGATTAAGGATTTAGCAGGGAGAAGGTAAAAATCAGACTCAGTGAAAGTAAGGACCTGTGGAAAGAGGTATTTCCCTAAAGTACATACAAAATCAATTTGACTGTTTTGTCTCAGTGACAAATTAGAATTATGGAACCCATAGAGCTCAAATATTTAGGTTACTAACAGTAACCAAAAGTTATAGACTATTCTAGGGTAAGAATTTATCTTTATATCTTTATGAAGAAAGACTGTTTCTTACCTAAATTTTTATATGTTGAATGATTTTAAAAAAAGAGAGAAAGAATGTACTAGTTTGACCATAAGGCATCCTACCTCATTCAGAAAGACTCAATTTAATGAAGGACTACCCAAGGTGGTGAAGTATGACTTCCCAGACCAGATTAAATCTCCTCTATGTACCCCCACTGTGTTCCAAACATCCTTTAATATCTCTCCTATCTCTCATTCTTGTAATTAGTATTTCCTATTTTTTCCTGCTAGACACTATAAACCATTAAGTCAGGGACTATATAATGTCTCTCTAGAGTCTAGAACATAGATGGCATACACCTTGTTCCAGTTTTAAACATTTTTCCTATGATTCTTATTATTCAAGTTTAGACTTTTGAGAGAATATGAACTTTTTGGAACAGAAAGGAGAAAGAAGATGATATACAAAATGGCTACATTTATGAGAAGGAAATGAAGCTGTAAGTTTAAAAAAACATTTGAAATAATAAAGAATAGAATGAACATTGAAGGCCATTCTTCTTAAAATATTTTATTTATTTATTTGACAGAGAGAGCGCACAAGCTAGGGGAGCAGCAAGCAGAGGGAGAGGGAGAAGCAGGCTCCCTGCTGAGCAGGGGGCTGGATCCAGGGCTCTCTCCTAGGACCCCGGGATCATGACCCGAGCAGAAGGCAGATGCTTAACTGAATGTGCCACCCAGGCGCCCCCTGAAGGCCATTCTTGAGAAGCTTATTTAGATTGCAGATGAAGAGAACCCATCTTAATTTGGAGATTAATGTGGCTCAAATCTTAAGATAGTGTCATCTTACAAAGGCATACTTCTAGATCCCAAAGTAATGAGAAGTAATTCCATTCTTTATAATTACTCTTCTTGTGGACGACCTTAAGTGGAAACCTTGGCCCACAGTAACAGTTGCTGAAATCTGCTGTCCATCTTTCTGACACCTTTCCATACCTCCACAATGTATATACTCTTCTATTCATTGCCAAGGGCTTTTTTCCCTCCTCCTGTTCTTTGGTCTTTGATCCTTTCTTCTTGGAGAAAAGGCTCATTTCATCCCTATAAAGAAATAAACCTTTCTATAAACTTCCCTGTCTTTCCCTTTAGGCAAGAACATTTATAGGATTGTTCTTATGGGTTGGAAAAAAGGAAAAAGGAAGGAAGTCTTACTCCCAGGCTGTTAACTTTTATACTGTCATAGATTGAAGTAGGTCTGTTTGCTTATTACTTCTGTTCCCTTGTTATGGTATCATCCTGAACATCTGTTCTAGCCCCCATATCTATATTTCACCCATAATATCCTCTCTGATCATTTATCTGTCATGTATCTAAGAAGTGTGTAGTTAAGAATCAGGCAAGGATTTCTGTCAGTCTATAAATCCTTTCAATACTCTTGCCCCCATGGTGCTCTCTCCTGGATTTCTATAGCATTGGCACATGGCTTGCAGCTAGGCATGGAATGCAGCAGCTTTTATATCCAAATCCAGCAGAGAATGATCAGGACCTTTAGAAGAACTGTTACGGATGCCTAAGCAGGCAATTTGGCTAAGCTGAAAAGAAAATCTTTATGTCTATACTCATATTTCCAACAAAGAATCAATGCATCTGAGCTTAGGGAAAGGGGCATGTCATAGGGTCACTATCTTGCTTCAGAATCTGCCACCAGAAACATCTCTGGACTCCTGAAGAATCAGGCCATGATAGATTCTAGAAATCTAAATTCCTAGGCCTTGTAGTTTGTACAAACTCTCTATGGATAGCACTGATGGATCTGTTGTATATGGACAGAGTCTCTCCAGGTGGCCACAGAGTTTATTGCTTTAAACATGGGTCACTCATGTTATATAGTTTTCGCAAAGAATACAGAGGGTCAAACTGGACTGTTGGCTTTCTGCTAGTAGTCTTGGATAAACAGTTTTCTCCCCCTCTGGGCCAGCACTGGAATGAAAACATGGTTCATTTGCCCCATGACAGCTTCTCTTATTCAACTAGATTAAACAAATGGGGAATCCATGACTCTTTTATTATTACTGCTGTTACCAGGCAAGGACCAGTCTGAGATTTGGCCCTACTCCCTTTCATTCTTCCTGTAAGGTCAGTTTCAAGGGGTCCAGGTTTTGTAAGAAGTTGAATTTTCAGTGAAATCACTACTCATTTGGATCTTTGAATATTAAGTCATACTCTTTGTATATTTCAGTGTTTTACTGGAGACTGACTTCCACAGTGCTGCCAGAATGTTATAATACTTAATGAATTGGGTTCTCAAACATGGCTTTGAAGGCAGTTTTTCCTCAAACACTAGGCAACCTACTATAACAAAAACTCATAGGCCTTTGGCTTAGCATAATACCCTCTAGTTCCATCCTCATCATTGCAAATGGCAAGATTTTGGGGTTTTTCTTTGATGACTGCATAATATTCCATTGTGTGTGTGTGTATGTATATACCATATATATATATATATATATTTATATATATATATATATATATATATATATATACACACACCACATCTTCTTTATCCATTCATCTGTTGATGGACATCTAGGCTCTTTCCATAGTTTGGCTATTGTGGACATTGCTGCTATAAACATTGGGGTGTACGTACCCCTTTGGATCACTACATTTGTATCTTTGGGGTAAATACCCAGTAGTGCAATTGCTGGGTCATAGGGTAGCTCTATTTTCAACTTTTGGAGGAACCTGCATACTGTTTTCCAGAGTGGCTGCACCAGCTTGCATTCCCACCAACAGTGTAGGAGGGTTCCCCTTTTTCTGCATCCTCACCAACATCTGTTGTTTCCTGACTTGTTAATTTTAGCTATTCTGACTGGTGTGAGGTGGTATCTTATTGAGGTTTTGATTTGGATTTCCCTGATGCCGAGTGATGTTGAACACTTTTTCATGAGTCTGTTGGCCATTTGGATGTCTTCTTTGCAGAAATGTCTGTTCATGTCTTCTGCCCATTTCTGGTTTGGGTGTTGAATTTGGTAAGTTCTTTATAGATTTTTGATACTAGCCCTTTATCTGATATGTCATTTACAATTATCTTCTCCCATTCTGTCAGTTATCTTTTGATTTTGTTGACTGTTTCCTTTGCTGTGCAAAAGGTTTTTATCTTGATGAAGTCCCAATAGTTCATTTTTGCCCTTGCTTCCCTTGCCTGTGGCTATGTGTCTAGGAAGAAGTTGCTGTGGCTGAGGTCAAAGAGGTTGCTGCCTGTGTTCTCTTAAAGGATTTTGATGGATTCCTGTCTCACATTTAGGTGTTTCATCCATTTTGAGTCTGTTTTTGTGTATGGTGTAAGGAAATGGTCCAGTTTCAATCTTCTATATGTGGCTGTCCAATTTTCCCAGCACCATTTGTTGAAAAGACTGTCTTTCTTGCTTTGTCAAAGATTAGTTGACCATAGAGTTGAGGGGCTATTTCTGGGTTCTCTATTCTGTTCCATTGATCTGTGTGTCTGTTTGTGTGCTAATACCATACTGTCTTGATGATTACAACTTTGTAATACAGCTTGAAGTCTGGAATTGTGATGCCACCAGCTTTGATTTTCTTTTTCAACCTTCCTTTGGCTATTTGTGAAGTCTTTTCTCTTTCCATACTAATTTTAGGATTATTTGTCCCATTTCTTTGAAAAAAGCGATGGTATTTTGATAGGGATTGCATAGTATGTGTAGATTGCTCTAGGTAGCATAGACATTTTAACAATATTTGTTCTTCCAATCCTTGAGCATGGAATGTTTTTCCATGTCTTTGTGTTTTCCTCAATTTCTTTCATGAGTGTTCTATAGTTTTCAAAGTACAGATCCTTTCCCTCTTTGGTTAGGTTTATTCCTAGGGATCTTATGGTTTGGGGGTACAATTATAATGGAATCTCCCACTCCTTAATTTCTCTGTCTTCTGTCTCATTGTTAGTGTATGGAAATGCAACTGATTTCTGTGCATTGGTTTTATATCCTGCCCCTTTGCTGAATTCCTGTATGAGTTCTAGAAATTTGGGGGTGGAGTCTTTTGGGTTTTCCACATAGTGTATCATGTCATCTACAAAGAGTAAGAGTTTGATTTCTTTGCTGATTCGGATGTCTTTTATTTTTGTTGTTGTTGTTGTTGTTTGATTGCTGAGGCTAGGACTTCTAGTACTATGATAAACAGCACTGGTGATAGTGGGCATCCCTGCCGCGTTCTTGACCTTAGGGGAAAAGTGCTCAGTTATTCCCCATTGAGAATGATATTTGATGTGGGTTTTTGTAGATGGCTTTTATGCTATTGAGATATGTACCCTCTATCCCTACACTGTGAAGAGTTTTAATCAAGAAAGGTTGCTGTACTTTGTCAAATGTGTTTTCAGCATCTATTGAGAGGATCATATGGTTCTTGTCCTTTCTTTTATTTATGCATTGTATCACATTGATTGATTTGGGGATGTTGAACCAACCTTGCAGCCCAGGAATAAATCCCACTTGGTTGTAGTGAATAATCCTCTTAAGGTACTGTTGGATCCTATTGGCTAATATCTTGGTGAGAATTTTTGCATCCATATTCATCAGGGATATTGGTCTGTAATTCTCCATTTTGGTGAGGTCTTTGTCTGGTTTGGGGATAAAGGTAATGCCAGTCTCATAAAATGAGTTGGGAAGTTTTCCTTCAATTTCTATTTTTTAAAATTTTTTATTGTTATGTTAATCACCATACATTACATCATTAGTTTTTGATGTAGTGTTCCATGATTCATTGTTTGTGTATAACACCCAGTGCTCCACGCAGAATGTGCCCTCCTTAATACCCATCACCAGGCTAACTCATCCACCCACACCCCTCCCCTCCAGAACCCTCAGTTTGTATTTCAGAGTCCATCATCTCTCATGGTTTGTCTCCCCCTCCAACTTACTCCCCTTCATTCTTCCCCTCCTGCTATCTTCTTTTATTTTTTTCTTAACATGTAT
This sequence comes from Callorhinus ursinus, assembly GCF_003265705.2. NCBI lineage: Eukaryota > Metazoa > Chordata > Mammalia > Carnivora > Otariidae > Callorhinus > Callorhinus ursinus. Next base: position 12,454,324 of record NW_027397087.1, read on the forward strand.
TGCATTATTTGTTTCAGAAGTACAGATCTGTGATTCAACAGTCTTGCACAATTCACAGCGCTCACCATGGCAAATACCCTCCCCAATGTCTATCACCCAGCCACCCCATCCCTCCCACCCCCCACCATTCCAGCAACACTCAGTTTGGTTCCTGAGATTAAGAATTCCTCATATCAGTGAGGTCATATGATACATGTCTTTCTCTGATTGACTTATTTCACTCAGCATAACACCCTCCAGTTCCATCCACATTGTGGCAAATGGGAAGATCTCATTCCTTTTGATGGCTGCATAATATTCCATTGTGTATATATATCACTTCTTCTTTATCCATTCATCTGTTGATGGACATCTAGGCTCTATCCACAGTTTGGCTATTGTGGATATTGCTGCTATAAATTTTGGGGTGCACGTACCCCTTTGGATCCCTACATTTGTGCCTTTGTGGTAAATACCCAGTAGTGCAATTGCTGGATTGTATGGTAGCTCTATTTTCAACTGTTTGAGGAACCTCCATACTGTTTTCCAGAGTGGTTGCATCAGCTTGCATTCCCACCAACAGGGTAGGAGGGTTCCCCCTTCTCCGCATCCCCGCCAACATCTGTCGTTCCCTGACTTGTTACTTTTAGCCATTCTGACTGGTGTGAGGTGGTATCTCAGTGAGGTTTTGATTTGGATTTCCCTGATGCCGAGCGCTGTTAAGCACTTTTTCATGTGTCTGTTGGCCATTTGGATGGCTTCTTTGGAAAAATGTCTGTTCATTTCTTCTGCCCATTTCTTGATTGGATTATTAGTTCTTGGGTGTTGAGTTTGATAAGTTCTTTATAGAGTTTGGATACTTGCCCTTTATCTGTCATTTGCAAATATTTTCTCCCATTCTGTTGGTTGCCTTTTGGTTTTGTGGACTGTTTCTTTTGCTGTGCAAAAGCTTTTCATCTTGATGAAATCCCAATAGTTCATTTTTGCACTTGCTTCCCTTGCCTTTGGCAATGTTTCTAGGAGGAAGTTGCTGCGGCTGAGGTCGAAGAGGTTGCTGCCTGTGTTCTCCTTTAGAATGTTGATGGACTCCTGTCTCACATTTAGGTCTTTCAATTATCTGGAGTCTATTTTTGTGTGTGGTGTAAGGAAATGGTCCAGTTTCATTTTTCTGCATGTGGCTGTCCAATTTTCCCAACACCATTTGTTGAAGAGACTGTCTTTTTTCCATTGGATATTCTTTCCTGCTTTGTCAAAGATGAGTTGACCATAGAGTTGAGGGTCCATTTCTGGGCTCTCGATTCTGTTCCATTGATCTGTGTGTCTGTTTTTGTGCCAGTACCATACTGTCTTGATGATGACAGCTTTGTAATAGAGCTGGAAGTCCGGAATTGTGATGCCGCCAGCTTTGCTTTTCTTTTTCAACATTCCTCTGGCATTTCAGGGTCTTTTCTGGTTCCATACAAATTTTAGGATTATTTGTTCCATTTCTTTGAAAAAAGTGGATGGTATTTGGATGGGGATTGCATTGAATGTGTAGATTGCTCTAGGTAGCATTGACATCTTCACAATGTTTGTTCTTCCAATCCATGAGCATGGAACGTTTTTCCATTTCTTTGTGTCTTCTTCAATTTCTTTCATGAGTATTTTATAGTTTTTTGAGTACAGATCCTTTGCCTCTTTGGTTAAATTTATTCCTAGGTATCTTATGGTTTTGGGTGCAATTGTAAATGAGATCGACTCCTTGATGTGTCTCTCTTCTGTCTTGTTGTTGGTGTATAGGAATGCCACTGATTTCTGTGCACTGATTTTATATCGTGCTACTTGACTGAATTCCTGTATGAGTTCTAGCAGTTTTGGGGTGGAGTCTTTTGGGTTTTCCACATACAGTATCATATCATCTGCAAAGAGTGAGAGTTTGACTTCCTCTTTGCCGATTTGGATGCCTTTGATTTCTTTTTGTTGTCTGATTGCTGTGGCTAGGACTTCTAATACTATGTTGAATAGCAGTGGTGAGAGTGGACATCCCTGCCACGTTCCTGACCTTCGGGGAAAAGCTCTTAGCTTTTCCCCATTGAGAATGATATTTGTTGTAGGATTTTCATAGATGGCTTTTATGATATTGAGGTATGTACCCTCTATCCCTATAGTCTAAAGAGTTTTGATCAAGAAAGGATGCTGTACTTTGTCAAATGCTTTTTCTGCATCTATTGAGAGGATCCTATGATTCTTGTTCTTCTTTTGTTAATGTATTGTATCACGTTGATTGATTTGCGATGTGGAAGCAGCCTTGCAGCCCAGGGATAAATCCCCCTTGGTCATGGTGAATAAACATTTTAATGTACTGTTGGATCCTACTGGCTAGAATTTTGGTGAGAATTTTTGCATCCATGTTCATCAAGGATATGGGTCTGTAATTCTCCTTTTTGATGGGGTCTTTGGTTTTGGGATGAAGGTAACGCTGGCCTCATAGAATGAGTTTGGAACTTTTCCTTCCATTTCTATTTTTTGAAACAGTTTCAGGAGAATAGGTATTAATTCTTCTTTAAATGTTTGGTAGAATTCCCCTGGGAAGCCGTCTGGCCCTGTGCTTTGTTTGTTGGGAGATTTTTGATGACTGCTTCAATTTCCTTAGCAGTTATAGGTCTGTTCATGTTTTCCATTTCTTCCTGGTTCAATTTTGGTAGTTGGTACATGTCTAGGAATGCACCCATTTCTTCCAGGTTATCTAATTTGCTGGCATAGAGTTGCTCATAATATGTTCTCATAATTGTTTGTATTTCTTTGGTGTTGGTTGTGATCTTTCCTCTTTCATTCATGATTTTGTTGATTTGGGTCATTTCTCTTTTCTTTTTGATACGTCTGCCCAGGGGTTTATCAATCTTGTTAATTCTCCTAATTTCGTTGATCTGGTCTACTGTTCTTTTGGTTTCTAGTTCATTGATTTCTGCTCTGATCTTTATTATTTCTCTTCTCCTGCTGGGTTTAGGCTTTATTTGCCTTTTTTTCTCTAGCTCCTTTAGGTGTAGGATTAGGTTGAGACCTTTCTTGTTTCTTGAGAAAGGCTTGTATTGCTATATAATTTCCTCTCAGGACTGCCTTTACTGTATCCCAAAGATTTTGAACAGTTGTGTTTTCATTTTCATTGGTTTCCATGAATTTTTTAAATTTTTCTTTAATTTTCTGGTTGACCCATTCATTCTTTAGTAGGATGCTCTTTAGCCTCCATGTATTTGAGTTATTTCCAAGTTTCCTCTTCTGACTGAGTTCTAGTTTCAAAGCATTGTGGTCTGAAAATATGCAGGGAATGATCCCAATCTTTGGGTACAAGTTGAGACCTGATTTGTGACCTAGGATGTGATCAATTCTGGAGAATGTTCCATGGGCCCTAGAGAAGAATGTGTATTCCGTTGCTTTGGGATAGAATGTTCTGAATATGTCTGTGAAGTCCATTTGGTCCAGTGTGTCATTTAAAGTCTTTATTTCCTTGTTGATGTTTTGCTTAGATGATCTGTCCATTTCAGTCAGGGGGGTGTTAAAGTCCCCCAGTATTATTGTTGTCAATGTGTTTCTTTGCTTTTGTTATTAATTGCCTTATATAAGTGGCTGCTTCCATGTTCGGGGCATAGATATTTACAATTGTTAGATCTTCTTGTTGGATAGACCCTTTAAGTAGGATACAGTGTCCTTCCTCATCTCTTATTACAGTCTTTGTTTTAAAATCTAATTTGTCTGATAAAAGGATTGCCACCCCAGCTTTCTTTTGGTGTCCATTAGCATGGTAAATGGTTTTCCACCCCCTCACTTTCAATGTGGGGGTGTCTTTGGGTCTAAAATGAGTCTCTTGCAGATAGCATATCGATGGGTCTTGTTTTTTAATCCAATCTGATAAGCCTGTGAAAGCCTGAAGACACAGCCTGAAAGCCTGTGTCTTTTGATTGGGGCATTGAGCCCATTTACATTCAGGGTAACTATTGAAAGGTATGAATTTAGTGCCATTGTATTGCCTGTAAGGTGACTGTTACTGTCTATTGTCTGTGTTCCTTTCTGGTCTATGCTGCTTTTAGGCTCTCTCTTTGCTTAGAGGACTCCTTTCAATATTTCTTCTAGCGCTCGTTTCTTGCTTGCAAATTCCTTTAGTTTTTGTTTGTCCTGGAAGCTTGTTATCTCTCCTTCTATTTTTAATGACAGCCTAGCTGGATATAGTATTCTTGGCTGCATATTTTTCTCGTTTAGTGCTCTGAAGATATCATGCCAGTCCTTTCTGGCCTGCCAGGTCTCTGTGGATAGGTCTGTTGCCAATCTAATGTTCCTACCATTATAGATTACATATCTCTTCTCCCGAGCTGCTTTCAGGATTTTCTC
>NW_027397087.1:12458764-12460333 GCF_003265705.2 Callorhinus ursinus
CTCCAATATACCTTCTGCCCCTCTCTCTCTTTCTTCTTCTGGGATCCCAATTATTCTAATGTTGTTTCGTCTTATCATATCGCTTATCTCTCAAACTCTGCCCTCGTGATCCTCTAGTTGTTTATCTCTCTTTTTCTCAGACTCTTTATTTTCCATCATTTGGTCTTCTGTACTGCTGATTCTCTCTTCTGCCTCATTTATCCTAGCAGTTAGTGCCCCCATTTTTGAATGCACCTCATTAATAGCCTTTTTGATTTCGACTTGGTTAGATTTTAGTTCTTTTATTTCTCCAGAAAGGGTTTCTCTAATAACTTCCACGCTTTTTTCAAGCCCAGCTAGTATCTTTAAAGTCATGGTTCTGAACTCTAGGTCTGACATCATACCTTATGTTCTTATTGAGTAGGTCCCTGGCAGATGGTACTATCTCTTGTTCTTTTTGTTGAGGTGATTTTTTTCGTCTTGTCTTTTTGTCCAGAGGAGAATAGATGAATGAGAGAACAAAATGCTAACAGGTTAATAATGTCCCCAGCAAATAATCTCTATACAAATCAGAAAAGACCTGAAGCCAGGGGAAAGGAAAGGGAAAGAAAGAATAAAGAAAGAGAAAAAGAAAAAGATACAAACAAACAAAAACAGAACAAAACAAAACAAAAAAAACCCAGAATATGATCATATATGATCAGGCTAGTGTATAGATCAGTGACACAGACTAGATTTTGGGCGTATTTTGGTCTGTTTGAAGAAAGTGCCTCCTAAAATTTTAAAGGGAGAAAGACTTATATATGTACAAAATAAGGGTTGATACAATGAAGGGATGGAATATGACTGTAAAGATGAAAATTATAAAAGATTTTATAAAAGGAATTGATAAGATAAGAAGTTATTTGAAAAAAGAAAGATTTTAAAAAAAAACAAAGAAACAAAAAAGGGAGAGAGTGTGATCAGACAGGAGACTAGAACAAAGCCATACACTAGTGATTTAGGGTATATTTTGATCTGTTAAAAGAAACTGTATATCAAAATTTTAAAGAGAGAACAACTTATATATATATATGCCAAAAATAAGGGTAACTACTCTGAGGGGATAAAATATGACTCTAAAAATGAAAAATAAAAATGTTTTTTTTTAAAATGGGATTGATAAGATGTTGGTTGAAAAAGGGAAAAAGAAAAATTCAAAAAAAGAAAAAAACAGTTAAAAAATTAACTTTGAAAAACTAATGAATCATGGTAAAAAAGTCATGAGTTCTATGTGCAGTATTCCCCTAGCGCTGGAGTTCTCCCGTTCTCGATCAGTAAACTTGGTCTTGGCTTGCTGGCTGTTCCTGCTGATCTTCTGGTGGAGGGGCCTGTTGCTGTCATCCCCAAATGTCTTTGCGGAGGCGGAATTGTCCCACCCTTGCCAGTCTGGGCTAAGCAAGCTGCTCGGGTTTGCTCTCGGGAGCTTTTGTTCCCTGCAAGCTTTCCGTACAGCTTTGGAGGACAATAGTGAAAATGACGGCCTCCCAATCTCTGCCCCGGGGGAGCTGAGAACTCGGGCCCCCACTCCTCAGTGCGCCCCCAGAGAAA
>NW_027397087.1:12480333-12501575 GCF_003265705.2 Callorhinus ursinus
GTTGAATCACAGATCTGTACTTCTGAAACAAATAATGCAATACATGTTAAGAAAAATAAAAAGATGAAGAAGATAGCAGGAGGGGAAGAATGAAGGGGAGTAAGTTGGAGGGGGAGAGGAACCATGAGAGATGATGGACTCTGAAAAACAAAGTGAGGGTTCTAGAGGGGAGGGGGTGGTGGGATGTGTTAGCCTGGTGATGGGTATTAAAGAGGGCACATTCTGCGTGGAACACTGGGTGTTATGCACAGACAAAGAATCATGGAACACTACATGAAAAACTAATGATGCAATGTATGTTGTTTAACATAACAATAAAAAGAATATGCAGACACAAGACAAGATTGTCAACATTTCAGGTGTCCAGACTTAATTCAGAAGAGTTTCTTGTGTTTTAAAATTCCCCTGTACTCCAAATCACAGAGGAGTATGAGTATCCTATCTATAGGACTGCTTCATCCCTAGGCAAAAATTTAGTTCTCTGTAGTTGCTTCCACAAGACACTTCTATTAGTGCTATTTGTACCACCTTCCATCTTAAGACAAAGTAAGTCCACCATATGCATAGAGAGGACCTGAGAGAGTTTGCTATCTCCTATTAGATTCTCACCCTCTTGTCCACAGGAAGGTTTTCAAAGATGTCTGAATCATTTTTATCAAGAGCCCTCCAAAATGCAGCCAGTAGTTTTGCCACTATGTGGGGAAGTGATGCAGGAAACACTGTAAGCTTCTTCCTTAAGGTCACAGTGACCTTGTTCTCCTCGACCTTAGTGCCATGAGAAGATAATGCTGATAGCATCAGAACTGGTCCCATTTAGGAAACAGGATAGATCCTAGACTGTAAGAAAGTCAAACAAGTGGACTTCTGCCTTGTTTTCCTTCTGTATCTCACAACCTGTTATAGCAGCATCTCCTTTATTAGCTCTTCAGCCTGCCTCAAACAATCACAAGTGATATAGGCCATTCTCAGATGCCAAGTGCAAGAGCTAGAGAACCATGTAAAATGGGACGTGTAGCAGCTTCAGAAAGTACTGCTGGAGACTTTAACCCAATTTAATCAAACCTTTAGTCTAGTGTATCTTTTTCAGAAACACCACTAGGCCTCAAGTAGCAAGTCATGAGGAAGAAAAGATATTTTGACACATTCTATCCTAAATCCAGATCATTCATTATCAATGGGAATGATATCACTGCCAAGTAGGTAAAAATTTGTTGTTATGAGCAAAAATATCCTATTCTTTTTATGTATAAAGCACACGTGTGTGTACACACACACACACACACACAATTCATAAACAAGTAGTATGTATGCAATATCACATTTTTACTGGGAGACAATTAGAAAAAGTGCCCAAAAATGTTCCTTGGGGAAAGATAATGATAAAAAGGTTAAACACTGATTTATATTGTAGTGATTTAAAAAAAATAGAAGTTATAATTTATATAACATAAAAATCACTATTTTTTTAGGTGAAGTCTCTGTCATGGAGTGATAAGTCGGCATAAATAGTCAAATTATGTACTTGTCTATTCACATAAGGAAGTAAGTTCTAAGTATGAAAGAGAATATATCTACTCAACTAAAAAGAGTCAGTGTGCATGATGGTTAGTCTGTGTGGGAGTTTGACTGGATGACAGTTCTGGTTTTGCCACAGACCACATGAGTGACTTTGGGTTATTTACCTTTCTCAGATTCTCCTGTAAAACTGAAATTTCTTTTTTATTGATCTAGACTTGACATAGAACATTATATTTTTTGGGTAGTACTTTATTTTTTATTGCTGTATAATATTTCATTGCAAGAATATGCTATATTTACCCATTCCTCATTGGATGGATATTGGGTTATTTCACTTTGGAGTTATAAAGAATGCAGCTTTAACCATTTATGTATAAGTCTTTGTGTTGTGTACTTATGTTCTCATTTATCTTGGATATATAGGTAAGAGTGGAATTAATGGGTCATATTGATCTTGTATCCTGGAACTAACTGTACTAGACTTATTAGTGGATTCCTTAGGATTTCCTATATACAAGATACTATCATCTACAAAGAGAGATAATTTACATCTTTTCTTTCCAGTCTGGATACTTTTTATTTTCTTTTCCAATTTGCCTTGGCTATAACTTCCAGTATGATGTTAAATAAAAGTAATGACAGCAGACATCCTTGGCTTGTTCCTGATCTTAAGGAGAAAGCATTCAGTCTTTTACTAGGAAGTGTGATGTTAGCTGTGATTTTTTTCATAGATGGCCTTTATCAGGTTCAACAAGTGCCCTTCTAAGAATGTTGAATGTGTTTATCATGAAAGTGTATTGCATTTTACCAGATAATTTTTTCTGTGTCTATTGGGTTGTTAATGTAGTTTTTGTCCTTAATCTACTGATGCCATGTATTGCAATCTATCCGTTTCTCAGATGTTAAATAAACCTTGCATTCCTGGGATAAATTCCATTTGGTCATTGTGTATAATTCCTATTATACATTTCCATATTCAGTGTGCTAGTCATTTTATTAAGGATTTTGTGTTTATATTCATGAGCAGTATCAGTATGTAGTTTGATTTTCTTTCAGTTTTTAATTCTGGTTTAGTATCAATGTAATACTGGACTACTACAATGAATTAGGAGTATTTGCCATGCTTCCCCTTTTTTCAGAGTTTCACATTAATTTATTTTTAAATATTTGGTAAAATTCATCAGTGAAATCATCTGGTTCTAGTCTTTTCTTTATGGAAAGTTGTTCTTGGTGTTTTGGCAATTTACTTCTTTTTATTCAAGTATAATTAACATAATATTATGTTAGTTTCAGGTCTACAATATAACTATTCAAAGATTCTATGCATTACTCAGTGCTCATCACCATAAGTGTACTCTTTTTTCCCTTGACTTGTTTCACCCTTCCCCCCACTCATATTTCCTCTGGCAACAACCAGTTTATTTTCTGTATTAAAGAGCCTGTTTTTTTGTTTGTTTTTCTCTCCCCTCTTTTTTCTTTATTTCTGAAGTTCCGCATGAGTGAAATCATGGTTTTTGTCTTTCTCTGACTTATTTCACATAGCATTTTATCCTCTAGTCCATCCATGTTCTTACAAAAGGCAAGATTTCATTCTTTTTTATGCCTGAATAATATTCCATTGTGTGTGTGTGTGTGTGTATGTATGTGTGTGTGTGATTATATATATATATATATATATGTATATATATATATATCCATTCATCTATTGGTAGACACTTGGATTGCTTCTGCTTCCATATATTGGCTCTTCAAAATAATGCTTCAGTAAACATAGGGGTGCACATACCTTTTTTGAATAGGGTTTTGTTTTCTTTGGGTAAATACCCAGTAGTAGAATTACTGGATATATGGTGATTATATTTTTTATTTTTTTTGAGGAACCTCCATACAGTTTTCCACAGTTGGGTCCACCAGTTTACTATCCCACAGTCTACAAGAGTTCCTTTTTTTCCCACATCCTCATCAACATTTGTTATTTCTTTTTGATTTTAGTGACTCTGACAGGTGTGAGGTGATATCTCATTGTGGTTTTGATTTGCATTTCCCTGATGATGAGTAATGTTGAGCATCTTTTCATGTGTCTGTTGGCTACGTGTATGTCATCTTTGGAAGAATGTCTATTCAGGTCCTCTGCCCATTTTTCAATTGGATCATGGGAGGTGGGTGGGTGTTGATTTGCACAAGTTCTTTAGATATATATAAATTATATACATAATTTTAATAAGAAGTTTTCTTTATATATTTTGTGTATTAATCCCTTATCAGATAAATCTTTACAAATATCTTCTCCCACTTACTAGGCTGTCTGTCTTGTTGATGGTTTCCTTCGCTGTGCAAAAGCTTTTTATTTTGGCATGTTCCCAATAATTTTAGTTTACTTATGTTTCCCTTGCCACAGGACACATAGAAATATGTTTCTACAGCGGATGATGAAGAGATTACTGCTTATGGTTTCTTTTAAGAATTTAATAGTTTCTGGTCTCAGATTTAGGTCTTCAATCCATTTTGAGTTTGTTTTTGTGTATGGTGTAGGAAAGTGGTCCAGGTTTATTCTTTTACATGTAGCTGTCCAGTTTTCTTTACACCATTCGTTGAAGAGACTGTCTTTTTCCCATTGTGTATTCTTGCTTCCTATGTAGTAGATTAACTGACCCAATCATGGTTTTATTTCTGAATTCTATATTCTGTCCCATTGATCTATGTGTCTATTTTTGTGCCAGTACCATACAATTTTGTACTATAGCTTTGTAGTATGTCTTGAGATCTGAGATTGTGATAACTCCAGTTTTGTTCTTCTTTTTCAAGAATGCTTTGGTTATTAAGTGTCTTTTGTGCTTCCATACAAGTTTTAGTATTATTTGTTCTAGTTCTGTGAAAAATGTTGACATTTTGATAGGGATTGTAATAACTCTGTAGATTGCTTTGGGTAATATAGATATTATAAAAATAATTGTTCTAATCCATGAGCATGGAATGTCTTTCATTTCTTTGTGTCCTCCTCATTTTCTTTTATCAATCAGTGTTTTATAGTTTTCAGAGTATAGGTCTTTCATCCCTTTGGTTAGGTTTATTCCTACATATTTTTGGTGCAATTGTAAATGGAATTGTTAATTTCTCTTTCTGATGCTTCATTATTGGTGTGTAGAAATGCAACAGGTTTTGGTACATTGATTTTGTGTCCTGCAACTTTACTGAATTTATCAGTTCTAGCAGTTTTTTTGGTGGAATCTTTTGGGTTTTCTATATATAGTATCATGTAATCTGAAAATAGTGAAAGTTTTACCTCTTCCTCACTAGTTTCTATGCCTTTTATTTCTTTTTCTTATTGCTTGACTAGGACTTGAAGTACTATGTTGAAGAGGAGTGGTGAGAGTGGACATCTTGTCTTATTCCTGACTGTAGAGGAAAAGCACTCAGTTTCTCCCCATTTAGGATGATGTTGGTTGTGGGTTTTTCATATATGGCCTTTATTATATTGAGGTATGTTCCCTCTAAACTTATTTTGTTGAGGGTTTTTATCATGAATGGTGTTGTACTTTGTCAAATGCTTTTTATGAGTCTACTGAAATGACCATATGGTTCTTACCTGTTCTCTTATTGATGTGATGTATCATGTTGATTGATTTGTGAATATTGAACCATCCTTGTAGCCCAGGGGTAAACCCCACTTCATAATGTGAAACTTTTTGTTTTTTTGTTTTTAAATATGTTTTTGGATTTGGCTTGCTGGTATTTTGTTGAGGACTTTTGCCTCTATATTCATCAAGGATAATGGCCTGTAATTCTTTTAGTAGTGTCTTTATAAAATGAATTTGGATGTTTTCTGTCCTTTTCTACATTTTGGAATAGTTTGGGAAGAATAGGTATTAACTGTTCTTTAAATGGTAGAATTCCCCCATGAAGCCATCTGGTTCTAGACTTTTGTTTGTTGGGGAGTTTTTTGATTACTGATTCAATTTCTTTGCTGCTTATTAGTCTCTTCAAATTTTATATTCCTATTTCAGTTTTGGTATATGTTTCTAGGAATATATCCATTTCATCTAGGTTGTCCGATTTGTGGGCATATAGTTTTTCATAATGTTATAATTATTTGTATTTCTGTGGTGTTATTTCTCCACTCTCATTTGTGATTTTATTTATTTTGGCCCTTACTCTTTTTTTCCTGATAAGTCTGGCTAGAGGTTTATCAATTTTATTTTATTTATTTTTTTCAAAGAACCAGCTCCTGGTTTCATTGATCAGTTCTATTGTTTGGTTTTGTTTTAGGTTTCTATATCTCTCCCCCCCCGCCCCCTCTAATCTTGATTATTTCCTTCCTTCTGCTGGCTTTAGGGTTCATTTTTGTTCTTTCTCTAGCTCCTTTAAGTGTAAGGTCGGGTTTTTCTTGCTTCTTGAAGTAGGCCTGTATGGCTATAAACTTCCCTCTGAGAACTGCTTCTGCTGCATCCCAAAGGTTTTGGACCATTGTTTTTTCATTTTTGTTTGTTTCCATGTACTTTTTTATTTCTTTTATTTTCTGGTTGACTCACTCATTGTTTAGTAGCATGCTTTTTAACCTCCATGTATTTGTGGTGTTTCCAGACTTTTTCTTGTGGTTTAGTTCTAGTTGCACAGTGTTGTGTTCAGAAAAGATGCATGATATGACTTCTGTCTTCTTGAATTTGTTGAGGGCCTGTTTTGTGGCCCAATATGTGATCTATTCTGGAGAATATTCCATGTGCACTTGAATGTGTATTCTGCTGTTTTAGGATGAAATCCATTTGACCCCTTGTTTCATTCAAAGTCATTGATTCCTTATAGATTTTCTGTTTAGATGATCTGTCCCTTGATGTGAATAGGGTGTTAAATTCCCCCACTATTATTGTGTTATTATTTATTTGTTCCTTTGTTATTAACTGTTTTGTGTGTTTGGGTGCTCCTGTGTTTGGTGCATAAACATTTAACGATTGTTATGTCTTCTTGTTGGGTAGTCCCCATTATTATCTACTGTCCTTCATCTCTTGGTACAGTCTTTGTTTTAAAGTCTCATTTGTCCATCATAAGTATAGCTACTCCAGCTTTCTTTTGATGATGATTTGCATGGTAGATATTTCTCCAACCCCTCACTTTCAGTCTTTAGGCCTGAGTCTGTGGTAGGCAGTACATAGAAGGGTCTTGTTTCTATCTTCATTCTGTTACCCTGTGTCTTTTGATTGGAGATTTTAGTCCATTTACATTCGAAGTAATTCTTGATATGTTATTTATTGCCATTTTATTACTTGCTTGTGGTTGTTTTCTGAAGGTTTTCCTTGATCCTTTGTCTTTTTCATGTTTTGTTGATTTTCATTAGTAATATATTTGGATTTCTTTTTCTTTATTCTTTGCATGTTTCTTAGTGGTTTTTGATATGGTTACTATGTTTGTATATAACCTATTCTGCATATAGCAGTCTGTATTAAGTTGATCCTTAATCCTTAAAGGACCCTTGGTCCTTTAAATTTGAACACATTCTTTACTCCTCTGCATGTTTTAGATATGTTATTATATCTTGTATCTTTTTTTGTGTGTAAGTTCTTTGACTGATTGGTTTTTTAAACCAAAACATTATGGGGATTAATCCTTCCCCTGTGAAGGCCTGTTTGTCTGCCCTCCCTGTTTGCAGCCTCCCTTTGCCTTTCTGATATTCCATTTAGATGCAGAATTTGTCCTGCCAGTCTTCAGATCACTCACCAGTTTATTGACTTGGAAGTGGAGGATATCTAGTTATAAATGTGGGACAGGAAAAGCTCAGGGTCCTTCTACTCTGCCATTTTTCCAAGCTCCTATTTTAAGTGAGTTTTTTGTAGGCAACATAGAGATTGATCTTTCTTTTTGGTTTTTTTAAATCCATTTAGTCACTTTGTCTTTTGATTGGAGAATTTAGTCCCTCTATTTAATCATTTCCTATTTTGTAATTCCTTTGTCCTTCCCTTGCTATGATCTCGGTGATTTGATGATTAATCTTTTTTTACCTTCTGTAGGTTTTGCCACATGGTTACCATGAGGCTTGTATGTTAGAAAAACAAAACTAGATCAGGGTACCTGGGTAGCTCAGTCAGTTAAGCATCCAGCTCTTGGTTTTGGCTCAGGTCATGATCTCAGGGTCATGAGATAGAACCCCATGGTGGGCTCCATTCTTAGACAGAGTCTGCTTGGGAGATTCTTTCTCTCTAAAATAAATAAAATCTTAAAAAAAATAAACTGATAAGTTGTTAAGTTCAAATGCATTATCAAGCTCTATATTTTTATCCCCATGTTTTGTTTTTGATGTACTATTTTTTATCTTGTGTATCCATTAACACATATTTTTACTACTCTTGTCTTTAGCTTTCATAGATTTGATTGACCTACTCCCATCCATTAGATTACCTGAATTTATACCACACACAGAGTTACCAATGAAATTTATACTTTAAGCTGAAATGAAAGGGTTCTCATTAGGAAAACAGTGAAAATTTTTGTTTATCATTTGTCTGTAAAGCTCTATCTCCTTCAATTCTGAAAGACAACTTCCAGTTGTTTTTGTTGGCAATTATTCTTTGTTGGTTTGTTTCAGCAGTCTGGACTGCAAAGTTTCTGCAAAAAATCTGGTAATTTTATAGGTTTTTTCTTGTATGGAACAGGTTGCTTTCTTTTGCTGCTTTTAAGATTCTCATCTTGGTTTTAACTTTTGAGAATTAAAATGTGGTTCAGTGTGAATTTCTTTGGATTCCTCTCTGGATCTGGGTGATTGTTTCCTTCGTTAGTCATTATTTTTTCAAATAAGCTTTCTGCCACTTTTTCCTCTTTCTTCTTCCTCTTTCTAGAACCCCTATAATGCAAATACTGGTCTTTAAGTTATCTTCACTTTTTTTTCTTTTTTAAAATTTTATTTAGATTCAGAGGTAGAGTCAGAATGGCTAAAATTAATGTCAGGAAACAACAAATGTTGGCAAGGATGAGAACAGGGAACCCTCTTACACTGCTGGTAGGAATGCAAGCTGGTATAGCCATTCTGGAAAACAGTTTGAAGTGTCCTCAAAAAGTTGAAAATAGAGCTATCCTACAACCCAGCAATTGCACTAGTAGGTATTTACCCAAAGGCTACATTGCTATCTTGAACCAGAGCTTAGTTGTTATTTTTACCCCTTATTTTAGTCATCTGCCAATAACTGGTCAGAAAATTATCTTAAATTCCTTACCTGTATGTCTTCCAACCTGTATGGGGGAGTTTCTCCTTGCACACAATCTTGAGAGGTGAGAAACTTCTCCTTTACCATGAACCATACAGATCCTGAGGAATAAACCCAAGCTTTTATAAATTTTCTGCAATTAAAATCACAATCTTAGGCAGGTGTGATATTGCCAGCAGATTATATTATTTTGGTAATACTCTGGGGTTATTGATATTCCCCCCTCCCCCCTGAGATGAAATCAAATAGACAAAATACACTTGAAATAAAGATTTCCCAGAGAGCTTTAAGTTGGGAAAAAATATTGGTTGTGCTCTGGAGACGGTGCATTTAAAGCAGCTGCAAAAGAGATCATTAACTTTGAGGCTGTTGGCTTTTATAGCTACTGCATAACTGAGATGGTTAGAGAGGGGAATGAGAATTACCCCAAGTGAAAATTTTTTAAAAGATAAAATTTAAAAAGAAACCCACCATTTTACTGATGTTCACAATTTCCTCTGGATATAGGATTTTCAGTACAATCTCTTATTTCAATTAATTATGAGAGTTCACTGAAGTTCTCTTTCTACCATCCTGGAAATCAATCTTTATGTAGCCCTTGGTGCTCTGTTCCAGCACAGTTTGTGGGGACAAGTGACTCACTAGCATAGATGCCTGAGGCAACTGGATTGGGTGAGCT
Source organism: Callorhinus ursinus (assembly GCF_003265705.2). Classification (NCBI taxonomy): domain Eukaryota; kingdom Metazoa; phylum Chordata; class Mammalia; order Carnivora; family Otariidae; genus Callorhinus; species Callorhinus ursinus. The sequence goes on from NW_027397087.1 coordinate 12,489,721, forward strand.
GAAGCAAGGCCCCTGTGTCCAAGGAGGAACCAATCCAGGTGGTTGAGACTTTTTCTAGCTCTCAAGGAACAAAGGATAATCAGGGAAATCTCAAAATCCTGGACAGAGTAGGTATCTCAAAAATTGATTACCAGTGTAAAAGAGGGCACATCAATAGCTGATTCTGGGAAATATCCCCTTTTTCTATCAATGATATCCATTGTAACTGTGGTAAATAAACAGTTCTCAGACTTGACTATGGCTTCTATGGCTTTCTGACTCAAGTGACTATTTCATCTCTAAGCTTTTCTTACCTTGGAGCTTTGGTATGTCACTCAACCCTTATACAGTAGCAGCCCAAATGAAAAAGGGGGTGTTAAATCTGCAAAGGATAACTTAGTGCAAGATAGGAGTCAATGCATAAATGCCCATCTCCCATTCTCCAGAGGGGGTATTTGTGAAGCTATTTTAGGAGGTGAAAGCTATAAAGGGCCTTCTCAGACAGTATGTGTAACTGAGGAGAGGTGGCCATGAACTCCCAAGTACTGCCCCATGTGAGGACAGTAGACCAAATAGCCAGTGGGAGCCATGCTTATGGCTGGACAAGGAGGCACATAGACAATGTAATGATCAGGGGTAGGGCAACAATAGTCTTGTGGTAGTTCATACAGTACTTTACATAGTACTTCACTTTCTAAAAGTTTCTACCCATTAGTAAGTAGACATTAAAGATTTCAGCTTTTGAAGGAAAGATATTGGGACTTAGCAAAAAATATAGTAGACTCAGGGAAAATTGTGAGAATTCACTGGTAGAATTATTTTTATGTTCATTTTAGGGAGATTTTTCAGAGGCTTTTAGATTCTGAGTAACAGCTGCCTAAAGTCATGACCTGAAAGTCCAAGTTTTGCTGTGGCAAATAACTGATCACAACTGAAACTGTACCTTTCTAATCTAAATAGGTTACAGATCTCCCATTTTGCAAAATACTGCATTGTTTTGTGTGTAAAGATTAAGCCAATGATATTACACACAAGAGGAAGCTTGTTATTCCTGTATGCAAATGAACATTAAGATAGCAGTTAGAAACAGATAAGTAAATTCAGGCCTACTCAGTCTCAAAACAGGATGCACTTTGATTTAAAAGGCAATTACAGGAGGCACTTAGCAACATTTAACCATGGTGAATTAACTTAAGGCTAATAGGATACTCATTACACCATGGTTGATTGTAATAAGCTTGCCTGGCACTTGAAGTTTTTTGTTCTTCAGAACTAGATTGGTCAGTGGTCCTACTGCTCTTAACACTGAAGTTTCCCAGGGAGGTAGAGCTCTGGTTGCCCACAGAGCCACCCTTTATTTATGTCCTTTCATGCACAACCGGTATTGGTTTCATTAGACAATATTTCCAAATGTTTTATATTATAATACACTTACCAGTTTAGAGAAGAAAAACTTCTTTAAGGTAGCCTTAAACATTTTTATCAAAAGGACCACACTGCCTTAAAAAATAATTTTTACAATTTCTATACACCAATAATGAAGCAGCAGAAAGGGAAATTAAGGAATCAGTTCCCTTATAATTGCACCAAAAACTATAAAATACTTAGGAATAAACTTAACCAAAGATGTAAAAAAAAAAAAACCAACCTGTACTCTCAAAACTACAAAACACTAATGAAAGAAATTAAAGACAACATGAAGAAATGGAAAGACATTCATATTCATGGATTGGAAGAACAAATAGTGTTAAAATGTCTATACTACCCAAACCAATCTACATATTTAATGCGATCTCTATCAAAGTACCACCAGCATTTTTCACAGAGCTAGAACAAACAATCCTAAAATTTGTATGGAACCACAAAAAGACCCTGAATTGCCAAAGCAACCTTGAAAAAGAAAAGCAAAGCTGGAGGCATCACAATTCCGGACTTCAAGTTATATTACAAAGCTGTAGTGATCAAAACAGTATGGTGCTGGTACAAAATATAGATCAATGGAACAGAATAAAAAACCCAGAAATGAACCCGCAACTACATGGGCAATTAATCTTTGACAAAGCAGGAAAGAATACAATCTCTTCAACAAATGGTATTGGGAAAACCGGATAACAACATGCAAAAGAATAAACCTGAACCACTTTCCTACACCATACACAAAAATAAATTCCAAATGGATGAAAGATCTAAATGTGAGACAGGAAATTATCAAAATCCTAGAGGAGTTGGCTATTGCAACTTCTTACTAGATAGGTCTCTTGAGGCAAGGGAAACAAGAGCAAAAATAAACTGCTGGAAGTTGATCAAAATAGAAAGCTTCTGCACAGCAAAGGAAAGGCTCAACAAAACTAAAAGTATCCAAAATATATAAAGAACTTATCACCCAAACTCAACACCCAAAAAACAAATAATTAAAAAATGGGCAGAAGATATGAATAGACATTTTTCCAGAGCAGATATCCAGATGGCCAACACACATGAAAAGATGCTCAATATCACTCATCATCAGGGAAACACAAATCAAAACCACATTGAGATAGTATTTCAAACCTTTTAGAATGGCTAAAATCAACAACAACAAAAAAACCAACAGGTGTTGGTGAGGATGTGGGGAAAGGGGAACCCTCCTACACTGCTGGTGGGAATGCAAATTGGTGCAGCCACTCTAGAGAACAGTGTGGAGGTTCCTCAAAAAGTTAAAAATAGAACTACCCTATGACCCAGCAATTGCACTACTAGGTATTTACCCAAAAGATACAAAAATACTGATTTGAAGGGATACATGCACCCTGATGTTTACAGCAGCATTCTCAACAACAGCCAAATTATGGAAAGAGCCCAAATGTTGATCAACTGATGAATGGATAAAGATGTGATGTGTATATGTGTGTGTGTGTGTGTGTGTGTGTATACACAATGGAATATTAGCTATGCAAAAGAATGAAATCTTGCTAGTTGCAATGATGTGGAGGGAGCTAGAGAAATAAATAACATGATTTCACTCATGTGCAATTTAAGAAACAAAACAGATGAACATAGGGAAAACAAAAAAGAGGCAAACCAGGAAACAGACTCTTAACTACACAAAGCGACTGAGGGGTTGCTGGAAGGGAGGTGGGGAGGGGGAGGACGGAATAGGTGAGGGGTATTAAGGAAGTCACTTGTGATGAACAGAAGCAGTTCTAAGACGTTCATAACAATGCTCTATCAAACAAAAGATCTCAACCTAATGTTTACACCTTAAGGAATTATAAAAAGAAGGGACTAAGCTCAAAGTAAAAGGAAGGAAACAACAAAAATTAGAGTGGAGATAAATGAAAGGGATTAAAAAGACAATTTAAAAACCCTGCTCTTGGTTTTTTTATAAAAATGTTTTTGAAAAAGATAATATGGACAAAACTTTAATTACAGAGAGAAGACAGAAGATATAACAGCACACAAAAACAAAGGATCATGAGAGAATACTATGAACACTTATACACCAACAAATTGAAAGCCCCAGAGAAATGTATAAATTCCTAGAAACGTACCATCTACCAAGACTGAGTCATGAATAAAAAATATGAACAGACTACTGTTAAAGAGACTGAATCATAGTCAAAAATCTTCCAACGAACAAAGTCCAGGACCAGATGGCTTCACTGGTGAATTCTGGCTAATATTAAAGAAGATTTACTACCAATCCTTCTTAAGACTCTCCAAAAAATAAGATTAGTTTGGAAGCTTCCCTTCCTCTTTTATGTGGCCAGCATTGTCTTGATATCCTAGCCAAAGACTCTACCAGAAAAAAAACCAAAACCATCTCCAAGCCAATATCCCTGATGAACACGGGTGCAAAAATTCTCAACAAAATATTAGCACGCTGCTTTCAATAGCATATTAAAGATATCATAGTGGGATTTATTCCAGGAAGCTAGGATGCATCAACCTCCACAAATCAATGTAATACAGTACATTAACAAAATGAAGGATTACTATCACATGAACATCTCAAGAGATGCATAAGAAGCATTTTACAAAATTCAACATTCATTCATGATAAAAACTACCAACATAATAAAGGCTGTATATGGCAGGCCCACAGCTAATGTTATACTCAATGATGAAAAGCTGAAAGCTTTTCCTCAAAGATCAGGAACAAGACAAAGATGTTCATTCTTGCCACTTTTCTGCAACATAGTACTAAATATCCTAGCCAGATCAACTGGGGGGAAGAGGAAAGGCAACTGAATCGAAAAGGGAACACAACTGTCTGTATTTGCTGATATATTATAAAACCCTAATGATCCACTAAAAACTAGTCAAACTGATAAATGAATCCTATCGGGTTTTAATATACAAACTACTGACTGTCAGAAAAATTGAGAAAATAATTCCATTCACAATTGCATGAAATAGAATAAAATAATTAGGAATAAATTTTACCAAGGAGGTTGAAGACTTGAACATTGAAAACTATAAGACACTGATGAAAAAAATTAAAACATTCCATGCTCCTGAGTTGATATTGTTAAAATGTCTATTCTACCCAAAGCAATATACAGATTCAGTGCAATCCCTATCAAAATTCCCATGGTCTCTTTCACAGAAATAAAACAATTCTAAAATTTGTAGAAGCAGAAAAGAACCCCAATAATCAAAGAAACCTTGGAAAAGAAGAACAATGCTGGAGGGAGCACACTTCCTGATTTCAAATTAGGTTAGAAAGCTATAGTAATCACAACAGTGTGGTATAGGCATTAAAAACAGACACAAAGATCAATGGAACAGAATAGAGAGCCCAGAAATAAACACAAATATGGTCAATTAATTTATAACAAATAGCTGAGAACATACAATGGAGAAAAGACAGTCTCTTTAAGAAATGGTGTTGGGAAACTAGGTAGACACAGGCGAAAGAATAAAGCTGGACCACTATCTTACAACACAAAAATCAACTCACAATGGATTAGACTTGATGATACCTGAAACCATAAACCCCTAGAAGAAATCATAAACAGACTGTGACATTGGTCTTGGCAATGATTTTTTGGATTTAACCCCAAAAGTAAAGGCACAAAAGCAAAGATAAACAAGTGGTACTACATCAAACTAACAAGCCTCTGTACAGCAAAGAAACCATCAACAAAACAGAAAAGCAGCCTACCACCTGGGAGAAAATATTTGTTACCATGTCTCAAATAAGGGGTTAATATCCAAAAAAAATTTATATATATATACATATATATATGTACTCCTACATCTCAATAGCAAAAAACACCACAAATACATTGGAAAATTGTCTATTTACTTCCTCTGTCCATTTTTTAAAGAACACTAGATGGTCAACAACCAACATTTGAATGAATAAGAAGAATGTGATATATATTTACAATGGAATATTAATCATCCATGAGAAAGAATAGAATTCTGCCATTTGCAACACCATTGATAGAACTTGAGGGCATTATATTAGGTGAAGTAAATTAGAAAAGACAAATACTGCATGATCACACTTATATGTAGAATCTAAAAAACAAAAAACTTCATAGATAACACAGAATAGATTGATGGTTGCCAGTGGTGGTTGAAGGAGGTCAAAAGGTACACACTTTCAGTTTTCAGATAAATAAGTCTTGGGCTATAAGGTACAGCGCGGTTATTATATTTAGCAATACTTTATTGTATATTTGAAACTAGCTAAGGATATAGGTATTAAAAGTTCTCATAAGAAAAATTATAACTTTATGTGGTAATGGATGTTAACTTATCGTAGTAATTATTTTACAATACATATATCAAATCATTATGTTGTGTATCTACCACTGATACAAGAGTATATGTCAAGAATATCTCAATTTTAAAAATCTGGTAATTTCTTAGGACTTACTTTAATGTCTAATGAGTGTCCCAACACCATCGCACATGAACTTCTCTATATGCATTGACCAGTTCTGCTCCAGTATTTCCTGGTTCTGAAATAGAAGTTTAACTTTTAATTTTGTCTTCTTTGACTCCTAATAATCTTTCCTAGGTTCTGCTACCTAATTTGGTAAATTTCTGGGGAAATGATCTCATTACCCATGAATATCTAGAGGACTTAATATGCAGATTCATATCAACAGCTTAGGATGCCTTGAACAACAAAGAAGCTCTACAGACCTTCATTATATTCCATGCACTAGGATATCATTCTATTACATACACCCTCTAGAAATCAGAGTACAGTCTTAAAGTACTGGAATCTGTTTATATTCAAGTTCCTCTACATGAAGGATGGCATTCTAGTTTAAGACAAAAAATTTTAATGACCAAAGTTATTACTAAAAATATAATTTTCCATGCAAACAGAGTGACCTCATTGAGAACTTACCATTTCTGAGCTCACCAGTTATCGACTAGTAAAAGGTTCAATAAGGGAAATATTCTGAAGGTTGACAAGCTAGAAGAACCTTCAAGTAACAGCTCCTATGGAATATTGAAAATGTCATACACTGGAGTTAGAGGCTTCTTTAGGCCTTAGCTATTCTGCCATTATTTTGAGAAGTATGGGAGTCCTAAACTGCATCAAAGGTATTGGGGATCTGAGACGGCAACTTGGTTTGCAGTGAGAGAGGCTAGGTGGCTTTTCATGGAGCTGTATTTTCAGAGAAAACACGCTTTCAGTTAAATTTCTTTGAGGGTTAGTATTAGGAAAGCCTCTTCACCCCAGCAGTTTCCTCAGCCACCTCTTGGAATGATGTCTTTCTCCTGAGGAGAGAAATAATTTTTAGATTTCCAGTGTTTCTGTCTACCATTCTAGGGAGACTGGCTTTAATTTCCTACTTCCGTGATCATCCCATCTGTTTTATTAATTCCTTTTATACACATGGGATGGTCCGATATTGTACTATATAAGGTTATGATATTTGATTTCCAACCACCCAGCTAGAAACTATACTTGTAATCTCCATGGATGACCTTGTTTCAGACATTATGTAATTTGTCTTGATTGCCATGGGGCTTGAAAGTAAATTTACAGAGTGTTTATAGAACTCTGCCTGTGATCAAGTCTTCAAGAAGTCTGTGTTGAGTGAAACGCAGTTTAAATTAGAATAGAGTAAATATTCCTAAAGCAAGAGGAGGAGATGATTTCCAGATGTTCCTATCTGCCATTTAGTCTGGGTCTTGATTTGTTCAGGCAGGTGTTAGAATGTAGGTATAGTTTGACAGAGAGAATATAAGCCCTCTCTATTTGTCAAAATGAATCAGGAGAAGGGTCTTGGATCTCCCGAGTCAGGATGACGCAGTTATAAAATAGCAATTGATAATAGTTGAATAAAAGTCTCTCAGTGTTGACTAAATGAATGATGGGAAGTGTTCAACTTCATATTGGAGACCTGACATGCAACTGTTAGGAGAACAAATTAAAAAGGTTAAAAACATCTTTCCATACCACCCATAATTTTTTCTTCCAGCACATTCAGATTTCACCTTCCTAACTCTGTTACCTAAGCTCTCAGAATAAGAACTGTTCAGAGGGAATTACCAAAATATGCTAGCCAAGCCCAGTGAAAATTTACTTCAAGTGATTACTTTTCTACCTCCCTTGATTTCAGTTATTTTACATGTAGTTGATCTCCACCCAGTAACTTTTCATGGTGTTGGCAATTGATAATTTGGTCTAGCATGAACCTAATAATAGTCTGAAAAGTACCTTCCTCCTAAGGACAGAAATAAATGAATTTCGTTGCCCTAATTGTGTAAAAAATTGTGGCTCAATCTTTAAGAGTGCTAAGTTTTTTATTTCAAGACTCAGTCTGCTTTTGTAATTCCTGTTGAAAGAACAATAATCTTGGGAAGAACCTTCCATGGGACCCTGGTTTCTTACCAGTTAAGTGAGAAAGTGCCTTAGGTCCATGAAACCTCTAAGGTGTGTGCCTAGGGTGGGAGAGAGGGAATGGAGGTTCATGTACTGCAAAATAACTCCCAAATTCTCAATGCTTTCTGAAATTTACCAGAGAAGACTCTTCAAATCTTGGTAAAACAAGTAGTCTTTGAAAATAAATGCGATCTTATATTTATCTGAGAGAAATATAAAGAGTGCTAGAGAATTATGGGAGGAAAAAAACCCACCCAAAACTGTTAACTCAAGTCCTTACTAAAGGTAACAAGAGCTGAAGATCACTACTCCTCAGGGAACAGGTATTTTAAGGTTTTTGTGTAATAGATTGAGGCAGTATTAAGTTCAATTTTGTTCTCAGAATTTTTTCACTGTTTAGATTCTCAGAAGGTATGAGGAAATTGAACTTCAGTTAATCATAAGACAGATGCAAGACTGGGGCTTCAGCTTAGCAGATGTAGGTTGATTTGAGTTTAGTAAGGAGGGTGGAGATGAATAGGTGGGAGCAAGATCTTGTGACTGGAAAATTATCAGTCTCTCAGCCTCTTTCACAGTATAAATACACCAACAGCGCCAACCCACCATCAGATAAACATCATTTTCTAAAAGCAAAGATTTTACTTAGCACTCCAAAATCCAAGAGTAATTAAGGGAATGCTGGTATTTAAATGTACCCCAGATTTTGAACACATCCTTTGTCATATAATAAACTGCCCTATCAATGATTAAATGAGGGATGTAGCTGCCATGGAGGTGCTTTTCAGTACTTGCTGGAGATGGGGGAACATAGTTGGCTGACTATCCCATTGCACAATTTTTTATGTATTGTGGCATTCATGCCAAGGGCTGCCCTCAGCCAATGAGTGTGCACAACAGAGATACTTAAGCTGGGCAATCTCTGCATGACCTGAACTGGGATTCCTTTAACTTCCAGAGTTCCCTGGTGGTAACTGGCTTGGCAATGCACCATCAGCTTCCTTTCCTTCCCTGTCTCATCTCACTATACTAGTATTTCCTGAAGATCACTTCCTAAATAAACTGCTTGTATTTGTGTCCTTGTTGCACTCTCTGCTGCTGCTGAGGAAGGTTAAACTAAGACAGTAGGCAACTGGAACCTGTTTCCTCCACTTGGGTATTGCCATGCCCTAATGTATGGGTAATAGAAATAATATAGAAAGAACTTACCTGGCTTTGAATCGGTATCCATTTTCATTTCCATATGTGAATATCTTGGTTATATGAGGGTTCATGTAAATAAAAAAATTAATAGATGTGTCTGTTGTCATTATTTCTGCATTAGTATTTGGGGACCCTCTGGTTATAGCAGTGAGGAGCCAGAGGTAAAACAGTCTTAAGCTTTGAGAAAGCAGTTTCTGCTACAAATCTCAAAGGAACACAATCCTCTAGTTCATTTTTTTTCTATTTACACAATGTTTGTGCTAGACATAATGTAGAAATGTTTATCATTCTTGACAAAACTTAACATCAGGATTTCCCTGGCATAAAGAAGCCAGAATCAGCCATTGGTCACTTGCTCCTGAATCATTGCTTTTTCTGCCACCTCTATGTAATTCAGATCCAGGCCTTTAAATAAGAGTCTAGCCTTTTTCAGTTTGATTTTTTGGTTTACTGGGTTTTGATATAGGACTAAAAACTATTTTGTTTTCCTGCCTGTTGCATGGTGTCCATATTATGAGCAGCATTTCTGCATTGCTGTCCTGGACCTTTGCATTTTACACTGAGGCCTATCTACTGTTCTACAAAGGGTGCTGCTAGGCAAAACATCAGAAATTTAGCATGCATTGGGAAAGATTGCCAAAAGATTGTAGCCTTGTGGTTGGTTTGGTCTAGAGTTCTTACTAGAGAATTGCAGTGCTCGGATAACTGTATTCCCTGCAGTAATTCCCAGCTGCTGGAAAACTCAACCTCAGACATCCAGTGAGGAGTTATAACATGGTATTTTTGGTATCCCTCTTCCTTGTTAACACAGAGAAACTCATTTGTATCATGACATGCTTAGAAATGGTTTCATTTCCTTCCTGGTAAGAGTAAATGTGAATTCTAATTCATTGCATTCCTGCTGCCATAATTAAGACAAAGTTTTTGAAACTACAAAATCAGTTGTAGTGTGAGCATCTTTCCACCTCCCTGCTTCTGTCTGTAGGCCACCCCAAATGAGCCTGTAACACATATATCAGGAGATGAGGGCCTGAACAACACATCCTCTGATTACAAGGCCTAGACCTCAAAAGATTTAGGAAAGGGCTTAAGGGTGGTTTATTTTTCATTCATATATTGACTTTTCATCCTCCCTTTTGCTTACTCACTGTAAAGCTCCTGGGGGAAGGTCTCCCACATTTCTTTAGAAAAAAAGAAGGAAAATATAAATCCATGGAATTAACACCTGGGATCAGCCCCATTTCCTCTAACTTCCTAGGCCAGTGTTAGGGTGTTGACGCAGGTAATCACATTTCTTACTGAAGGTCAAGACAGAGAAAAGACTGTTTAGTGCATATACTACAGTTGTCTTTTTTTTATGTTGTTTTTGTCTGGATTTGGAATCAGGGTGATGCTGGCCTCATAGAAGATACTTAGAAGTTTTCCTTCCTCTTCCATTTTTTTGGAATAGTTTGAGAAGAATAGGTACTCTTTCCTAAATGTTTGATAGAATTTACCTGTGAAGTCATCTGGTCCTGGACTTTTGTTTGCTGGGAGTTTTTTGATTACCAATTCAACTTCATTACCAGTAACAAGTCTGTTCAAATTTTCTATTTCTTCCTGATTCAGTTTTGGAAGGTTATCTGTTTCTAGGAATTTATCCATTTCCCATATGTTGGTATATAATATTTTCTTATAAGAACAAACTAATAGTTGCCAGATGAGATAGGTGGAGAGATGGGTGAAATAAGTAGAGGGGATTAAGATCACCCTTGTCATGATGAGCGTGGGCTAATGTATAGAATTGTTAAATCACATTGTATGCCTGAAACTAATATAACACTGTACATTAATTATACTTCAATAAAAGGGAAGTAACTAACCTAAGTAACTCTGGAAAATAATGTTTTGACTGGGAATGTAAAAACAAAGATAAATAAAAATTATATGAAACACACACACAAAAAAAAACAACTTGAAGATAATTCAGATAACTTCAGTTAAGCTACCCAGTAATAGGTTTTCTCTCCAATTTTTAAAAAGTAAACTCAAACTCTACTTCTGTGAAGAGGAAAGACCACAGAAATTAGTGTTGAAGACTAAATAGATATCTTGTTTTAAGCAGAATGTTCTGGTATTCTGCTAAGCAGCACACATTTTCATGCTTTTTTATATTCCTCCTCATTTGTCGTAGGTGAGACTATCCTTCTGATGATATTTTCTATTGGGTTCCTTGAAAGAGTGCAGATTATATTTGGGTCATGAATTTTTAAATAATTGTCCTGTACAGTGTGGCAACTAAGACCTAGAATTCCATACTGTATGTCCAAAATCTCCATGCCTCTTTCTTCCAAATGATAGATAACAATTCTGCCATGGCCACATTTTTAAATTCACATTCATCTTCTCAAACACTGCAAGAGCCAATTCAACTATCACACACATTTCCATATTGAATGGACTCAACATTGCCTTGCCCTCAAAACTGCTTTCATTATCCCTCAAACCTGAGGATTTTTTATTTTCTTTTTTCATTTTTTATTGTTATGTTAATCACCATACGTTACATCATTAGTTTTTGATGTAGTGTTCCATGATTCATTGTTTGTGCATAACACCGAGTGCTCCACGCAGAACGTGCTCTCCTTAATACCCATCCCCAGGCTAACCCATCCCCCTGCCCCCCTCCCCTCTAGAACCCTCAGTTTGTTTTTCAGAGTCCATCGTCTCTCATGGTTCATTGCCCCCTCTGACTTAATCTCCTTCAGTCTTCCCCTCCTGCTATCTTCTTCTTCTTCTTTTTTTTCTTCACATGTATTGCATTATTTGTTTCAGAAGTACAGATCTGTGATTCAAC
>NW_027397087.1:12506575-12589075 GCF_003265705.2 Callorhinus ursinus
TTTCAGGATTTTCTCTTTGTCTCTGAGACTCGTAAGTTTTACTATTAGATGTCGGGGTGTTGACCTATTTTTATTGATTTTGAGAGGGGTTCTCTGTGCCTCCTGGATTTTGATGCCTGTTTCCTTCCCCACATTAGGGAAGTTCTCTGCTATAATTTGCTCCAATATACCTTCTGCCCCCCTCTCTCTTTCTTCTTCTTCTGGGATCCCAGTTATTTTAATGTTGTTTTGTCTTAGTGTATCGCTTATCTCTCAAATTCTGCCCTCGTGATCCTGTAGTTGTTTCTCTCTCTTTTTCTCCTCTTCTTTATTTTCCATCGTTTGGTCTTCTATATCGCTGATTCTCTCTTCTGTCTCATTTATCCTAGTAGTTAGTGCCCCCATTTTTAATTGCACCTCATTAATAGCCTTTTTGATTTCGACTTGGTTAGATTTTAGTTCTTTTATTTCTCCAGAAAGGGTGTCTCTAATAACTTCCACGCTTTTTTCAAGCCCAGCTAGTATCTTTAAAATCATGATTCTGAACTCTGGGTCTGACGTACTAATGTCCGTATTGAGTAGGTCCCTGGCAGACGGTACTACCTCTTGTTATTTTTGCTGAGGTGATTTTTTTCATCTTGTCATTTTGTCCAGAGAAGAATAGATGAATGAGAGAACAAAATGCTAACAGATTAACAACGTCCCCAGCAAATATACTCTATACAAATCAGAAAAGACCTGAAACCAGGGTAAAAGAAACGGAAAGAAAGAAAAAAAGAAAGAGAAAAAAAAAAGAAAAAGAAAAAGATAAAAACAGACAAAAACAGAAGAAAACAAAACAACCAGAATATGATCAAATATGATCAGACTAGTGCATAGATCAGTGCCACACACTAGATTTTCGGTGTATTTTGGTCTGTTTGAAGAAAGTCCCTCCTAATATTTTAAAGGAAGAAAGACATATATGTACAAAATAACAGTTGATACAAGGAAGTGATGGAAGATGAATGTAAAGATGAAAATTATAAAAGATTTTATAAAAGGAATTGATAAGATAAGGAGTTGTTTTTAAAAAGAAAGAAGAAGATTAAAAAACAAAGAAGAGAAGAAAGAAAGAAAAGGGAGAGAATGTGATTAGGCAGGAGACTAGAACAAAGCCATACACTAGTGATTTAGGGTATATTTTGACTTGTTAGAAGAAACCGTATCTCAAAATTTTAAAGAGAGAACAACTTATATATATATGACAAAAATAAGGGTAACTAGTATGAAGGGATAAAATATGACTCTAAAAAATGAAAAATAAATTTTCTTTAAAAGGGATTGATAAGATGTTGGTTGAAAAAGGGAAAAAGAAAAATTCAAAAAAAGAGAAAAAAGTTAAAAAAATCAACTTTGAAAAACTAATGAATCATGGTAAAAAAAGCCATGAATTCTATGTGCAGTATTCCCCTAGCGCTGGAGTTCTCCCATTCTCCTTGATTGGTAAACTTGTTCTTGGCTTGCTGGCTGTTCGTGCTGATCTTCTGGGGGAGGGGCCTGTTGCCCTGGTTCCCAAATGTCTTTTCCGGAGGCTGAATTGCCCCGCCCTTGTCGTTCCGGGCTAAGCAAGCTGCTCGGGTTTGCTTTCAGGAGCTTTTGTTCCCTCCGAGCTCTCAGTACAGCTTTGGAGGACCAGAGTGAAAATGGCGGCCTCCCAATCTCTGCCTGGAGGAGCTGAGAACTCGGGGCCCCGCTCCTCAGTGCGCCCCCAGAGAAAAGCAATCACTCCCGTCTCCCTGGTCTCCGGCCGCAGTCCGTGCTCACCTGGCCTGTGACCGAGCATTTCTTTCTCTGGCACCTGACCCCGTGTGGAGTCTCCAAACCCCGCAGATCCCTGTGGTGCGTTCCCGCGCCGCTCCTCCCAGGGAAGGAAGGGGAGTCTCCCCAGCTCTGCCGCTTGTTGGGTCACTGCTGGAGGAGCAGTGGCCCGACTGGGCCATGGATCACAGTTTATGGCAACCCTGAGCTGAGAGCCCGCGCCTCGGCTCCTTCTTTGTAGCCGGCTTACCCGCTCCGATACCTGGGAGCTCTGCCACACTCAGGAACCCCCAGTCTTTCTGTGACCCCGAGGGTCCTGAGACCACACTGTCCTGCGAGGGTTCCACCTCCCGCTTAGCCACTGGAGTGATGTCCCTCAGCGGAGCTGACTTCTAAAAGTTCTGATTTTGTGCTCTGCTGCTCTATCACTTGCCAGAAGCAGCCAACGGAGGCCCCCTTCCCCACCATCTATCCTCCTGAATATCACCTCGTATTCACTTCTCCGCACGTCCTACCTTCCAGTAAGTGGTCGCTTTTCTGTTCAGAGAGTTGTTGCTATTCTTTTCTTTGATCTCCTGTTGAGTTCGTAGGTGTTCAGAATGGTTTGATCCCTATTCAGCTGAATTCCTGAGACCAGATGAAACCCAGGTCTCCTATTCCTCCGCCATCTTGCTCCGCCCCCCGAACCTGAGGATTTTTTAAAAGATTTATTTAATTGAGAGAGAGAAAGAGAGAAAGGGCACACCTAAGCAGGAAGGGCAGAGGGAAAGAGAGTCTCAGACTCTGCATTGAGTGCAGAGCCCAATGTGGGGCTCTATCTCCTGACCTTGAGATCACGACCTGAAATGAAACCAAAAGTCCCACACTCAAGCAGATGTGCCACCCAGGCACCCCAAACCTGAAGCATTTTTATCCCCTATTGTAATGCATTGAAATCACAGACCATAAAAAAAAGAAAGTTAAGAGTCAGGTGATGACATTTAGTAGAATAAGGAAAAATTGGGACACCATCCTAATAGATGACATCAGGATGCCTTTAAGGCCCCAGTAACTCTTACCATTGCAATATCTGTGGTACTGCAAAAGCCACGTCAGAGCAGAATTAGACCATGGATTCTGGGTTCACACATAAACTGTTCTGATCACAGCACTTTTCAGTGAGGCCTAGGCAGTTCTATGCATGTACTCATGGGGCAGGGAGCATCTGTTTTATTAAAGAGGATCACTAAAAAACCAAATCACAAGGATCAAGCTCTGCTGGGTAGGAAAATCCTGGATCCTTCTCTTGACTCTGGTATTGGGCCACTTCAGTCCTGGTTAGAGAAGTATGTCTTACATTCTACTAGTGTGTTAAAGAGTTCATTTAGAGGGGCTGTGGAATAGGCTTCCTTGTAATAAGAAAGGCAAAGTGATATGCAACATTCTCAGTGCATCAATGGGACTCTGGGAGAAGGCTGAGTCTATTATCTTTAGATTTTTTTTTGAAAAGATTTTATTTGAGAGAGAGAATGAGAGACAGCATGAGGGAGGAGGGTCAGAGGGAGAAGTAGACTCCCCACTGAGCAGGAAGTCTGATGCGGGACTTGATCCCGGGACTCTAGATTCATGACCTGAGCCAAAGGCAGTTGCTTAACCAACAGAGCCACCCAGGTGCCCCTCTTTAGGAGATTTCTAACAGAGGGAACAACTCAGCTCTGAATTCAAGAAGTAGCTTTCTCCTTCAGGCAGATTATTTGAATTAGGAGCAGAAGAGTTTCACTCCTGCTTGAAGAAGAAGGAAAAAACATCCCAGCTCAGATAAATCTATCACTAAAAGACATTAATGCCACTCGATCTAGGAAAAAAAAAAGTGTCAAATTCTGTGATGTCTTTGTAATGTGCCAACTTGGCTAGGCTGAAGTACATTTCCCACAATTCACACTGTGTGTTTCTAGTTAGGGTGAGCCACTAGGGAGAGTCAGGATATTGGGAGGGCAGAAGGGAGGCAGCAGCCATTGTGCAATTGACACACATTATTACTGATCTGCTGAATTTTCTCCTTGGCATGAAGGAGCTGCTGAGCCTGCCACTGCTTTACAAGCTCCAAATAATCTACAGCTTATATAAGCTGCCTATTTCTGAATCAGGGACTCTGAGAAAATTTCAGTGGCCTCATCATGTGTGTCTCTTTAGAAATCAAGTTAGGTGGGAACATTATTTGGCAGGATCTTTTTTGTTTATAGGACTAAATGTAGAGTTTTCCTTTTCAGATTCTTTGTAGGAACAGAAAACATTTGGATAACATACTAAATGAAAAAAAATCTAAGGGATATTATAGAAAAATTAAAAATAATTGAACTAGAGTGATATACAGCTTGGAAGTGAGTGAAAACAAATCCCTAACAATTACATAGCTCTGTACTTACTTATAACATTAAAACAATCAAAACTAAATATTGCTTAGGTACATGTAACCAAGAGAGAGGGCAGAAGAAGATTATAATAATTATGATGGGGAAAAGCAGGAAATAGGATTTGGCAAGAACATGTGTATAAGTAATTAATTGGAAATACTCTAGTTTTGGGATTGGATTGTAAATTTGTTACTTATGTATGAGAGTAACATCCAGTATTTTTTATTTTATTTTATTATTTTATTTTATTTTATTAAGATTTTATTTGTTTATTTGACAGAGAGAGACACAGTGAGAGAGGGAACACAAGCAGGGGGAGTGGGAGAGGGAGAAGCAGACTTCCCGCTGAGGAGGGAGCCCGATGTGGGGCTCAATCCCAGGACCCCGGGACCATGACCCGAGCTGAAAGCAGACGCTTAACGACTGAGCCACCCAGGCACCCAACATCCAGTACTTTAAAGAAGAAGAATCTTGGGCTTGTTCACTACCATCCAAACAGGTCAACCAACTGATGTCCCAGATTACTAGTATCTTCAACTTGTCAACAATGACCACATCTAACATCTCCTTTTCTTAGTCCAACAACAAGTAGTCCAATTCTTCTTTTACCAAGGTTTTTAGGGAGCCTTTCTCTGGCTTTCAATTGTTTCCTCTGAACATGTTGCCCACCAGCACTTGATAATTTGAGCACTAGTCAAGCCCTTTGGACTTCTGGTGTTGCCACCGTGCCTTATAATTACTAAAAAGCTTCCAATGACATGAACAGGAAGTTCACTGTATACCTGAACATAATAATGGTAGAGTTGGGAAGTATTTGCACCAGTCTTAAAATTACCACTTAATGACTTACAGTAAATCACCTAATGACACAGTTTTAGCTTCATCCAAAACATGTGTGTCCTTTCAGGAATACAATAAGGCTTAGAGGAGATGCTGTTAGCCATGTAGCAAGTCACTCAACTCAGTAGATGGGGCAGTGTCCATTCCTTAAGCTAGGGACCCCAGGCACTGACCTCTACTACACACAGATTCAGGGCCACAAATGCCTTGATTCAATGATCTTCAAACCAGAATGAGTTCAGTTGAATTTATTTTATTATAAATTATCATATCTGAGATTAAACAGGTGTACCCCAAATTATACTACCACTTCATCTCAAATAAAAATTTTAAAAGGATCTTAAAACAAAAACGGACACACAATTTATAAAAACTTATATGATGCAGCAAAAGCAGTTTTAAGAGGAAAGTTCATAGCAATAAATGACCATCAGGAAACAAGAAAGATCTCAAATAAACAAGCTCTTTGTGTCAAGGAACCAGAAAGAAAAAAAACACCCAAAGTTAGAAGAAAAGGAACTGTGTGGATTAAAGCAGAAATAAATGAAATAGAAGATAAGACAAAAGAAAAAAAAACAGAAAAATTAACAAACCTTAGAGTTAGTTCTTTGAAAAGAAAATTGACTAGTCTTTAGACTAACCAAGGAAAAAGAGAGGATCCAAATCAACAAAGTTATACATTAAAAAGGATCAATTACAAATGATAAGAGGCTACTATGAAAAACTATATACCAAACATCTGGACAACTGAGGAGAAATGGAAACATTCCTAAAATATACAAACCACGAAGACCGAATCAGAAAGAAATAGAAAGAACAGAATTTTACTAGTAAGGAGACTGAAGCAGTAATCAATATCTCCCAAAAAGAAAAGCCCAGGACCAGATGGCTTCAAAGGTGAACTTTACCAAATATTTAAAGAAGAATTAATGCCAGTCCTTCTCAAACTTGTCCCAAAAATTGAAGAGGAGATGAGGAGGTGGTAAAAATTCAGTGCTTTTAGAATGTGCTTGAAATAGACTACTACATACATATGGTTTTATGTGAACATCTTGGTAACCACCAAACAAAAACCTATATAAACACACAAGAACAATAAAATAAAGAGAAAGGAACCCAAACATAACTCCAAAGAAAGTCATCAAATTGCAAGGGAAGTAAGCAAGAGAAGAAAGGAATGGAGAACTACAAAAACAACCAGGAAAAAAAAATGGCAATAAGTACAGAGATATCAATAATCACTTTAATTGTAAATGGATTAAATGCTCCAATCAAGGACATAAGTTAATGATGGATAAAAAATCAAGACTCAACTATAACTTGTCTACAAGAGCCTCACTTCAGACCTAAAGACACATACAGACTGAAGGTAAAGTGATGGAAAAGATATTCCCATGCAAATGGAAATGAAAAGAAAAGCAACGTAATAATACTTAGCTCATACACAATAGACTTTAAAGCAGACTATAACAAGAGACAAAGAAGGGCATTACAAAATGATAAAGGGATCAATCCAACAATTCAACAACAATTGTCTCTATTCACCCAACATTAGAAGCACCTAAATATATTGGGCAAACATTTACAGACATAAAGGGAAAAAAAATGGCAGTAATACAATAATAGGTGGGGATTTAATATCTACTTACATTAATGGATAAATTATCCAGACAGAAATTCAACAAGGAAACAATAGCCTTAAATGATACATTAGACAAGATGGAATAAACAGGTATATACAGAGCAATCCACTCAAAAATTAGTAGCATGCACATTTGTTTCATGTGCACATGGAACATTCTCCAGGACAGATCACTTTTTAGACCACAAAACAAGTCTCCCTAAATTGAAGGGGGAGAAATCAGAGAGGGAGATGAACCATGAGAGACTATGGACTCCAGGAAACAAACTGAGGGTTTCAGAGGGGAGGGTGTGAGGGAATGGGGTTCCTGGGTGATGGGTATTGAGGAGGGCATGTGTTGTCATGAGCACTGGGTGTTACATGCAACTAATGAATCATTGAACACTACATCAAAAACTAATGATGTACTATACAGTGGCTAACTGAACATAATAAAATAAATTTAATAAAATTGAAATCATTACAAGCATCTCTTCTGAACACAATCACATGGAACTAGAAATCAATTAAAGAAAAAAACTGGAATATGCTGGGAAGATGGCAGAGTAGGAGGACCCTAAGCTCACCTTATCTCATGGATACAACTAAATAACCCAGAAAATGACCCAAAGACCAGCAGAACAAACTCCACAACTAAATGTAGAGAAGAGGCCACACCAAAGACAGTAGGAAGGGCAGAGATGCAATGGGGAGCTAAACAGACCTGTGGGAGGGACGCAGTGGTGTGGAGAAGGGGGAGAAAAACAGATTATTACACTGAGGAGCCCACACAGGGAAGATGAATCACCATAACATTTGACATTGAAAACCAGTGGTATTTAAAATCTGGAATTTTAAAAATCATGGGACTCAGGTCTGGGAGAGTGAGGAAATGGAGACCCCACCCTTAGAGAGAGGGCACAACAAATAGCTCATGGAGATATAGCACAGAGGCAGTGGGTTGAAAAATGCTGGGTCATACAGGAAGTAGAATTGTTTATTCATCTCAGGGCATGTCCTGGAAGGATAGAGATTGTTGGGGGACTCCTCTAGGAACAAAGGAGCTCACAGGTGCCATTTGCATTAAATATGTAGATTGCTTTCGGTAACATAGACATTTAACAATATTTGTTCTTCCAATCCATGAGTATGGAATGTTTTCCCATTTCTTTGTGTTTTCTTCAACTTCTTTCAGAAGATACAGTTTTCCATGTTACCTAAGCTACATTGAGTCTATTCTTGGAGAGCTTGCTCTGTTTGTGATAGATTTTAGAACATGATAGAAATATTAGAGAATAGGAAAGGTTGTGAACCAGTCTCAGAGTGCTCTGAGTATGGTCCAACTTTTACTAGGAAGAGGCCTTAGACTTTAGTGATTTCTATTTTTTCTTGGACTTGAATGGTCCTAATTTGAAAAGCCATATCAAATTAAACCAAAATTTCCAATCCTAATTCTTCTCCTTGAAGGTCCTCTTCAAAGACTCAGCACCCACTGAGCCACTAGATCAGAAAGTGATAAATTGTCATCTATTGATTGGGACAATTGACTGGGCTAGGGATCAGGAATTTCCAGCAACATTCCAGTGTGACTTCTGATATGTGCAAGAGAAAGAGAGAGATTAGAGTTAGCTTAGTGGAATGGTTAAAGGACAGTGGTGCTCTAGTGATGAGAACAGGACAATAATGGCAGTACCTAGAAGCAGAGTATAAAGGAAAAGCAGGGGAAAGGTGGTAGATGGAAGCCGTGTCAAGTTTATCGGGTACTCATTTAAAACTGCTAACTGCTTTAAAAGATGCTACTGATGATTTTAAAGCACAGGAATAAATGTTCAGCATTCAAGCCTTTTTGCAGCCATGTTCCAAGATCCTCCTCCCCTTATTTTGTGTTCTGCCAAGATAAACCTATGTTCTGGAATTGGTGATTATTCCACTGTGGCCAATGCCTTTCCTTATCCCATCCCATTGTCTAATCATCTCATGACCTTCTAGGGTAATGTATTTCCATTTAAACTTCTGACAGCTAGGTGAGCTCAAACCAGAGCTCCTGATCATTTTATTACTAAAAAGGTTGCCCAAATCCCCAGGCTCTGGTACAATTTTCTACCAGATACCTCCATGGATAGAAGAAACTACATTGAATAACTTTCAGGTATAGACATTGTGCTTCTAGATCTGCCTCCCCAGGAGAGAATTTACACTTCGTATTTCCCCCTTATCCTCATTAGAGCATACTACTTGCTCACACAGTCCCAAACAAGTGACAAAGGAGCTCTTAACAAAGAAAGTAAGATGTTCCACAGCAGCCTAAGAACCTACAAGGCCTCAGTCCATGCCACTTACTGTGGTGGAAAACTTCCAGCTGAAGGGCCTAGCTCCTGTCTCTACAGTTGATCCAGCAATATCAGCTGGAGGGAAGATTGCTGATTATAGTCACAGAGATAGAACAAACTTCTCCATTCTTTTCCTTCATTCCAATGTCTTTCACCATTTCTGTGGCAGGCCACAAAGATGAATTATTCACCACTAGAGCACACCGGACAGTCCTTCTAAGTTCCTGGTGCCCTGAGAGCAGTAAGAGAACCATATAGAATGAAAAGGCAGCATTCTGCATCTGCATACTTTGCTTCCCTAGGTGACTCAAATGTTAGAATTCTGCCAGGAAGAAACCATTCATTTAGGCTTGTAGAAATAATAGAGCCTGAAATTGTTCTTCCTTGATCTTAAAGCTATGTTAAGAATATGCAAGGGAAAGTTTTAATACCATTATTCCTGGCACAAAAGGTTAGTGCACTACTTCCTTTGACAATGTGTCAGATGAGTGTTTATTTCTGAAGTACATTTTGGATATTCCAGAGCCCATGCCTTCATGTTCAACACCTTCAAAACCCTTCCCAGGAGATTCCTTCTCCCAAGAGCAAAGGTTAACCTTTACTCCTGAGGTTCTTTGGTTAACACCTCCTTGACTATGAATATTGGGATTAAGGAGGTTGCAATATGAAGTCACAGTGAATCAGTCAGCATTATCTTCAACACTGTCCATTCGCTCTAAGTATGAACCTAGTAAGTTTGTCTCAGTTTCTACAAGCACAGAGAACAAGCACAGAATTAAACATCAGATGGACCAGTTTGTTACAGACATGTGAAGGCGGAAGCCTCAGCAAATATCTATATATAAAAGATCTCAAGTTTCAATATGTGCCAGGAAGTCAACATCAATTGTCAGATGGGTCACAAGTGGACTATTTAAATGCAAAGACTATCATTTACAGAGGCATAGAATTCAACAACATATTTCTCTATGAAGTTCTCTTGATGAAAGCTGGCAATTCTGGATTTGCAACAGGGAGACAATGGGATCTTGCTGGAGTTATCCTCAGCAGGTAGAATGGCCTGTTTGCTTTGTTTTCTTAATGGCCCTGAAGATGATCCTAATTGGGAGGCCATCCACCAATTTGTTCCAGTTCCTTATCTATTTCTTTGACATTGTGTTATATGAGCTTAATCCCACAGAAGCTGCTTCTCACACATCAGCCAAGATCAGATAACCTTCATGTTTGGGACAAAGGCATGACCTCTCCAAATACTAGTGAGTTACACTAAAACAGTCTCAGTTTGTAGCAGACTATGTTGAGAAAGTTAAGGAAGAATGATTTCACTCCCAGATTGTCTTCCATTAAGCTATCCAATACCCTTTACCAATAAACCAACTGCAGTGCTTCTGCAGCATTGAGAAGCCCCTACTGAATGTGCAATACTTCTGCACTGAGAAGCCCCTACTGAAGGTGTAATACTGTATATTTTTAGACTACCTCTCTTAGTCATAACATGCACATGTATTTACTTGCATGCTGCTAAGGGCAGAAAGAAGGGTAGTATAGCTATGGGATAAAGAAGCCATTGAGGGTTCTAGAGGGGAGGGGAGTGGGGGCATGGGTCAACCTAATAAAGCATCAATTTCCCTTTCTGTCCAACTCAAAATAACAAATATGTGGGAATTCTGACCAGAAATTCCCCTTTTAGAATCTTCAACCCCTAGGCTCACAGGATTTTATACAGTTCTCCACACCCAACACCAACCAGCTCATAGCCGTAAAGTAGCAGTGTGCATGTGAGACATGTCTTACCAGATCAGAAAGTTAAAAAGTACACTAAATCACAGATGTTTTACTCTGTGAAGAAAACACAAATAACTGATGATCTTGATGCTTCTAATGAAGAGAGTGCTGCCCAACATCGAGATCTAATAGTTCTTAAACTAAATTCTAGGCGAGTAAATCTATATCTGCATCTGGAGGAGAGAGGTCAGAAATGGTGCCCTGACATTCCTAAGCAGCACATCCCTGCCTCCTATTTGTGGATCACCCACAAAGCCCATTGCTGATGTATCTTTTCATACCTGATGAACACACTGTCCCACATTCTTACATTCACAGGGAGACTCCCTTTTCTCCAACTTCTTTTCACACTATCAAATTGCAGTCATGGACACCTTCACCTTCCATCTGCCCCATGACTGAAGCATAATTGTCTAATTCTCCACCCACAGTGAGTCTTCCTCAGGGGACTTTCTCATCTTTCTCTGATAAAACAGTCCTGGTAGGCTTGTACTCACACAGGTTTCCAAATATTCCAGAGGTGCCTAAATTTTAAGGTAAGTCCAATGATTCTAAGGTTTTTATGGAAAAGCAAAAGACTCAGAATGGCAATTTGATAAGACTTCTTTTAAAAATCAGAAAACTAATACTACCCAACTTCAAGACTTACTATAACGCCATAGTAATCAAGATTGTGTGGTATTAATGAAAGAATAGGCAAATAGATGAATGGAACATAATAGATAGTCTAGGAATAAACCCACATAAATACAGTAAATCAATCTTTGAAAGGAAGCAAAGGCAGAAATTGGCACAAAAAACAGACACGTAGATCAATGGAACAGAATAGAGAGCCCAGAAATGGACCCTCAACTCTATGGTCAACTCATCTTCCACAAAGCAGGAAGGAATGTTGATGGAAAAAAGATAGTCTCTTAAACAAATGGTGTTGGGAAAATTGGACAGCCACGTGCAGAAGAATGAAACTGGACCATTTCCTTACACCACACACAAAGATAGACTCAAAATGGTTGAAAGACCTAAATGTGAGACAGGAGTCCATCAAAATCCTAAAGGAGAACACAGGCAGCAACCTCTTCGACCTCAGCCACAGCAACTTCTTCCTAGAAACATCGCCAAAGGCAAGGGAAGCAAGGTCAAAAATGAACTATTGAGACTTCATCAAGATAAGAAGCTTTTGCACAGCAAAAGAAACAGTCAACAAAGCCAAAAGACAACTGACAGAATAGGAGAAGATATTTGCAAACGACATATCAGATAAAGGGCTAGTATCCAAAGTCTATAAAGAACTTATTAAACTCAACACCCAAAGAACAAACGATCCAATCAAGAAATGGGCAGAAGACATGAACAGACATTTTTCCAGAGAAGACATCCAAATGGCCAACAGACACATGAAAAAGTGCTCAACATCGCTCAGCATCAGGGAAATCCAAATCAAAAGCTCAATGAGATACCACCTCACACCAGTCAGAATGGCTAAAAGTAACAAGTCAGGAAATGACAGATGTTGGCGGGGATGCGGAGAAAGGGGAACCCTCCTACACTGTTGGTGGGAATGCAAGCTGGTGCAGCCACTCTGGAAAACAGTATGGAGGTTCCTCCAAAAGTTGAAAATAGAGCTACCCTATGACCCAGCAATTGCACTCCTGGGTATTTACCCAAAGATACGAATGTAGTGATCCGAAAGGGTATGTGCACCCCAATGTTTATGGCAGCAATGTCCACAATAGCCAAACTGTGGAAAGAGCCAAGACATCCATCGACAGATGAATGGATAAAGAAGGTGTGGTATATATATATACAATGGAATATTATGCAGCCATCAAAAGGAATGAAATCTTGCCATTTGCAACAACATGGATGGAACTGGAGGGTGTTATGCTGAGTGAAATAAGTCAATAAGAGAAAGACATGTATCATATGACCTCACTGATATGAGGAATTCGTAATCTCAGGAAACAAACTGAGGTTGCTGGAGTGATGGGGATGGGAGGGATGGGGTGGCTGGGTGATAGACACTGGGGAGGGTATGTGCTATGGTGAGCGCTGTGAATTGTGCAAGACTGTTGAATCACAGACCTGTACCTCTGAAACTAATAATACATTATATGTTAAAAAAGAAGAAGAAGAAGAAGAAGATAGCAGGAAGGGAAAAATGAAGGAGGGGAAATCAGAGGGGGAGACGAACCATGACAGACTATGGACTCTGAGAAACAAACTGAGGCTTCTAGAGGGGAGGGGGGTGGGGGGATGGGTTAGCCTGGTGATGGATATTAAAGAGGGCATGTACTGAATGGAGCATTGGGTGTTATACACAAACAATGAATCATGGAACACTACATCAAAAACTAATGATGTAATGTATGGTGATTAACATAACATAATAAAATAAAATAAATGTAAAAAAGAGGCCATTTGCAATGCTATTTTGCTTTGTATCTCTCCCTGTCCATGAGCCAAACCTGCTCCTGATCTACAGACTGATGCTAATGGGCCACATATCAAATGATGCCTATCTGTTAACTAAAAATAATAAAAAGATAAGGGAACTTGAAGGGAAAATTATGAAGATTTTCTAAATAAAAGTGGAAGCTAATCCAGCCTCTGACTGTAGCAATACATTTTGGAAATAAGCCCTTTCAGGAATGCTTATTATACGCAGGCCTTTATATCAAGGAAATAAGACCTGGGCACCAAAGAGGACATTTTTCACATAATCCAGTCTGTCCAGACTTCAGCTTCCTGAAGGAATCCATTTTTGTACTATGGACATTTGTTTTATACAGTCCAAAGAGGGTTAAAGTGCATTGGAATGGTGTTCCAGGTAAATTAATAGTCGGTCTCTCTTTCCCTCTGCTCAGGTGCTGAGGAGGGTGGGGGACATTCTGGATATTTCATATAAGTGGAATCCTGCAATATATGACTTTTTGCATCTAGTTTCTTTCATTTAACATAATGTTTTCCAGGTTCATGTATGTTGTAGCATGTATCAGCACTTCATTCCCTTTTATATTTGAGTAATATTACACTGTATTAATATATACCATGTTACTCATTCATTCACTGGTTGATGGACATTTGGGTAGTTTCTACTTTTTGGCTATTGTGAATAATGCTACTATATTCATTGTGTACAAATATTTGTTAGAATACATGTTTCTCAATTTTTTGGGTATATACCTAGGAGTGGAATTGCTTGTCCCCAGAGTAATTTTATGTTTAACTCTTTGAGGAACTGCCAAACTTTTCTAGTAGCTTCACCATTTTACATTCCTACTAACTGTGTACAAGGTTTTCAATTTCTTCATATACTTGCCAATACTTGTCTTTTTTTTTAGTAGCCACCATAGTGTGTGTGAAGTGCTATCTCACTGCAGTTTTGATTTGTAGTTCCTAAATGACTAATAGTGTGGAATATTTTTTCATGTGCTTGTTAGCCATTTGTAGATCTTCTTTAGAGAAATATTTATTCAAGTTCTTTGTCCATTTTTCAATTGGGTTGTTTGTCTTATGTTGATGAGTTAAGAGTTCTTCATATATATATATTCACATATATATATATATTCCTATATACTAGACTCTAATCAGATGTGTGATTTTCAAATATTTTCTCCCATTCTGTAGATTGTTTTCACTTTCTTGATGGTGTACTTTGATGCACAAAGTTTTAAATATTGGTGAAGTCCAATTTATCTATTTTTTCTTTTGTTACTTGTGCTTTGTGCCATATCTAAGAAGCTATTGCCAAATTTAAGGCTACAGAGATTTACTTCTATGTTTCCTCTAAGAGTTTTATAGTTTTAGTTCTTATATTTAGGTCTTTGAACCATTTTGAATTGGTTTTTGTATATAATGTGAGGTAGGGGTCCATCTTCCTTCTTTTGCATGAGTTGTCTCAGCACCCTTTGTTGAAGACATTTTTTCTCCATTGAATAGCCTTGACACATTTGTCAAAAAATCAATTAACCTTAGATGTATGAATGTCTATTCTTTTTTAAAAGATTTGAGAGAGAGAGCACAAGTGGGAGGAACAGAGGGAGACAGAATCTCAAGCAGACTACACACTGAGTGCAGTACCTGATGCAGGGCTTGATCTCATGACCCTGAGCCAAAATCAAGAGTCAGATGCTAAACAGACTGCACCACCTAGACACTGCAATCTATGTCTATTCTTATGCCAATACCACAGTTTTGATTACTCTACCTTAGTAGTAGGGTTTGAAATCAGAACGTATGAGTCCTCCAACTTGTTTTAATTAATTAATTGTGCAAGATTGTCTTGTCTATTTAAGATCCTCTGCAATTCTATATGAAAGGATATCCTTTTCCATATGTATAATATTTGCCCATTCAGACTTTGAAATGAATTGTGTTAAATCTATAGATCACCTAGAGTAGTACTATTATTGTAGCAATATTAAGTTTTAGAATCTATAAACATGGGATATTTTTCTATCTATTTAGGTCTTTTAAAACTTATTTCAGCAATGTTTTGTTTTTTTGTGTACAGATTAGCAACTCCTTGGTTAAATTTGTTCTTACATATTGTATTCTTTTTGATGCTATTATTTTGATGGTATTATATAAATGAAACTGTTTTATTTCAAATTTGAATAGTTCATTGGTAGTGTATAAAAATACAACTTTTTTGTGTGTGTTGATCTTGTATCTGTGATTTTGCTAAATTTGTTTATTAAGTCTACTAGTTTTTTTGGGGATTCTTTAGGATTATATATATATAGGGTAATGTCATCTGTGAATAAAGATAACTGTACTTCTTCTTTTCTAATTTGGATGCCTTTTATATCGGTTTCTTGCCCAATTGTTCTGGACAGAATTCCCAATACACTGATGAATAGAAGTAACAAAATTGGGCATCTTCATCTTATTCCTGATCTCATAGGGAAAGCTTTCAGTCTTTCACAACTGAGTATAATGTTATTAAGTTTGTGTAATTTTCATAAATGCCCTTCATAAATGTTGAGGAAGTTCCCTATATTCCTAGTTTGTTGAGTATTTTATCACAAAGGGGTGTTAGATTTTGTTAAGTGCTTTTTCTGCATCACTTGAGATAATCACAGTTTCCCCCACTGCTTTATTAATGTGGTTTATTCCACTGATTTTCATATATTGAGACATTCTTGTATTCCCAGGATTAATGCTACTTGGTCTTGATGTATAATCCTTTTAATATACAACTAGATTTGCCTTGCTAATATTTTGTTGAGAATTTTTGCATTTATATTCATAAGAGATATTTGTAAGATATAGTTTTTTTTTCTTAGGATGTCTATCTGGCTTTGTATCACATTATGCTGGCCTCACAGAATAAGTATTACCTTCTCTTATAATTTATGGAAAATTTGAAAAAGATTGGTGATAATTCTTTAAATGTTTGGTAGAATTCACCAGTGACAAGTAAAAATTTCCCTTTGAACACTTCTTTGGTAGCATCTGTTAAATTTTCATACATTGTGGTATTTCTTTTTCATTTGTCTCAAAGTATTTTCTAATTCTGTGTGTGATATCTTCACTAATCTATCAATTATTCAGAAGAGTGTTACTTAATTTCCACATATTTGTAAAATTTCCAGTTTTCTTTATAATCTGTTATAGATTTTTAGTTTTATTTCACTGAGGGCAAAGAAGATACTTTGTATTTTTTAAGTATTTTAAAATTAGAGTGATGTCAGCAAGATGTGAAATAGGAGGTTCTAGCCCTTGTCCCACACAAAAATATCAATTTAACAGTCATTTGTAGGTGAAAATATCTTCATGAGAACTCTAGAATCCAAGTGGGAGGTTACAGCACCTGAGTGGAGCACAGAAATGAGGTAAGATGTATTGAAAGTTTAAGAATACTCACTTTCCTTAGGGCACCTGGTGGCTCAGTCAGCTGTGTCTGATTCTTGGTTTTGGCTCAAGTCATGATCTCAGGGTTGTGAGATTGAGTCCTGCATTAGGCTCCACACTGGGCATGAAGCCTGCTTAAGATTCTCTCTTTTCCTCTCCCTTTGCCCCTCCCTGCTCTAAAATTTTTTTTTTTAAAAGAACACTCACTTTCCTAACATCACCTCTCCCCCAAGCCAGAACAGCATGCCACTGAGAGAGCTCTCCTCAGCCCATACATTCTCCCATGGTGGGAAGAGTAAAATGAATATCTGACTTCCTTAGACTTTCAGGTGCTAATTGAGGAACTGTTTCTGTCCTGCCTCACTTAGAACACTCAGGAAACGGGCATGACTAGATTGAGGGCAGGCAAGAAAGGGAGAAGGAAGAGGGTCTCAATGATTAGCACATGGATCTCAACAGTTGACCTTTGATTCTCTGGCAGCAGATCCACATGCCTATGGACCCTGGCACTTGTCTCACCTGCCCAGATCCTGGCACCAGAACTGTCCACTTAAGGACACTAGCACTTGGCCTGCCCACACACAGACCCTGGCAATGGGCCCATTGTAGACCTTGCAAGCCAGCCTGCCTATGGACTCTACCACTTTTAACCCTAGTTTAAAAGATTTTTTAACTATAAGAATAACTATAACCACAAAATTCTAGGTACAGAATTTCTGGCTAGGCTAACTAGAAAGAGTTTTCCTTGACAAAGCCAGTCTAGAGATTGGAAGATGTGAATTCTTATTCAAACATGCAGATAACAGTGTAGGGCTACGGGATCAGGAAGAATTAGGAAAGACAAGAAAGAATTTTAAAGACAGAATTTTAAAGCATCAAGAAAAACATAACTCATCACATATAAGCCCTCCCCCATTACACTATTACACTATTAGCATATTTCTCAGCAGAAACCTTGTAGGCCAAGAAAGACTAGAATTATATATTTAAAGTGCTCAAAGGAAAAAAAAACATTGCCAAATAAGAATATTACACCTGTAAAAGCTGTCCTTTTAGAAATGAAAGAGATACTTTCCAAGACAAAGACTAAGACTGAGAGAGTTCCTAATCACTAGACTTGCCTTACAAGTGCTAGAGGAAGTTTTTCAAGTTGAATCAGAAGGATGCTAAACAACACAAAAGTGTATGAAAGTGTAAATGTCACCAGTAAAGATAAAAATACAAATACAGAATAAAGTAATGCTGTAATAATGGTGCATAAATCACTTTTAACCCTAGTTTTTTTAACTACAAGAATAACTATAACCAAAAAATGTGTTACTAGGTACATAATATAAAAAGAGGTAAATTCTGACAGTAACATAAAGAATATGTGTGTTGGGGGGGTAGATAAAAGTGTAAAGTTTTTGTAACTGATGTTGTGGTTATTAGCTTAAAATAGATTGTTATAACTGTAAGAAGTTTTATGCAAATCTCATGATAACCACAACGAAAAATCATAGTAGGTACATAAAGATAAATACAGAAGAACTAAAGTATATCACTATAAAAATAACCATCAAATCATACAGAAATATAGCAAGAGAGGAAGAGAGGAACAAATGAACTGCAAAACAACTAAAAAATGGCAATTGTAAATCCTTACTTATCAATAATTACTTTAAATGTAAATGGATTAAACTCACGAATCAAATGATATAGAGTAGATAAATGAATTTAAAAGAACTATACACTGTCTACAAAAGAAACGCTTTTGATTTCAGGACAATCTGAAAGGGGTGGGAAAAGATATTTTATGCAGATGGTGACTGAAAGAGAACAGGAGTAGCTATATTTATATTAGACAAGAAAGACTTTAAATAAAAAACTGTCATAAGAGACAAAGAAGGTCATTACATAATGATAAAAGTGTCAATTCACCAGGAAGATATAACAATTATAAATACACACACACACACCCCTATCCTTGGATCACCTACCATACAAAGCAAACACTGACATATCTGAAGAGAGAAATAAAATGATGGCAGAAGACTTCAATACCCTATTTTGAATACCCCAGACAGAAAAATCAAAGAAAACAGCAGACTTGAACACTACAGACCTATATAGGCATATATAGAACATTCCACCTAACAGCGGCAGAATACATATTTTTCTCAAGTGCACATGGAACATTCTCTAGGACAGATCACATGCTAGATCACAGGACAAATCTTAATAAATTTAAGAAGACTGAAACCATTCAAAGTATCCCATCCAACCACATGCAATAGAATGATAAATCAGTAACAGAAGGAAAACAGAAAAAATAAGAAATACATGGGAATTAAACACATTCTTGTAGAATCATAAGGTCCAAGAAGAAATCAAGGAAAAATGAAAAAATATCTTGAGACCAATGAAAATGAAAGCACAACATACCAAAACTTGTAGGATGCAGTAAAAGCATGAGTAAAAGGGAAATTTATAGAAATAAATGCCAACATTAAAATGAAAGATCTCAAACACCTGATTTTATACCTCAATAAATTAGTATAAGAACAAACTGAGTCTAATATTAGGAGAAACTAATAAAGAGTACAACAGAAATAAGAGAGTAGAAAAACAGATGAAATTAGGAGTTGTTTTTTTTTTTTAAATAAAGTTGATAAACCCTTAGCTAGACTAAGAAAAAAGAGAAAAGAGTCAAATAAATAAAATCAGGAATGGAAAAGGAGACATTACAACTGATGTCATGGAAATTAAAAGAATATCATGAGAGAACATTATGAACAATTATACACTAACAAATTGGCAATCCTAGAAAAATATAACCTACCAAGAATGAATAAAAACAATAGAAAGTCTGAAGACACCAATAACAAAGATATTGAACCTGTAATCAAAAAACTCCCAAAAAGGAAAGCCCATGACCAGATGGCTTTATTGGAGAATTCTACCAAATATGTAAAAAAGAATTAAAGCTAATATTTCTTAAACTCTTCCAAATGTAGAAGAGGAAACACTTTCAAGCTCATTTTATGTAGCCAGTACCACCATGATAGCCAAACAGAAGACACCACAAGAAAACTACAGGCCAGTATCATTCATAAACTTGGATGCAAAAATCCTCAACCAAATATTAACAAGCCAAATTCAACAGCATATTAAAAGAATTATACACCACAATCAAGTGGGATTTATCCCTGGGATGCATGAAAGCTTCAATATACACAAATTGATGTGATAAACCACATTAACAAAGTGAAGGATAAAAATCATATTATCATCTCAATAGATGTAGAAAAGCATGTACAAAACTCAACATCCTTTCATGATAAAAATTCTCAACAAGTTAGATATAGAAAAAACTAACCTCAACACAATAAAGTCCATGTACAACAAGCCCATAGCTAACATTATACTCTGTGGTGAAAAGCTGAAAACTTTTTTTTTTAAATTTAAATTCCAGTTAATGGTGTCATATTAGTATCAGGTGTACAATTTAGTGATTCAACACTTACATACAACACCTGGTGCTCATCACAACAAGTTCACTCCTTAATCCCCATCACCTATTTAACCCATCCCCTAAAACTTTTCACTTAAGATATGAAACAAAGTGAGGATGCCCACTTTCACCACTTCTATTTAACATAGTTCTGGAGGTCCTAGTTGGAGAAATTAGGCAAGAAAAAGGAATTTTTTTAATGTTTAAAAAAATTTGTAAAGATTTATTCATTTGAGAGAGAGAGAGATAACATGAGTGTGCATGTGAGTAGGAGGAGGCACAGAGGGAGAGAACCTCAAGCAGACTCCCCACTAAGTGGGGAGCCCTACACAGGACTCCATCCCACAACCCTGAGATCATGACCAAACTGAAATCAAGAGTCAAACACTTAACTAACTTAGTCACTCCGGCGCCCCAAGAAAAAGGAATTTAAAAGCATATAAATTGTAGAGGAAGAAATTCTCTCTTTGCAGGTAATATAATCTTATATGTAGAAAACCTAGACTCCACAAGTAATCCTGCTAGAGTAGATGAATTCAGTAAAGTTGCAGAATACAAAGCAAACATATAGTGGTTGTATTTCTATATATTAACAATAAACTATTTGTAAATGAAATCCCATTCATGATAACATCAATCAGCCAATCATTTGATCCAAACACACGCTTAGGAATAAACCACCTATGATGTGAAAAATTTGTACACTGAAAACTATAAAATACCAATAAAAGAAATGAATGCAGACATAAATAAGTGGAAATAAATTCCATGTTCATGTATTAGAATATTAAGATGTCCAAATTATGCAAAGCAATCTATTGATTCAATGCAATCCCCATCAAAATTCCAATTGTGGGGGCGCCTGGGTGGCTCAGTTGGTTGAGCGACTGCCTTCAGCTCAGGTCATGATCCTGGAGTCCCAGGATCAAGTCCTGCATTGGACTCCCTGCTCGGCGGGGAGTCTGCTTCCCCTCTGACCTTCCCCCCTCTCATGTACTCTCTCTCTCTCATTCTCTCTCTCAAATAAATAAATAAAATCTTTAAAAAAAATTCCAATTGTGTTTTTTTAATAGATATAGCAAAAACAATCCTATTCATATGGAACCACAAAAGACCCTGAATGGTTTAAGTAATTTTGATCAAGAAAAACAAAGCTGCAGGCATCACATTTCCAGCTTTTAAATTTTATTCTAAAGCTTCTATAATCAAAACAATATGGTACTAGCATAAAAACAGACATATATACCAGTGGAACATAATAGGGAGCCCAGAAATAAATCCACACACATACTGTCAATTGATTTTGACAAGAGTGTTGTGATACTGTGCTTTATAAGAAATATACATTTGGTCTTCATCCCAGTTTCTGGCACAGAACCCTTGGAATTAAGTGTTGAGAGTGATAAAGATGCCCTTGTTGTGTTAATGAGGTGACTTTTGAAAAGTACCTAAGGATGGAGTTTGGTGGCACCAAACATGTGATTAAAGGGTTGGAACTTCCAGCCTCCCCCCACCAGCCCCAACCTCCAGGGAATAGAGAAGCTGGCAATGGAGTTCAAAAACCAATGGTCAGTGATTTAATGAATTTTCACTATATAATGAAGCCTTTATAAAAATCCAAAAGGATGGGGTTCAGAGAGCTTCCAGGTTAGTGAAAACAGAGGTGCTGGGAGAGTGGTGTACCTGGAGAGGTCATGGAAGCTCCACCCCCTTTCCTCATACCTTGTCCTAGGCATCTCTTCAATCTGGCTGTTCTTGACTTATATCCTTTTATAATAAACTGGTGATGTAATAAGTAAAAAAATAAACTAGTGATCTAGTAAGTAAGTGGTTCTGTGAGCCACTCTAGCAAACTAATTAAACCTGAGGAGGAGATAGTGGGAACTTATGATTTATAGCCAGTTATTCAGAAGTACAGGTAACAACCTATACTTGCAACTTGTGTCTCAAGTGGGGCGGGGGGGCAGTCTTTTAGGACTGAACCCTTAACCTATGAGATCTGATGCTATCTCTGGGTAGATAGTGTCAAAATTGAGTTGAATTATTGGACACCCTACTGTCTAAGAATTGGTTGGTGCTCTGTAAAAAGCCCCCCCCACCCCCTACCCCAATACACACACATTGGAATTGGGTCCAGAAACCCAAAGGGAGTGCCAAGAATACAAATTGGGAAAAGGATAATCTCTTCAATAAATGGTGCCAGGAAAACTGGTTATCCAATGCAAAAGAATGAAAGTGGATACTTACCTTACATCACACACAAAAATCAACTCAAAATGGATTAAAAACTTTAATGTAAAACCTGAAACCATAGAACTCTTAGAAGAAAGCTAGGAAACAGCTTCTTGGCATTGACCTTTGCAATGATTTTTTGGGTAGGACACCAAAAACCCAGGCAACAAAAGTAAAAATAAATAAGTGGCATAACATTAAACTAAAAATCTTATAAATAGTGAAGGAAACTACTGACAGAAGAAAAGGCAACCTACAGAATGGTAGAAAAATATTCACAGACCATATATTTAATAAAGGTTAATACCAAAAATATGTAACGAAATCCTACAACTCATTAGGAAAGAAAATCTGATTTTAAAATGGGCATGAGAACTCAATAGATAGTTCTCCAAGGAAGACACACAAATGTCCAACAAACATATGAAATGGCACTCTACATGATTAGTCCTCAGGGAAATACAAATCAAAACAATAAGGTATCACTTCCCTTCTGTTAGGATGGCTATTAAAGCGACAGAAGGTAAGTGTTGGTGAGAGAAGGAAAGGGAAACTTGGTACACTCATTGTGGGAAACCACTATGCAAAACACTATGGATGTTCCTCAAGAAATGAAAACTAGAACTATCATATGATCTAGTAACTTCTCTCCTAGGTATATATCCAAGGAACTGAAATCAGATTTTTTAAGACATATCTGTACCCCCATGATTATTATAGCATTATTTACAATAGCCAAGACAGAAAAAAACTAAATGTTCATTGACGAATGAATAAAGAATGTGTTAGATACATACAATGCAATATTATTCAGCCTTTAAAAAGATGGAATTCTGCCTTTTTTGATAGCATGAATAAACCTGAAGGACATTATGCTAAGTGTAGTAAAGACAGACATGGAAAGACATGACACCACTTATATAAGGAATCATAAATAATCAAACCCTTAGGAGCAGAGAGGAGAATGGTGGTTGCCAGGCACTTGAGGGATGGGACAATAGGGAAATAATAGTCATAAGGTACAAAATTTCAGTTGTACAAGATGCATAAGACCTAGAGCCCTACCGTATATCATCTTTAATTAATGATACTGTATTGTATACTTAAAATTTTTCTAAGAAGTTAGATTTTATATTTTATCACAAAATAATAAAAAAGGGCTGGAAGAAACTTTTTGAGGTGATAGACATGTTATGGCATTGATCATAGTGATGGTTTCACAGGTGTATACTTATCTCCAAAGTCACCAAGTTATATACATTAAATATGTACAGTTTTTGTATGTAAATCATTCCTCAATAATATGGCTTAAAATCTATTGGAACTGGTTTTGTGGCCTGACATATATGGTTCTTTGAAGTTCTTTAATTAGAAGAATGCTGGTTTCCTTAAATAGGGGAGGGACAGTTTCCCTAGCAAACAAGTTTTAGGGGGATTTAGGACAGCCATAGCCCTCAGCCTACTCTAACCCAATGTTCCCATCTTAAGTCTCAAGATTCCTATTCTAAATAATTCCTTGTTATTGGCACAAGATTTGACAGGGTTATGTAACTCTATAGTCAATATAATTGGGTATTGTGCATGATGCTCAACCATGTTTCCCAGTGGCTACATAAGATAATGAATTCATTTATGGGGTCTAGAGAAACTTTCCAAGATTTTCCACCTGTACTTTCAGTAAAAATCAAGTGTCTTGACTATTGTTAAGTAATCCAGCACATTTTGAATCTTCATACTCAACACTGTTCCACTGTAATCAAGTGGTTATGATAATTCCTAACTCATTTTCCAGATATTCCATCACATACACTTATGAGTAATGTTTTCAGGAATTGTGATACCATTGAATGCTGCAGATCACCCGAGTCCCACTGTCCCCTTGGAAGAAGGTTATCCATGCCTCATTCAACTGAGTAAGACAGTCCCAAAATCCTAACTGAAGGTGTTTTGGCTGAGGCCATTCCTGGTATTGAACTCTAGATCAGTAAAAATGTAGGCTGGAAATTGAAGACAGACTCTGAAGAAATTCTGATGAAAACTTATAGAAAGGGCTATAACACAACATACCTAATTGAATCAAAAAAGAATGCTGAGATACCTACAGATGATCATGTTCAGAAAAAATTATCCCCCAAGACTGTAGAGACCAGAGTAATGCTATCAAATCTTGCTGAGAGCTGGAGCCATAAAAGAGACTTCTTAGTCCACCCAGGGTTGAAACCTGATTCTAATTAATAGATGGGAGATGATGAATTGAAGGTAAATCAGAGGACAAGTATTATCTTGCAAAGGATCCATCTATTAAAGTATGTGCACAGACAGGACATTTACAGCTTATTCCGATATGAAGAAGGTTCAGAAGAAATGGCAGTTCAAGGCTTTCAGGTTTGTCTCCTTAAATGCCACATGCCACTTCTCATGTTTCTATTGTTTCCATCTTTGGGGGCTGCCTTTAACATAGAAGAGCTGTCTTTTGTGCATTCAGTCCTTTTTGTGGCTCCACTGTGCTTACTAGTAAATTCTGAAACTGCTTTTGGCCTGTTTGCCCTATGGAGCAGAAGATAAAGAACTATGTAGTCCACATAGCTCAATACACCATACTTGGATGACAAGAGCATATTTTTCTTTTTAAAAAACCTTTAACAATATACTGCAAACTCCACAATCTTTATTATAATCACCTCTATTTTCAGGTGATAGGTTTGTCATTTCCTATGTATATTACCCTTATCCACTACAAATGAGAATCTAAGTACTCAAATGCCATAACTTAACAAAGGTCATCATGAACCCATTTCTCTAGGCAATGAGATCCTTATTACTCTCTGACCGTAAAGTGATCCAGAGTCTGAATCCATTTCCGAAGGTCTGCTTTCTAGTACAACTTCTGATATCAATTGCTTTAGTATGGTTAAGTCTCAGAACTGTGGCCCAAAACAAGGACTTATGTGCAATTATTTGAGAGGTGACACAAGAATGGAAAATTGAGGGAGCAGAAAGTGTTGAGAAACAGCCAATGTAAGAATATGTTTTTAAGATGATCAGTATGAGCAATAAAGGGTTTGACTCAACCAGGATCTTTTGAGAATCACACAGGATACCCTCATGTATAGTTTGTTGAAGGCTATGACATCGATCCACTGGCTCCCATCACTATGTTGTTAATAGTTTTCTCCAAGGGTGTTAACTATGCACTTCTGTTATAATTATGTGGGTATCCAACAGGGTTACCTGGCATTACAAGGCCCAGGGAAATGCACAATGGATGCTGACGTAGTGTGCTCTCAGCAAGATGAGAATGTGAACTTCCATGGACTGTCCACCACAGCTAAAATCAAGTGAGACAGACAAGAGGCATCAGGCTTATCAGCAAAGACAGATACCTGAGAAGACTGATCCATTATGAATGTTTAAGTGATGAAGGAATTTCTCAAGTCTATTAAGAGCCTAGAAATATCATGCAAGTATCCATAAGGAGGATTTTTCCCCCAAGGCCTCTTAAAAGCAATGCTGTCTTTAAATCTATGTATGATTCTCAGAGTCCATAGTCTCTCATGGTTCATCTCTCCAAGAAATAAGCAGAGTTTTAGAGGGCGGGGGGTATTGGTTAGCCCGGTGATGGGTATTAAAGAGGGTACGTACGGCATGGAGCACAGGGTGTTATACGAAAACAATGGATCGTGGATCACCACATCAAAAACTAATGATGTATTGTATGGTGACTAACATAACATAATAAAATTTAAAAAATAATAGTAAATCTATGGATGAATCTTTTAATTCTGATTTGGCTTAACCTGGGGGATAAGAGATGTCATGCATGACACAGAGGTTCCAATCTATCAAGATGAGTAAGTGAAATGTGTTTAAACAGGTTTTAATTTGTTAAATGTAAACACTGAATTAAAATGTTATTTATTTTGTTCATAGGATGGTTTCAGGATTGAGAAAAATCAATCCACAGCAGTCCACTGAGTGAGAACTAGAAATGATAGTCAAGTTTGTTTTCTAATGACCTTTGTCTTACAGCTGTCAGTTATTTCTGTACATTATCTCACCTAGCAAGAACAGCTCAAATCTATGTGAAAGCCCATTCATGAATTATGGTAAAGGTCAAAATCCTCCAGGATAATGGGTCTGGGGGACTAGGGATTGAAGCAGTTGCCTCATACCTAAGCTTACCTTTGACTAGTCAATGGGAAGCTTTTTGGTTACTTCTGTGGTTGAGCGCCGGTAATAACAAATCATCCCCCAAGTTTCACTTGTGGTCCTTGCTTGGCTGGGGTACTCTATGCAGGAGATGACTATCATTCTTTCCTATACTTGATATTATAAACATTTGGAGAGGTAATCTTTGCCTTGTCATTTTTTTAACCTTAAAGGTCTTAAAGTTTTCAATGTATTTATGTAAATATTCTTACTGGAAAATCTTTAAACCAAGTACAGTGGTTCTGCTACTAGGCAGATCTTGGGCCACTTGCTTAATTTCCTTAAGTTGCCTTCACTACATCCCATATGTTTTCATTCAACCAATCTAGAAGGTGCTGATTTTTGACAAGTTAAGATAAAGGCACAGAGTATATACCACCTGGGAGTTAGTAAAAATCATATAGTTTGACGTAATTTGATATTTAATTCAGAAAGCTTTACCTGAGCTAAGTGAGGAGTTGCTTTTATCAAGCTGGAGGAGAACTATCCTGCTGCCTGATTCATATAGGCTGTAGGAAGCTCTTGGCTTTCACTCCCTGGCAGAGTAGACAGATTGGCCCCGAATTCTGTCATCTAAGAAGAACACATCTAGAAATCCTCTAATGAGCTTCTTGATGAGATAAGAATGTTCTTCTCATGAGATTTCAGGGAAGGCAGGAAGTTCATTCCACATCTATTTTATATGAGTCAAGGCTAGTAGAACGTAATACGTTTGACCAACTAAAGAATTGAAGTAGCCTATTTTGGAGTCTGAAAAAGGGCCTGCATCTTCCCACCTCAGTGGATCCCCTTGTGCCTTAGTTTTTAAATGGTCTCTTGTCTCGGTCAGGATTTGATCAGAGAAGCAGGGTTGCTATAAGTGATACAGAATAAATTATTTATTGTAAGGATTAGAATTTGTACAATTGTAGTAGCTCTTGGAGAATTCTACACTAATATGTTGTCTCTGCAGCTGATGTTGAGCCAGAAGATACTCTACTTCAGTTGGTCTGGCAGTTGGAACCAAAAAGTACATGCAAAGTGGGAGATGGTGAAGAGAAACTAACCTCATCATTTTGTCACCACTTTTAACCACAATGAAATGAGTGACCTGTAGCCTTTTCTTTTCTTTTTTTTTGCGCAGAGTTACTGGCCCAGGAGTTGGAATCTCATGGACCTGGAAAAGCCTCAGGCTCTCATGAAGCCCCAAAAGATAAGTGAGCAGATCAAAAATGATTAGCACAAATGCCCACAGGGCCTTCATTGCATTAAAATAGTTGTTGGTTTAATTCCTCCTACAGCTCATGCAAAATTATTTTGTGACCAGCTATAACCCAGAATTGTAATGTATAGGCCTTATGCTATGAAGGTCAAGCTAGTAATCATAGGGCTGCGGCCCTATTTCTTTTTGCACTGCTAGAGGTCACTTACTGCCTTTCAAAAGTTCTTGTTTGTTTTGTTTTTTTGCCTAGTCAATGGTTCCAATGCAACAGAGGAGGATTTGAATGGAGAGAATGAAGTCTGTAGATAAAATGAAGGTGGGTTGAGGGCCTATAAAACCTGCAATGAAGGAGGGGAGCATGATTAGCCCAATGTTGCCATTCTTCTGAACATGCCATCATGGAAATTATCCCTTCTGTTTGGGAGAGAGATGACATGGAAAGAATCAGTTATTGGAAAGGCTCAATGAACAAATATGATTTTGGTTAAATCTATTTTGTTATCAGTTCAAATCATCCAGTCATTTGGAGGAGAAAGGGAGGTTTTTGAACCCCAGCATATCCTCACTTGATTTAGGCAAGTAGAATGATAGTGGTTACTTTGTTCCAAAGCCTGGAAAAAGGAAACAAAATCAAAGGTGTTTATGTACAGTGGCAAATTATATTTTTAATACTTGTCAGCAAAATATTTTCAAGTTCTCTATTTGGAAGTAATTTAACTTTAATTATTAAGCATTGCTTTGTCAGACATAACAAGGAATTATTTATGTATGTTACTAGCTTAACTCCTCATCCTTGCAAAAATAGTTATCTTCTGCATAGGAGAAGAAGCTAAGCTCTGGACATCAGCAAGATGGCAAAATAGAAGTTTCTAACTCTCATACCTACACAGAAACACTGATTGTAACAACCTCCCATGGATGAAACTATCTTTATGGGAACCAAGACATTCAGCTGAGAGGTTCCAGCACCCCAGTGGAGGAAAAATTTGGAGAATAAATGCATTGAAAAGGGTGAGAAGAAAGTTTCACTGTATCCATGCCATCTCTCCTTCATGGTAGCATAGCTCAGTGCCATGAGAGACCCATTTTGCCTGTGATTTCTCCTGTGAAGTGAGCACTGGGCTTTTCCAGCCTTGTGGGATGCTATCCAAGAAGCCCACTTCTGTCTTGCCCCAAGAACACTGGGGGGATTGGCACAGCTCAGTAATCTGAGAATAGCCAGAACAGGGAAAAGGGGTGGGGACTCACAGAAACCAGCATATGGATCTCAACAACTTGCCAAAGATCCCACTAACAAGCTTGTGGACTCCACAGAGATCCCCACTCATGAACCCCATAGGATGCCTCACCTCTGCACACCTCTTCACCCTGACTAGTAGACACACACCCTGAACTGCACACCCTGTCTCTCCTGTTGCTGACACCTTGCACTTTCCCACAGATGGTGTCTATAAGCCTCTGCAAATTGTGCTTATGAGCCTTCATAGATGTCACATGAAAGCCCCTGCAGACAGCATATGGATATCCAGCAGCTAGCTTAACAATACTGGATTGGGAGAGGCACACAGTCTTAAATACTTCAAGGTAGTCCTTTATGAGAAATAAATGAAGCTTTTCAGGACCTGGCTTGGATTTGTGGGATCAAGAGAAGGCACACAGGGGTGCCTGGGTGGCTCAGTTGTTAAGTGTCTGCCTTTGGCTCAGGTCATGATCCCAGGGTCCTGGGATCAAGCCCCACATCAGGCTCCCTGCTCTGCAGGAAGCCTGTTTCTCCCTCTCCCTCTCCCACTCCACCTGCCTGTGTTCCCTCTCTTGCTGTCTCTCTCTCTCTCTGTCAAATGAATAAATAA
Source organism: Callorhinus ursinus (assembly GCF_003265705.2). Lineage (NCBI taxonomy): Eukaryota > Metazoa > Chordata > Mammalia > Carnivora > Otariidae > Callorhinus > Callorhinus ursinus. The sequence goes on from NW_027397087.1 coordinate 12,536,165, forward strand.
AATCTTAAAAAAAAAAAAAAGAGAAGGCACACAATCCTAAGACTTCTTCCTCATAAGGAAACTCAGAGTGTAGTCGGAATATCCATTGGAAGGATCTGAGACACTCCCAGATTGTCTAGCCAGGCTGACTGGTGAAGATCTTTCTTTCCCAAAGCCAGATCATTTGAAATTATTCAAATGAATAATTTGAAWRGAACAAAAAGAAAACAAGTAGGGAAGAGTGAAGAAATCCAAGAGGACTTTTGGGGCAATAACAAATGAATCAATATATATTACTGAAATCCCAGAAGTTGCAGAGAAAGAGAAAGAGGCAGAAAGCTTATTTGAGGAAATAATGGCAGAAAACTTCCTAAATCTGGGGAGGGAAATTAACCTCTAGATCCATGAAGCTCCCCCAAAACCTTCAAAGACTGAACATAAAAAGGTCTTCACTGAGACATGCTTTTAGCAAACTGTCAAAAGTCAACTACAGAGAGAATTTTGAAAAGAGCAAGAGAAATGTGACCTGTCACATACAAGGGGACCCCCATGAGATTATTAGCAGAAACCTTGCAAGCCGAGAGAGAGAGGGCACAGATTAAAAGTGTTGAAAGAAAAAACCCTGTCAATCAAAAATACTATACCCAGTAAAGCTGTGCTTCAGAAATGAAGAGTGATTTAAAAATTCCCAAAGAAATGCTGAGGGAGTTCATCACCACTAGACATGCCCTACAAAAATGCTAAAGGATGTTCAAGTTGAAAATGAAATGATGCTAATTAGGAACATAGAAACATATGAAAGTATAAAACTCATTTTAAAGGTAAGGATATAATCAAATTTTAAATACTCTGAATATTGTAATGGTTGTATATAAATCAAGTTTAACTCTAAATAAAATTAAAATATATTAAAAATAGTTATAGCTACAATACTTTAAGTATAAACAATATAAAAAGATACAAATTGTGACATCAATAACAAAATGTATATGTATGGGGCAAAAGCATGGAGTTTTGTATTCAATTAAAGTAGTTTTCAGTAAAAATTTACTGTTATGACTATGAGATGTTCTGTGTAAGCCTCATGTAATCATAAAGGAAAAACCTATAGTAGATACAGAATAAAGATAAAATGAATTGAAGCATACCACGAGAAAAAAAAAATCTTCAGATCACAAAGGAAGACATCAAGAGAGGAAGAAAGGAACAAGGAACTACAAAACAGTCTGAAAACAATAAATGAAATGGCAATAATAGAACTTACCTACAAATAACTATTTTAAATAGAAATGGATAAAATTTGTCAATCAAAAGACAGGCTGAAGGATAAGAAAAAACAAGATATAACCATATACTGTCTATAAGATTCATTTTCTTTCTCTTTTTTTTAGCGAAGTATAATTAATGTATAGTGTTAAATTAGCTTCACATATACAACATGATTCAACAATTCTATACTCCATGCTCACCATAAGTGTAGTCACCAAACAACATTATTACATTCTTATTGACTATATTCTCTATGCTGTACTTTTTTTTTAATCTCTGTGACTTATTTTGTAACTGGAAGTTTGTACCTTTTAATCTCCTTTATCTATTTTACCTATTTCCCAACCCACCTCCCCTCTGGCAAGCACCAGAATGATTAGAATCAAAAAGATAAAAAACATGTGTTGATGAGGATGTGGAGAAAAAGGAACAGTCATGCACTGTTGGTAGGAATGCTAATTGGTGTAGCCATTGTGGAAACAGTACCAAGTTTCCTCAAAAAATTAAATATAGAAATATATGATCCAATAATTTTACTACTGAATATTTATGCAAAGAAAATGAAAACACTAATTTGAAAAGATATATGCACCCTTATGTTTATCACAACATTATTTACAATAGGCAAGATATGGAAGCAATCCAAGTGTCTACCAATAGATGAATGGATAAAGAAGATGTGGTAATATATAAAATGGAATATTACTTGGTCATAAAAAGTAAGATTTGGCTATTTGCAACAACATAGATGGACCTAGAGTGTATAATGTAAGTGAAATAAGTCAGGCAAAGAAAGAAAATACCATATGATTTCACATATATGGAATTTAAGAAACAAAGAAAAAAAGACAAACAAAACAGACTCCTAAATACAAAGATTGCCTTAGATTTAAAAATATATATAGGCTGAAAGTGAGGGGATGGAAAAGATATTCCATGTAAATGGTAACCCAAAGAGAGCAGGGATGCCTATATTTATATCAGAAAGCAAAGTCAAAAACTGTAACAAGGGACAAAGGGGCCATTATATAATGATAAAAGGGTCAATTCATTAAGAGGACATAACTATTGTAAATATGTGTGTATTGAATATTGGAACACCTAAATATCTAAAGAAAATATTAAAAGAAATCAGGAGAGAAACAACAACAACGATACAATAAGAGCAGGGGCTCTAATACCCTACTTTCATCGGTGGATAAGTTATCCAGACACAAAATCAATAGGGAAACAGTGGACTTAGACCAAATGGAACTAACAGACATTTTTAGAACATTCCATTTGTAGCAGCAGAAAACACATTCTTTTCAGGTGCACATGGAACATCCTCCAGGACAGATCATATGTTATACCACAAAACAAGACTTAACAAATTGAAGAAGACTGATATTGTATCAAGCATCTTTTCTAACCACAGTGGTATGCAACTAGAAGTCAATTACAAGAGAAAACTGGAAAATTCAGAAATCTGTGGAGATTAATCAACTTCCTACTGAAGAACCTATATATCAAAGATTTCAAAAAAGAAATCAAGAAATATCTTGAAGCAAATGAAAATTGAAGTGCAATATATAAAAACTTATGGGATACAGCAAAAGCAGTTCCAAGAAGTTTATAGTGATAAATGCCTATATTAAGAAAAAAAATCTCAAATAAACAACCTAACTTTACACCTCAAGAAACTAGAAACAAACAAAAAGAACAAACTAAGCCCAAAGTCAACAGAAGGAAGAAAATAAAAATCAGGATAGAAATAAATGAAATAGAGACTATGAGAGACTATGGACCCTGAGAAACAAACTGAGGGTTCTAGAGGGGAGGGGGATGGGGGATGAGTTAGTCTGCTGATGGGTATTAAAAAGGGCACGTACTGAATGGAGCACTGTGTGTTATATGCAAACAATGAATCATGGAACACTACATCAAAAACTAATGATGTAATGTATGGTAATTAACATAACATAATAATAAAAAAAGAGACTAAAAAGACAAAGAAAAGATCGTTGAGACTAAGAGTTGGATTTTGGAAAAGATAAACAACTGACAAACCTTTAGCTACACTAAAAAAAACAAAAACAAAAGAAAGACGACTAAAATGAATAAAATCAGAAGTGAAAGAGGAGACATTATAACCGATACCACAGAACTACTAAGAACAATAAGAAACTGCTATAAGCAATTATATGCCAAAAAATTTGATAACCTAAAACAAATGGACAAATTCCTAGAAACACACAGCTTATCAAGGCTGAATCATGAAGAAAGAGAAAACCTGAACAGACTAATAATGAGTACAGAGATTGAATAAGTATCTGAAACTTCCCCAAAAGTGAAGCCCAAAACAAGAAGGTTTTATTGGTGATTTCTAGCTAATATTTAAACAAGACTTTACATCAGTCTTTTTAAACTATTCCAAAATATTGAAAGGAAAGGAACACTCCTAAACTCAGTTTACAAGACTGTCATTACCTCAATACCAAAAACTAGGCAAGGACACTACTAGAAAAGAAAATTACAAACCAATATCATTGAAGAACATAGATACAGAAGAAGTCCTCAACAAAATACTAGCAAACCAAATTCAAGTGCACATTAAAGTATCATACACCATGACCAAGCAGAATTTATCCCGGGGATGCATGAATCGTTTAATATACAAATATGAATAAATATGATATCTACATTAACAAAATGAAGGATAAAAATCATATGGCCAACTCAGTAGATGTAGAAAAATCATTTTACAAAAGTCAACATTGTGTCATAATAAATGCTCAACAAGGTAGGTATAGAAAGAACTTACTTCAATGCCATAATGTCCATGTATGACTGCTAACATCATACTTATGGTGAAAGGTTGAAAGCTTTTCCTCTAAGATCAAGAACAAGACAAGGGTACCCACTTTCACCACTCCTATTCAACATAGTACTGGAAGTCCTAGGCAGAGCATTTAAGCAAGAAGAAGCTATAAAAGGCATCCAAGTTGGACAGGAAAAAGTAAAATGAGCTCTGTTTTAAGATGACATGATCTTACATAGAGAACTCTAAAGACTCCAAAAAACAAACAAACAAAACCCTATTGAAATAAATAAATTCAGTCAAGTTGTAGGATACAAAACCAACATGCAAAATCTATTGCATTTCTATACACTAACAACTATCTGGAAAAGAAATTAGGAAGACAACCCCTTTTATAATAGCATCACATAGAATAAATACTTAGGACTAAATTTAACCAAGGAAGTTAAAGATCTGTACACTAAACTATGAAACATTGATGAAACTGGACTATCTTTTAATACCATACACAAAAATAAACTCAAAATAGATTAAAGGTCTAAATGTTAGACCTGAAACCATAAAAATCCTAGAAGAAAACACATGCATTAATTTCTCTGACATCAGCCTTAGCAATCATTTTTTAGATATGTCTCCTCAGGCAAGGGAAACAAAAGCAAAAATAAACTATTGGGACTACATAAAAATAAAAAGTTTTTTTTAAAGATTTTATTTATTTGACAAGAGAGGGAACACAAGAAGAGGGAGTGGGAGAGGGAGAAGCAGGCCCCCCGTGGAGCAGGGAGCCCGATGCAGGGCTCGATCCCAGGACCCTGGGACCATGACTTGAGCCAAAGGCAGATGCTTAATGACTGAGCCACCCAGGTACCCCCAAATAGAAAGCTTTTTTAACAGCAAAGGAAATCATCAACAAAATGAAAAGGCAAATGACCGAATGGGAGAAAATAAGGGGTTAATATACAACTCAATACAAAAAACTATCAAGTTAAAAAATGGGCAGAAGACCTGAATAGACATTTTCCAAAGACATACAGATGGCAAACAGGCATGTGAAAAGTTGTTCAACACCACTAATCATCAAGGAAATGAAAATCAAAACCACAATTAGATATCACCTTAATCCTGTTAGAAAGGCTGAAATGAACAAAAGTAATAACAATGTTGGCAAAGATGTGGAGAAAAAGGAATCCTTCTACACTGTTGGTGGGAACATAAATTGGTACAGTGACTGTGGAAAACAATATGGAGGTTCTTCAAAAAATTAAAAATAGAAATACCATATGATCCAATAATTCCACTATTGGGTATTTACCCAAAGAAAATGAAAACACTAATTCAAAAAGATATATGCATCCCTATATTTATTACAGCCTTATTTATAATAGCCAAGGTAGGGAAGTTACCTAAGTGTCCATCAATTAGGACAAATGGATGAGGATGATATGGCATATATGAAATGGAATATTACACAGCCATAAAAAGATGAGATTGTGCCATCTGAGAGGACATGGATGGATTTAGAGGGTATTATGTTAAGTGAAATAAGTCAGGCTGAGAAAGACAAATACCATAGGATTTCACTCATAAGTAGAATCTAAAAAAAAAAAAACCAACACAAAACAAAAGAACAAAAGAAAAGAATCGGACCTATAAATACAAAGAACTGATGGTTGCCAGAGAGGAGTTGTGTTGGGAGTTGGGCAAAAGGGTGAAGGGCAGTGGGAGACACAGTCTTCTAGTTATGGAATAAAGTCACAGGAATAAAAGGCACAGCATAGGGAATATAGTCAATGATATTGTAATAGTGATGCCTGGTGACAGATGGCAGCTAAACTTGAGGTGAACATAGCATAATGTATAAAATTGTCAAACCACTATGTTGTACACTTGAAACTAATGTAACATTGTGTGCCAACTATACTCAAAAAATGATGAAAGAAATTGAAGATTACATAAATTGAAAGATATCTTGTGTTCATGGGTTGGAAGAATTAATATTGTTAAAATGTCCATACTACTACAGATTCAATGTAATCCCCAACAAAATTCCAATGTCAGGGGCACCTGGGTGGCTCAGTCAGTTAAGCGTCTGCCTTTGGCTCAGGTCATGATCTCAGGGTTCTGGGATCAAGCCCTGCATCTGGCTCCCTGCTCTGCAGGAAGCCTGCTTCTGCCTCTCCTGCTCCCCCTGCTTGTGCTCTCTCTCACTCATCAAATAAATAAATAAAATCTTTAAAAAAAAGTTCCAATGTCAGTTTTCACAGAAATAGAAAATAATCCTAAAGTTCATATGCAGTGATTAAAGCCTCAAACATAAGACCTGTAACCATAAAACTCCTGGACAAAACATAAGAAAAATGTACATCAATGTTGCTCTTAGTAATGAATTTTTGGATACAAACCCCCAAATCCAGGCAACAAAAGCAAAAATAAGTCAGTGGGATTACATCAAATTAAAAAGCTTCTGGGTGGCTCAGTTGGTTAAGCATCTGACTTTGGCACAGGTCATGATCTCATGGGATTGAGCCCCCTGTGTCAGACTCCACCTAGCAGGTAGTCTGCTTGTCCTCTCCCTCTCCCTCTGCCCTGCCCCCCACTTGTGTTTTCTCTCTTGCAAATAAAATCTTAAAAAAATAAAAACTTCTATACAGCAAAAGAAACAATCAACAAATGAAAAAATGATATATGGAATAGGATAAAATGGTTGTAAATCATATATCTTATAAGGTGTTAATATACTTTATTGGACTCTCCACAGTTAGTCCACTATTCCACCGCCCTAAAGCCACCAGGACCAGGTACCACAACTACTGACAGCTCTTTCCCCAGAGTGCACTGGAATTATTCAAACTAGCCAATCCAGCCTGTTTACCCTGCCTTGATTTTTCTATTCCATAGTAACTACAGTAAAGGCTCTAACTTCAACAAAAATTGAAATAAAGAGGATTATATCAAACAAAAGTTTTTGCACAGTTAAAGAAACCATTAATAAAATGAAAAGGTGACCTACTGAATGGGAGAGAAGATGTTTGCAAATTATATAGCTCATTAGAAATTAACTTACAAAATATATAAAGAACTTACATAATATAAAAAAATAACTGGACAGAGGACTTGAATAGACATTTTTCAGAAGAATACATAAAGATGGCCAACAGGTATATGAAAAGATATTCAACATTACTAATCATCAGTGAAACACAAACCAAAACCACAATGAGATATCATTTCACACCTGTCAGAATGACTATTATCAAAAAGACAAAAAATAACAAATGTTGGTGAGGACATAGAGAAGGGGAAAACCTCATACACCATTGGTGGGAATGTAAATTGGTGCAGCCAGTTTATGGAAAACAGTATGGATGTTCTCAAAAAATTAAAAGTAGAACTACCATTTGATCTAGGAATTTTACTTCTTGGTATTTATCCTAAGAAAATGAAAACAATCACCTGAAGAGATATATGCACTCTATGTTCATGAGAGCATTATTTACAAAACCAAGACATGGAAGCAACCAAAATGTCCATCAATAGATGAATGGATAAAAATATGTGCTATGTATATGTGTATGTATACATAATGAAATATTACCCAGTCATGAAAAATAAAACCTTACAATTTGCAATGGCATGGATGTACCTAGAAGGTATTATACTAAGTGAAAAAGGTCATACAGAGAAAGATGAATATCGTATGATTTCACATATATGTAGGATCTAAAAATCAAAACAAAACAAAATAGAAACAAACTCATAGATACAGGAAAAAACTATTGGTTACCAGAAGGGAAGTGGTTAGGGGGTTGGTGGGTAAAATAGGTAAAGCAGGTTAAGAGGTACAAACTTCAAGTTATAAAATAAATAAGCCATGGGGATGTAATGTACAGCATAGGAAATATTGTCAATAATATTGTAATAATTGCGTATGGTGACAATAACTAGACTGATTGTAAGAGTCATTTCAGAATGTATAAAAATATCAAATCACTATGGTGTATGTCTGAAACTAATATGGTCTTGTGTGTCAATTAGACTTCAATAAAAAAAAATTGTCCCAATTAAAAAGAAAAGCTCTAACTCACATTTCCCCTTTGCTCTGTCTCCTGACCAATCCTGCTGTCTTCCCCTGACAGGCTTTGTTTGCTGTGCCTCCTGGTGCTGAGCTTCCTGTTTCTAGATATCTGTGAGGATAAAAATTTCCTCTTTTATGGCAGTCATTTCATATCTGATTAAAACAGATCCTAGGTACATTTTAAAACAATTTCTATTATAATTTGTGTAATTTGATGGCTCTCAGCTAGCAACTACAAGCATGTACAAGCCAGACACTCAGCCAAATAAATGTTAGGGATCCACAGGCTTGCTCACATTGGAATTCCAGGCAAATGATTTACTGAGTAAATGAATAAGGCTATTTGATCTTCACGAAACCATTCCACAAAGAATGGGTGTTTTGATTCTTCAAATGACAAAAAGGAAGCTCAGAGAGGTTCACTGCCATGTGCGAGGTCTCACAGTTGAAGGGGAGTTGCACAGCCAAGCCTATCTGATGGTGGCACAGCTGGAGACCCCACATGAATGTCCTGCCCTTCCTCTCAGTCTAAGCCCTGGAATGTGCACCATGACCAGGGAGAAAAAATTCAGAGGGGACCTTTAAGTTTGAGGAGAGGATCAGATGTGAGAGGCTTGTTTCACTTGGTGATGGGTGCTGACATTGATACTGTAGCCCCAGAGCAGGATGTATGGTGTCTTCTTAGCCTTTTGTTTCTCCCAGAGCCAACATCACATGCCGAGGTTCATGGCTGACTCCTCATGCGGCTTCTCCATCTATTTCCCTGTCTTGATCTGCCTGAGCCCTTCCCATGGAAGTGGTAGGACATCTGCTAGAAAACCTCCTTGGATGTGAGCTTCTGGTCCACTTTGTTCGCATACTTGATGTTAACTTGCAAACTGGGTGAAGCCTCAGTACCCTTCTTATTGGCCATACTTGTCATTGATTACCATCTTATCCTTGAAGCAGTACAAGGCTGAGAAGCTCGTTGGGCACCTTCCCCTTGGCTACACTCTGCACCATGGTCTCTGGTGGCCATTTCTTCTGAAACAAGAGCAGGGAGGTTGCCAGACTTCTATTCATGATGGAATCCTCATCCAGGAGGATGATTGGAAGTAAAGGTATCCTACTGCTGCTTCAGTTCATCCAGGTGGACTATACTCCAGCTGATGTTCTCCTCCCCATTGGACTCTGAGTAGAGATTGGCCTAGTGTTCCTCATATGGTTCAAAGTCCATAAACTCCTCTCCCTGCCCCTGGTCAGCTCATAATTAGGGTTTCCCACTGGGTTTCAGCAGAATTTCAAAGTACTGATAAACATTATGTCATTCTTACACTCAAGGACCTCATTCTCCTGTCAATCTACTGGCAAAACTCCAGTTTCTACATGTTCTCCACTACTTTGTTGCTACTATTGTGCAGCTTGTGTAGCTGCCCCAGCTTAGGATCCTTCCTCAGCTGCTTTTGCAGTGCCATCTATGCTTGATGTCTTCTAGCACCTATGAGGACCCTCCACACTCTGTTCTCTTTATCAATGATCTCCATGTTCTCCACTTGGGACTCATAACAGTGTGGACTTTAGGCATCAGCTACCTTTCCTTCTCCCCCCTGGGGATACCTATTCAGCCTTGGCCAACCAATGTACATCCTAGCCTGGCAGTCTAGAACAAAAGTCCCTGTCTGGAATCTGGTTCCTAAGGAGAAGCAAGTCATTACTCTGAAAAACCACCTCCTACCTCTCCTTACAGTTTTTTTTTTCCTCTCCACCTGATCTTATTAAAGGTAACTACCTCAATGGAAGTGAGGTGTTCAGAGGTGAGCTGGGACTCTGCTCAGTAAATGAGCCTAAAACTATGGTTTGACTGGATCTTTTGCAGTTCCTGTTACCAATGGCTAGGAGCAGATTTGCCCTGGCCTAAAGGGCAAGAACGTGCACTCCTTAGTACATTTGAACAGGACATAGAGGGATTTTTCTGTGCCAAATCATATAAATTCTCTCCCACTATAGGAGGCAGAGCCTTCCTCTTCTGCTGCTCCATTGTGTACCCACTCCATTTCCACCAGGTTCACATTCACCAACACACTGTCTTCCCCCTATCAAACATCTTTGTCCTTATCAGGGCATATCCTTCTTGGAGGGAATTGATGATATGCTTCATGGGGAGGCCGTGTAGGTGACTCCAAGGACTGTACAGGTCATGTTACTTCTACCCAACCCTGTCCTCCACCAGAGTGCCAACACCAAATTCTTGGTTCATCTCCTCCAGTAGAGTGGCCTCTTCTCTGCTGAGTACATCTTCATCTGAAGCTGCTGGCTCTGCTCAGTCCATCAAACAGACTTGTCCAGTGTCTTTTTCTTCCCCAACTTCTGGTTCAGCAGGCACTTTTCATTGGCAGGTGCCGGTTTCTCTAGCTGCCATAAGGCAAGGAGACTGAAGATGTAGGCTGCAACCTGCCCTTCCATGGCACCTGTCCCTTGGTTGAAGGCATGGATTTCCAAAGGTATAAGCCTCAATTTTGGTGGCTTATACCATCAAACCGCCCCAACATGTTGGACTCTACCATGCTGAGTGATGGGGCATCTCCTGGGTTGAGTTTGGAACTGGCTGCAGCAGTGATCTCACAGGGCTGTCCTGTCTTTCCTGGCTCAGCACACATGCTGGATGGGCCCTGTCTGCTGCACTCCCACACAGGTGTGCAGGCATGGGCCTCAAGCTCCTTTCTGGCTTTTCCTAAAACTTATGTAATAAAAATATACTTTAAAATTTCAAGTAACCTTGAGCAAAAAATAAAATCCTTGAATTCCAGGGTAAAAGAGGCAGAACAGACAAGGCCACAGATCTACTCTGCAGAATTCCCCACAGCTTGTCATGACCATTTCCACACAGTAGGTACAGTGGCACCAGCCTCGAGACCCCTTTTTATCCCAAGGCTGTGGATGGGGCTGAATCTTTTTTTTTTTAATTATGTTCAGTTAGCCACTGTACAGTACATCATTAGTTTTTGATGTAGTGTTCAATGATTCATTAATTAAGTATAATACCCAGTGCACATCACAACACGCGCCCTCCTTAATACCCATCACCCTTTTACTCCCTCCCCCCACACTCCATCCCTCTGAGACCCTCAGATTGTTTCCCAGGGTTCATAGTCTCTCATGGTTTATCTCCCTCTCTAATTTCTCCCCCTTTGGATTTCCCTCCCTTCCCGTATGGTCCTTTGTGCTATTGCTTATGTTCCACATGAGTGAAACCACATGATAACTGTCTTTCTCTGCTTGACTTCACTTAACATAATCCCTTCCAGTTCCATCCATGTTGATGGATGAGTAATAGTCCATTGTATATATGGACCACATCTTCTTTATCCATTCATCTGTTGAAGGGCATCTAGGCTCTTTCCTCATTTTGGTTATTGCGGACATTGCTGCTATGAACACTGGGGTGCATGTGCCCCTTCTTTTCACTACATCTGTATCTTTGGGACTCTGTACATCCCCTCAACCACCCCTCAACAGAATGAGTAGGGGCTGAATCTTTATATCCTGTCTGATGTATCCACAAAACATTCAATGCTATTACCTTTGGAAAGAGTGATTAGTTGTTCAGGCCTCAGAGAGTTGAGGGTGGTGTTTAAAGACTGTCCCTTGATTTCACAATCAAACTGACAAGAAGAGGTGTATAACCTGAACTTGGGTTCAGTGTACCTTTTTTAATAGAAAAATCACTCTACAATTGTATGCATTCCTTCCAGTTTTAGTATATGTGCTGTTGAAGCAAACACCAATTGTGTGCATTCCTAAAAAAAAAAAAGTCATTTACGGGACTCAAATAAAGGCTGATTATGAGCATCTACTTCCCAATCTTGTTTGGGAAAGCAGTTGTCATGACTTTGTCACATCTGAGATCTTAAGGGAATAATCAACTAATAAATGTCTTTCCTAATTTTACCACTTTTCCAGTTTGAGAGCACAGGGATCTCACACATCACAAACCCTAGACACACTTGGTTATTTAAGAGTAAAACTGCTGAGAAATCAATAAGAGTCTAGCTTTAGCTTCTGTGGTGCTATTAGCACCATGTCCAAAAACTAATCTAAAACTCCTAGCAGTGCCTCAGAACTGCTTAGCAGAAAATGTAAAAGGAATATCCACACTTTTAAGGGATTAATGATATGATTTTTTTCACCTAAGGTAAAGCTGGTTATGCCTTTTACAAAGAAATGTTCCAGGTTAAATGGAGCTGGGTATAAGTAAAATGGCCCCTTTGAATTTCAAAATGCATCTATTAAAATTCATGACTTTATAGAATATTTGGCTCAGGAATGTGATAGAACTGGGTTCTGATCTTAATTTATCATCTAGCACCTGGAGCATTGTGGAAGCACAACTACAAAGTATTTTGTTTGTTTTAAAATCATACTTAGATCACTAAACTGCCTGAAGGTGGCTGAGGTGGTATCAAGGAAGAGGGATAGGAGAATATGACTATTTCTGGAGTGACAGGTTTCCCCTCTTATGAAGTGTCTGATTGGTCGCTGGAGTCCAGAAAGAGTGAGGCTGGCCTCCCACTTACTTAGGGGATGGTAGTAGAGACATTTTGGAGACAGTCATCATCCATACATGCAGGCACACAGCTACAATTAAAGTAAGACATTATTGCCAATTAAATCAATGGATATTTGATGACACTTAATAATAAAAAGGAAATCCTGAAAGTTAGAACATCATTAAGAAATTTTTAACATGCCTTAATGCAAGTATAGGATGTCAGTTTTATGTGCTGGAGCAAGAGAATGAGTAACTATTTTGTTCAAGCAGACAAAAAGCTAGCAAGAAATAAAAATATGAATTCTGTTGGATTGGCAGTTTGCCCACAGTTTCTCATTTGTCAAGAAGTTTGCATAAAGTCTCAGAATCTTTTGCACCATTTTCAATTAAAGTGCAAGATTTTGGCAAGCCACTTAACTCTTTCTAGGTAAAAAGAATAAATTTAATAATATTAAATTTTGTCCTAAGAAGCAAAAAAAAAAAATTCTGAAACCATATGCCCTTACATTTACCCTATATAGGAAATACAGATGTGGATTCATATTGCTGAGACCCTTCTAAGATTAGTAGCAAGTTAACGGCAAGCATTTATGCTCAGACAGAAATCAAAATGAGTTACTGGCAAAAAATACATTATCGATGGTATATTAGGTGAATAAGTAACACTTGTCAGGAATATCTTTATAGTGGGACAAAAATCACTGAGGTTCAGAGTACAAATTAGCAGGCAACAAAATTATCTTTGAAGAGAATATATTAGTGGCAACTTCTGTTTTATTACTGAAAACCCATGACATATAAAAAGAGTTGTAACTTTTTTTTTCCTTACAAGTAATGTCATTGTGACCCACAACATAGACTTGAATAGAGATGGAGTATATAGGGTATATAGCAATCAGTAATGAGCTTTAGCCAGGTCTTAGCATGCTACAGTATTGCTTGATGAGCAAAAGGCTTACGTCTACCTGCCAATCCTCATTATCTTATTCAGAGAGGATAGTTGCTAGCCAGTAATACCTCTTGATCTTGATTCAGTATTAAATGAAAAAAAAAAAGCTGGAAACTCAACTGAGTATGCCTTGAAATATGATGTACCATAAATCATATGGTAAGAACCAGATTGTCAACTAATTTTGCATGCTGTGCAGGGGAAAAGCTACTCAATGTAGCTAGTCAAAAATTTTTTTAATGAGATATGATAAACATTAATTCACAGTACTAATTATTAGAAAAAATTTCTTTTCAAGTGAATTCTCAGTGATAATCATCTGAGAAGTCCAGGTTTACTATTTCAAGGTCAAAAACATGATATTCATTTCATAAGATCAAAATTTTCTCTGTGACTGAGTTGTGGGTGAAAGTTGCTTTATCACTAAGATTGTAATACCTTATTTTTTAAAAAGTAACTAACATTTAGCATATTTAAAAACAGTATGCAAGTACTGGGAGAAAGTACAGACCTTCATGCAACCAAAGAATGATTCAAAACTCTATTCACCACTATCCCTCTTGCTGAAATAGCAAAATTTCCAGGTTAAGAGTGATATGTCCATCAATAGTGTCTAAATGGGTACCAAAAGTGTTCAGGGAGGACTCAGTGGCTCTACATTAAGATTAAGGAATGGTTATTATATCATGTCCATGACTGGCGAGGACAAAACAGCATTCATCTGTTCCAGAGAATTTTCTTCAAAAAGAAAAGTGCATGTCAAGAGAACCTTCCAGTGGCTAATGGAATAAGACTTTGTGGAATTGCATGATTTGCAAAGTGTAATTTACCTGGACCATCATTTCTTTGGCAAGATTCGGGAGGAGCAGAGCTCTTTATCTATAGCATGTTTTTTGATTCATTTGATGAATGAGAATTCTGCTTTGCCTTGGCAGAGCATGAAGGGCATGGTTCCACAGCAAAAGTGAAGCCTCAGGAGGGGAGAAAAGATGGTGGAGGAGTAGGGGACTCTATTCCAACTGGTCCCTGGAATTGAGCTGGATATCTACCAGACCACTCTGAGCACCCATGAAATCAGCCTGAGATGTAAGATCTGGATCTCTACAAGCAGAATATTGCAGACAGTTGGTTTCTGAAGCGGGGAGCTGTGATTCTGTGGGCAGATATCGGAGGATAAATGGCAGTGGGAGAGAGCCTGGCCCTGGGGATCCTACCCCACCAGTGAGCAATAGCCTCCCGTGCTGGGGACGCGGCACAGACTCGCAGACTGGTAGCGGTGGCGAAAGGACTTTAGGGCAGCCCTGGGGACAGAAACCCAGAGCGGCGGGATAGCGCATGAGAACTGGGAACAGCTGGCGGATTTAGAAGCGCAAAGGGCAGAGACGTGCCCCGACCTGGAGGCAGGACTGGGGGCATTGCAGAGGGGTACACAACACAGGATGCTGCAGTTTATAGCAGCACAGACAGAAACGGAGTTAGTGTGCCCTGGGGAGCTCACTGAAGAACAGATTGCGATCTCTCTGCTCAGAGGCAGAGGGATGGAAACTGTCTCTTCTGCTCTGACTTTCGGAGGAGACGCGGAAAGCCACCAGGGAAAGCTGCCAGAGAACAAAAGCACCAAAAACTGGTACCCACTGAGCACATCCCCTGCCACAGGGGGCAGGGCAACTCTGCCCAAACAGGGTTGCCTGAGTAACAGTGCAGCAGGCCCCTCCCCCAGAAGACAGGCTGGGAGAACAAGAGGCTAGCAACCCTAAGGTCCTTAGAAAACAGGTGCATCTTGCTTGGGTTCTGGTCAATAATTTGGACTCGATACATTCCCTCAACCACCCATCAACAGAAGGACTAGGAGGAGGAACCCCCAAAATAGGAAAGACTCAGAGATTATGATTTATGCCATAGATTTACAAATGGATGCAGATATAACCAAGATTTCGGAGATGGAATCAGGCTAGCAATAGTGAAGACAATAGCTAGAATGGAGAAAACAATTAATGGCAACATAGAGTCTCTAAGTGCAGAAATGAAAGCTGAATTGGCAGAACTTAAAAATGCTCTCAATGAGATCCAATCTAATCTAGATAATCTAACAGCTAGGGTAAGTGAGGCAGAAGAATGAATCAGTGACCTGGAAGACAATTTAATAGATAAAAAGCGAAAAGAGGAGGCCAGGGAAAAACAACTCAGAATTCATGAAAATAGAATCAGAGAAATAAGTGACACCATGAAGCATTCCAATGTCAAAATTATTGGAATCCCAGAGGGAGTGGAGAGAGAGAGAGAGGACTAGAAGATATATTTGAGCAAATCATAGTTGAGAACTTCCCTAATCTGGGGAATGAAACAAACATTCATGTCCTAGAGGCAGAGAGGACCCCTCCCAAGATCAAGGAAAATAGGCCAACACCCAGGCATGTAATAGTAAAACTCGCAAATCTTAGAACCAAGGAAACCATCTTCAGGGCAGTTAGGGGGAAGAGATTCCTTATGTATAGAGGGAGGAATATCAGAATAACATCAGACCTATCCACAGAGACCTGGCAAGCCAGAAAGGGCTCGTAAGACATATTAGGGTACTAAACGAGAAGAACATGTAGCCGGGATACTTTACCCAGCAAGGCTGTTGTTTAGAATGGAGGGAGAGATGCAGAACTTCCAAGACTGGCAGAAACTGAAAGAATATGTGACCACTAAGATGGTCCTGCAAGAAATATTAAGGGGGGTTCTATAAAAGGAAAAAGAACCCAAGAGTGATAAAGAACAGAAATTTACAGACACAATCTATACAAACAAGGACTTCACAGGCAACATGATGACAATAAGTTCATATCTTTCAATAATCACTCTCAACATGAATGGCCTAAATGCTCTCATAAAATGGCACAGGATTGCAGATTGGATAAAAGGCAGGACCCATCCATATGCTGTCTACAAGAGACTCATTTTGAACCTAAAGATACATCTAGACTGAAAGTGAAGGGATGGAGATCCATCTTTGATGCCAACGGACCTCAAAAGAAAGCTGGGGTAGCAATTCTTTTATCAGACAAATTAGATTTTAAGCAAAAGACTGTAGTTAGAGACACAGAAGGACACTATATCATTCTTAAAGGGTCTATCCAACAAGAAGATCTAACAATTGTAAATATCTATGTCCCCAACATGGGAGTAGCCATCTACATAAGCCAACTGTTAACCAAAATAAAGAGTCATATTGATAACAATACGTTAATTGTAGGAGACCTCAATACTCCACTCTCAGCAAGAGACAGAGCATCTAAGCAGAAAATCAACAAAGAAACAAGAGCTTTGAATGACACACTGGACCAGATGGACCTCATAGATATTACAGAACATTCCACCCTAAAACAACAGAATACTCATTCTTCTCGAGCACACATGGAACTTTCTCCAGAATAGACCACATACTGGGTCACAAATCAGGTCTCAACTGATACCAAAAGATTGAGATTATTCCCTGCATATTCTCAGACCATAATGCTTTAAAACTGGAACTCAATCACAAGAAAAAATTTGGAAGAAATTCAACACTTGCAAGCTAAAGACCACTCTGCTCAAGAATATTTGAGTCAACCAGGAAATCAAAGAACTTAAACAATTCATGGAAATCAATGAGAATGAAAACACATCGGTCCAAAACCTATGGGATACTGCAAAGGCGGTCCTAAGGGGGAAATACATAGCCATCCAAGCCTCATTCAAAAAAATAGAAAAATCTCAAATCCACCAACTAACTCTACACCTTAAAGAACTAGAGAAAAAGCAACAAATGATGCCTAAGCCATGCATTAGAAGAGAAATAATTAAGATTCGAGCAGAGATCAATGAATTAGAAACCAGAAACACAGTAGATCAGATCAACTAGAAGTTGGTTCTTTGAAAGAATTAATAAGATTGATAAACCACTGGCCAGACTTATCCAAAAGGAAAGAGAAAGGACCCAAATTAATAAAATTATGGATTAAAGGGGAGAGATCACGACTAACACCAAGGAAATAGAAACAATTATTAGAAATTATCATCAACAACTATATGCCAATAAACTGAGCAATCTGGATGAAATGGAGGCCTTCCTGGAAACCTACAAGCTGCCAAGACTGAAACAGGAAGAAACTGACAACCTGAATAGGCCAATAACCAGTAATGAGATTGAAGCAGTGATCAAAAACCTCCCAAAAAACCAGAGTCCAGGGCCTGATAGATTCCCTGGGGAATTCTACCAAACATTCAAAGAAGAAATAATACCTATTCTCCTGAAGCTGTTTCAAAAAATAGAAACAGAAGGAAAACTTCCAAACTCATTCTATGAGGCCAGCATTACCTTAATCCCCAAACCAGGCAAAGACCCCATTAAAAAGGAGAATTTCAGACCAATATCCCTGATGAATATGGATTCCAAAATTCCCCAAAAAATCCTAGCTAATAAGATCCAACCATACATTAAAAGGATCATCCACCAGGACCAAGTGGGATTTATCCCCAGGATTCAAGGGTGGTTCAACATTTGCAAATCAATCAATGTGATAGAACACATTAACAAGAGGAGGGAGAAGAACCATATGGTCCCCTCAATTGATGCAAAAAAAGCATTTGACAAAATACAGCATCCTTTCCTGATTAAAACTCTTCAGAGTATAGGGATAGAGGGAACATTCCTCAAGTTCATAAAATCCATCTATGAAAAACCCACAGTGAATACCATCCTCAATGGGGAAAAGCTGAGAGCATTTCCCTTAAGATCAGGAACATGTCAAGGATGCCCACTCTCGCCGCTATTGTTCAACATAGTACTAGAAGTCCTAGCAACAGCAATCAGACAACAAAAAGAATTAAAAGGTATTCAAATCGGCAAAGAAGAAGTCAAACTCTCTCTTTTCGCAGATGACATTTTATGTCGAAAACCCAAAAGACTCGACCCCCAAATTACTAGAACTCATACAGCAATTCAGTAATGTGGCAGGATACAAAATCAATGCACAGAAATCAGTTGCCTTCTTATACACTAACAACGCAACTGTAGAAAGAGAAGTTAGAGAAACAATTCCATTTACAATAGCACGAAAACCATAAGATACCTCGGAATAAACCTACCCAAAGAGGTAAAGAATCTATACTCTAGGAACTACAGAACACTCATGAAAGAAACTGAAGAAGACACAAAAAGATGGAAAAACATTCCATGTTCATGGATCAGAAGAATAAACATTGTTAAAATGTCTATGCTGCCTAGAGCAATCTGGGGTATTTACCCCAAAGACACAGATGTAGTGAAAAGAAGGGCCATATGCACCCCAGTGTTCATAGCAGCCATGTCCACAACAGCCAAACTGTGGAAAGAGCTGAGATGCCCTTCAACAGATGAGTGGATAAAGAAGATGTGGTCCATGTATACAATGGAGTATTACTCGGCCATCAGAAAGGATGAATACCCAACTTTTACATCAACATGGATGGGACTGGAGGGGATTATGCTCAGTGAAATAAGTCAAGCAGAGAAAGTCAATTATCATATGGTTTCACTTATTTGTGGAACATGAGGAATAGCAGGGAGGACATTAGGAGAAGGAAGGGAAAAATGAAGGCGGGGGGGAGATCGGAGGGAGAGATGAACCATGGGAGACTGTGGACTCTGAGAAGCAAACAGGGTTTTAGAGGGGAGGGGGGAGGGGGATTGGTTGGCCCGGTGATGGGTATTAAGGAGGGCACGTACTGCATGGAGCACTGGGTGTTATACGAAAACCAATGGATCGTGGATCACTACATCAAAAACTAATGATGTAGTGTATGGTGACTAACATAATAAAATTAAAAAAATTTAAAAAAAAAGGAGGGCACGTACTGCATGGAGCACTGGGTGTTATATGAAAACAATGAGGCATGGATCACCACATCAAAAACTAATGATGTACCGTGGGTGACTAACATAACATAATAAAACAAAACAAACAAACAAAAAAAGTGAAGCCTCAGGGAACCGAAGCCCTGAGTTAGTCACTGCTCTTCCAGATGAAGACGGGACTGAGAAAAACCCAGTGGAAAGACTGCAGTCAGAGAGAAGAGGTTCACCATCCAAGTAAGCAGGGTCTGCTTTTCTCTCAGGGGATGGAGGGCCCTGCTGAGACCAACCATTAATGCTCTAGCAGTGGTCTATCCTGGGGGTTGCCGTGTTCTGCACAAACTGGGGAAAGCAGTGGCTTCTCTACTAAATCCAACATTCTAAAGCAGAATAACTGTCTGATTGTAGGTAGCTGGGGCAGGAACAAATGTTAGAACAGATGTGGACAACCCTGGCAGACAGTGACAAGTTCACACTGACACGTCTCCCCAGGAGCTGTTGCCCCTTTGTTCAGCTTAGATGACAGCAGATAATTCAAAGAATTTCCATGGTGAAAAAACATTTCATTGACGAGACGTAGGCAAATCCATTTAGTGAGCAACACACTTCACACTGTTTCAACTTGACCTTCCCCCACAGCAATCAAAGCATATGGCAGGGAAATTAAGTCCAGTGACTGCTTCCTAAAACATCATCCTCGGCACTCAAGAAGGGACTGGCTCTAGGGTTTCTTCATCCAAAGGGGGGAAATCCTAAGAAGAGTGAGGACTGAGAAGGACATAGAGAATTACAGAAGGAAAACTACGATTGGAGAGGGAGAACCTCCACCCCATCCACTTTGAGCACTATTGCCTCAGTCCCCTTCTGTGCTGTCATGGAAAAATGAGGAGAAAATGCTCATGGTGGGGGGGGGGGCAGAAAATTTGGTTCAAATCTAGAAGTTTGTTATAGGAAACAAAATTGTACTAAACATTACCTAGCAATGGCCCCCGAGAGACTAAGATAAAGAACATTGTTCTAACATTGATAAACAGCACTTTTAAAGTTTCTGGTTAATCATTCCACTTATCTCCTTCACACAGTCTACTTAGCTTGAGTTCTTGTCAGCCAGGCCCCATCTATAGTATCAGAACTCCCGAATAGAGACAAACTCCATTTCATGCCCAAGCTTCAGAGAAAAATAAAACACATAATTGATAAAGTCTTGTGTGATCAGTTCATTCAGCCAGAACTTTTTCTCTGAAAGAGAAATCACAGGAGGGCCAAAACATAAAAAAATCATGTAAGAGCCCAGACCACGCAAATCAGAAACTAGGATCCTTTATTCTTGGACATTAGAAGAGTCAATGTGTCCCATCCTTAACTTCTTTCAGGCAGTCTGTGTTTTCCTTGTATTAAGTGGTTCAACTTACTAATTCTCAGAGTAGCTAGAATGATGTTCAGACCAACAGCAGATATTCTTACTCTCGGAAACAATGCCTTCAAAGCTATTTGGGAGTCTTAAAAGCTGTGAGCCTTTTTCCCAGGAGAAAGCATATATGTGTGAGCTTGTGTTAACTTACATACATTTTCTATGATTTATAAGATACTCTGAAGCTTGTCTATTTGATATCAGGAAAAGAATCTGCTTCCTGGAGACCTCAGTCCCATAAAGTGTGATAAAAGGCAGATGTCACCAATATGAGGAACCACTGGTTTTTGACCGTTGGTGATAGGAAGTACATGTCAGGGCAAATGAAAAGGTAGCCAAGGCCAGGAGGAAACAAGACTGAGGCCCCACTCAAACTGTGTTTCCATTTCTGAGTGTTCGAAGACAGGGACTTCCCTTAAAAAACAAAAAAAAAAAAAAAAAAAGAAAGAAAGAAAAGAAAAGAAAAAAGCTAACAATGGCTTAAAAATGGCCATTTCTCACTTCAGCAAAGCTCTGTACCACTTCAAGGTACCTATGAAACTCCAACTTTATAAGAAAATTCCAGAAAGAATAATAAAAGCTCTTCTTGGTAAACAGTTTCAGCGAACTTGGGGTAAAGATCTTTCCTAGAAAAAAGCAGCCAATGAATCATTAGTCCCCTGCCAAGTTTTCCATATTATAAAGACAGCTTATAGGAAAAGCCTGAACTCTTTAAAGAACCACCAAGGAAAACACTTATCTCTAAACTACCTTAGAAGGTTGAGAATGCTACACCTACCTGGGGCTGGGGCAAATCCCCCTCAAGCCTTTTACTTGAAAGAGCCTTTAAAATCATCTACCTGCCTTCTCTCTCCTCAGTGAGTCTAGAACAGCTCGCCCCTCTAGACCATCTGTCTTTTCTTAAGATCTCTTTGCACAGGTGACGCACTAGTTCTTCCTTAGCAGCAGAATCCTCTTGATTCCTGAGGATGGTTGCCCTGTCCCTTCCTCCTTAAAAATCCCTCTAGTCTCTGGCTTGCTCCTAAGACAGACGGTTCTCCCACACTTGAGGTCTATTTCATCACTCTGGGCAGCACCCTGTTTTACAACAGCTTTTACTCCCTTCCCTGGCGTCAGGCCCCAGCAAGGCTATAGACTTCAGTCTCTACTCCATCTGTACTTTTATTTAACATCTGATGCCTGGCTCCTTCAACAGTGAAACTGCTCTCCACCTCCTCTCCTGAAATTCTTGCTTTCTTTCCTTTGCCACCCTCTAACAAAGTATCTTCTTCTCAGCAGACCTTTATTATCTCCCAGAACTCTGCCCTTTCTTGATATTCTTTCCTGTAACTATCATTTCCCCACAATCTCCCCCCAACCATCAGCTAAATCCACACTAGCTGCATTTTCTTCCTTCTGGCATATAGACACCCACTCCCACTGCTTTCAGACTCACTTTCTGCAACTAGTCTCCCAGCTGACTTTCTTGCTCTTCTATTTAAAAAAAAAAAAAAAAAAGCTAAAACCATCCGCACCACTACCTCTCTCCTTGATTCTGTAAACCTACCCATGCAGCGTTTGTAGTCATGTGACATGCCTCCCACAGCTAAGTTACTGCCTCTACAAGGATTCTCATTTGAGTGGTTTGGGGTGGGTCACAGGCACTCGTAATTTTTAAAGCTCCGCAGGTGATTTTGATTTGCAGCCAAGCTTAAGAACCACTACCGAGAAACAAACTGAGGGTTCTAGAGGGGAGGGGGGTGGGGGGATGGGTTAGCCTGGTGATGGGTATTACGGAGGGCACGTGCAGCATGGAGCACTGGGTGTTATATGTATGGTGATTAACATAACATAATAAAATAAAATTAAAAAAGAACCACTACTTATACCTTTTTTTTTTTTTAAGATTTTATGTATTTTTTGACACAGAGAGAGCGAGAGAGGGAACACAAGCAGGAGGAGTGGGAGGGGGACAAGCAGGCTTCCCGCTGAGCCGGGAGCCCGATGCGATGCGGGGCTCGATTCCCAGACCCCGGGATTATGACCTGAGCCGAAGGCAGATGCTTAACACCTGAGCCACCCAGGTGCCCCGGTACCTGTTTTTTTGTTTGTTTGTTTGTTTGTTTGTTTTGTTTTTTTAAGTTCAGTTAGCCAGCATATAGTACATCATTAGTTTTTGATGTAATGTTCAATGATTCAGTAGTTGTATAACACCCAGTGCTCATCACATGTTCTCCTTAATACCTGTACCTGTTTTATACATGGGTTGTACTCAAGTTCTTTGCATCCAGACAACCTTAACGAACTACACAGAAGGATCAGACTGCAGTGAGTGGCCTCTGCAGTTAGGTTTTAGATTGATCCTTGCATCAAATATGAGATATCTCTGTCCCCTACCAGTTTCTTAAAAGTTATTGACTTCTCTCATCATGTGGCCAGGATGTACTTCTCAAGGTAATTGACTCTACAACCGAAGAAAATGTTCCCAGTTCTCTAGGCTGATGATTACTTACTCCATTTTCCTTGTTCATCATTGTGATGGACAAAAGCCTTTGCCTTAAATTCAAATAGAAACGTCCCTCTTTTAATCTAAGCCTGTTGCTTTTATGTTGGCCCCCTGTGGACGTAAAAAGGCCAATAAGCTTTCCCTTTATACAATTGCTCATGCTATTGAGGACATGAATCAAGTCGTACCTTAACCTTCTGTTCTCTGGTTAAATAGTCCCTGGTTAATTAATAGAATTAAAGAATATAAAGACTAGAAGGAACCTTAGGGATCTTCCAGCTGAATATTTTCAAACTTTATTTTTAAGCAGTGGGATTGCATTATTAAATTCAATCTTAATCCTAATGTATGAAAATTGAGACAAGCAGAGCTGCTTCAGGTGTAATATTCTGAAACTCTCCATGCAATGGTAATGAATTAGGTGTCTAAAAGGAACTTTGGTACTTTGCAAAATGAAGTTTAAAAATCTTTTTTTGTGGTATAGCATTTCAACTTTATGGTAAAGGAAGTCAAAGTTCAAGAGCTCCTTGTGGATTTTCAATTTTCTAGTAATAGACATACTACTCTGGAGTAATGCTATTAAAAATGCTTAACAATATAATGTAAAAATGTTTAATGTAAACACTGGGAGGTTTGTTTTTAAATTTGACTTTTAATAAATAACAGTCTTGGGGCACCTGGGTGGCTCAGTTAGTTAAGTGTCTGACTCTTGATTTTGGCTGAGGTCAGGATCTCAGGGTTGTGAGATCAAGTCCCATGTTGGGCTCTGCACTGGGTGTGGAGTCTGCTTAAGATTCCCTCTCTCTCTCTCTCTCCCTCTTCCTGTGCCCCTCCACCCCATCTTTCTCTCCCTCTCTAAAAACAAAACAAAACAAAACAAAACAAAAACAAACAAAAAAACTGACTAAAGAAACAACAGTCTTTCCTTAATGAGCAATTGATAATCAGCCCAGACATATTTTATTCCCATAACCAAAAAGTACCAAATACAAACTAATATCAGGGAATATAAATAAGGTCAAATGCAAAGGATCTTTGAGCCTCTGTTAACAAAGCAGTCCGGAGAGGCCTTCCCTCCCTCCCCCCATGTCACCTTGCTGAAGCAGCTACATACTCCTTAAGGATTTCATCCTCCTTTTGGATTCTGAACGATGAATCCAGAAAGAAACATTTCTTCTTCTATAGTCAGATGCTGTTCTGTGACTTTGATGAAAAACCAAAATTTAACTGTCAAGATGCTCTTCCAGCCTCTGCATATTGACTCTTCAGAGAACAAGTATACCATAGGATTCTATTGCTAGGAAAATAACGAGCCTGGACATGCCAGATATAGAAAAGGATTTTCAAAGGCTTGAATTATCTTCTTCTCTTTCACTAAATT
The DNA here is from genome assembly GCF_003265705.2 of Callorhinus ursinus. Taxonomy (NCBI): domain Eukaryota; kingdom Metazoa; phylum Chordata; class Mammalia; order Carnivora; family Otariidae; genus Callorhinus; species Callorhinus ursinus. Next base: position 12,560,899 of record NW_027397087.1, read on the forward strand.
TATTTTAATGAATACGTATTTTTAAGTATTCTCATTTTCTGTGTTTTCATTCCTACTTTTCCTCCTGCTGGAACTTTCTCCAGTTCATAATGGATAAACAAGCACAGAAGTAGCGGGAGATCTAGGTAATACACAGGGGTGATAACCAGCCTCAGGAAAATTTACTATATGGTTAGGGCCAGACCAAGACATAGGAGCATTTATATTTCTGAAAAATATAATAATTTGAAGTTTTAGCAAATAAATATTCATTGCAGCTTTGAATAGCATTGATTGAGAGAAGAGGCCAGGCACATATGAGGAAACAGAAAAAAGATGATGCTCCTGGTGGGTCTTGGTTTTTCTTCTATTATCTTTAGCAATTTTGCTTTAAGTAGGCATAGCCCATTCAGTGGAATAGCAGCTTTATGCATCAGTGGCCCTGTTAGTCTCATTCTTTTGATGGCAGGTGGGTGGCCATCCACTATCTGTAGTTCCTTCAGCATGCCCTCTGTGCATAGGATGAAGTCTTTACCCCTGCCCTTCAGCCTGAGAAATTTAACAAATCACTCCTTCTAAGGATATGTAGAGATCTATTAGTGACAAATTTTAGTGCCTGCTATGAATTGACCATTCCATCTTTTTGATGGAACTGTCTTAAGCTACTTCTTGTTAGGCATACTTAGAAGGCCCCCTAGGGCCACAGATTTGGGACTCCTTCTAATATCCACGGAGTTAAGATTCCTCACTCTGCAAGGACACTGGAATAGTGTTGTATGGTGACAGATGGGAGCTACACTTGTTGTGAGCATAGTATAACAGAGAAGTTGAATCACTATGAAACTGTTGGTAACATTGTGTGTCAACTACACTCAAACAAAAAATTGTAATAAATAAAGATTCTTCACTCACCTATTCCTTAGAACACCTCCATAGTCTACGTTTTTTTAAGATTTTTTATTTATTTATTTGACAGAGAGAGACATAGCGAGAGGGGGAACACAAGCAGCAGGGGGAGTGGGAGAGGGAGAAGCAGGCTTCCCGCAGAGCAGGGAGCCCGATGAGGGGCTCGATCTCAGGACCCTGGGATCATGACCTGAGCCAAAGGCAGACACTTAACGACTGAGCCACCCAGGCGCCCCCATAGCCTACTTCTTATAGGAGGATTTTTCTCTAGCATAGCACTTTCCAGATGCCAGGTAGTATCTTAAATTCTTTACACCTATTATCCCATTTACTCTCTTATAACAGTGTTATGAAATGCATAAAATAGTACCATTTTACAAATAATGAAACTGAAGCTTCAAGAAATTAAGCAATCCCTCTGAGGTGGAATGGTAGTGGGTGGTGGAAATGTGACTTAAGACAGACACTCCAGAATCCACAGGTGCAGCCAAATCTCTGTACTGATTCCCTACAACACTTTCTGACAATCCCACTTATTTTCTCCTAAAAGTTTTCTATAAAACTTCTTGGCAATATTTCCACATGTCTTCCCTCTAATCAACAATATCCTTTTTTCTTTAATTCTGATTCTCCATAAGTACATGTAACTTGAATACATGTGTTGATTGACACTATGAATGAATACATCTGTAACACACTGTATACCTTCAACAGTACCTTCACTGTGCATCATAGGAGGGAAAGAGGTTGAGGCCCTGGAACTTTCCTTCTGTTATTGCACCTGTTTCCCATGAGTTTTGCCTTTTTAGATCCAAGTGGACAATTTTCCATTTGCAACTATTGGATTACAGGTTTTTCAAAAATACTTTCCCCAAGATTATCATCAAGAAACTGAATGCCTCTTAAGAATATTTGCAACTTTGATGAACATATTATTGAGAGTCCTTTCCAAGTCACTGACAAAGACATTGATTTACCCTGATCCTAGTAGACCACCTTGTGATATTGCACCTAAGATCAGTCTTTAGCTTTTAGGTACCCTGGAGGGCAACTGACTATTTAACTACCTCATAGTAGTTAAATAGGAATTAGGACTGCATATATCAAACCCTCCTATGATGATGTCATAGAGGGATGAAATTTCACACACCCAAACTAAAACTTAAACATTTTTAAAAAATATTTAATTTATTTGTCAGAGAGAGAGAGCATGCACACAAGCAGGGGGAGCAGCGGGCAGAGGGAGAGGGAGAAGCAGGCTCCCCTGCTAAGTAGGGAGCCTGATGCAGGACTTGATCCCAGGACCCTGGGATCATGACCTCAGCCAAAGGCAGACACTTAACAGATTGAGCCACCCAGGTGCCCCTGAAATCTTGCCATGTGCAACACGGATGGATCTAGAGAGTATAATGGTAAGTGAAATAAATCAGTTAGAGAAAGACAAATACCATATGATTTCAGTCATGTGGAATTTAAGAAACAAATGAACAAAGGGAAAAAAATCAAACCAAAAAACATATCTTAACTATAGAGAACAAACAGATGGTTACCAGAAGGGAGGTGGGTAAGGGGATGGGTGAAGTAGGTGACAAGGAATTAGGAGTACACTTATCTTGATGAGCACTGAGTAATATATAGAATTGTTGAACCGCCATATTGTATGCCTGAAACTAATTTAACACTGTATGTTAACTATACTGGGATTAAAATTTTTAAACAAACACTTTAAGGAAATCAATATCTACAACAAACCAGAGGCTTATCTACTCTAGTAAAGATACTATCTTCAGCACCATATCTATCATTGGGGCTACCATTTGTTATGTTTACTGTAGTCTATCACCATTTGCCATATCCATCTATTTTTTTGCAGGGCCATGCTAGTGAATTAAACAGAGGAATGTTTATATATCTTTTAATGTTTATATATCTTATATCTTTTAAACCTTCAATTTTCTATAATTCCATGTGGGTTTTGCTTAAAATATTGCTTACAATTTAGCATCTTGGCTAGGGAATGAAGTTTCCATTGCTTCAATTTGGACCCAACTGTCTCGCCTGTCTTTCAATTGACAGACTCAGAACTGGCTGAAGTCTGGAAATTGAGTGAGGGTTTGTAAGTTTACATTGCATTGACTGACAGCGGCCTGCTTCTGATCTTTAAATCTTTTTTTTTTTCCTAAGCAAAAATTTTACATAAGAAATACTTTCATTGGCTTCCTATATATTTTCCTTTTGTGAATACCATGGTCTCTTAGCCACAATGAAGATCCCAGTGAATCAAGGCCACTGGTTGCCATTTTGTTCATGCTGACAATTGTGTAATTATCTCCACCTTTCCTTTTATTATTAAGTACAACTATATGGACTCTGCTATTCTGGAATTCTATTATCCCAATTGACACTAGGGAGCCCAGTTCAATAATGGTGTCTTCTATCATCCACTCTGGCCTACAGAGGATAGACTGTTCCTTCCTCACTTATACATTCCTCATTGCTTTAATAGTGTCCTCTGGACATTCCCTGGACAAATAATAAACTGGTGATTTTTTGGTTTTCTATAACAAGAAAGCCATTTTAGTAGGCATACCTCTCTGAATTTTCTAATCCCTTCCTCCTGTCTCTGACAAGGCAATTCAAGCACCTACAATTCATTTACTATCGGCCAAAGTTTCTCACTTTTTTGTCCTCAAGATCCACTTACACTTTGAAAAACATGTGAGAACCCTAAAAAGCTTTTGCTGGAGGTATTTCAAGATGGCAGCATAGGTAGATCCTGAACCCACCTCCTCCCATGGACACAACAAATCTACAGATACATGACATAATTCTCTCTCTAAAAAAAACCCAACAAAACAAAACAAAAAACAAACAAAAAAATCCCAGAAAATTAGCTGAATAGCTCCTCCACAATGAAGGCGAAAAAGGCCAGGTCAATCCAGATGGGTAGGAGAGGCAGAAATGTTATCTCACCAAACAAAACAAAACAAAACAACAAAACAACCCACCCCTCGTGTGGTGACCCAAAACTGAAAAAATATATCACAAATACAGAATGTCTCCCAGAGGAGTGAGGGGTTTGGACCCCCTATCAAGCACCTCAACCCTTGGGACCTACACCAGAGAGATAAGCCCCCAAACATCCCACTTTGAAAACCAAAGGGGTATATGTACAGAAGAACCATGAGGCTGTAAGGGATGGAAAGTCACACTAAAGGGCTTGAATGCAGACCTACTTACTCAGAGACCCAATACAAAAGCAGCAGTTTTAAAAGTGCCTAGAGCATACATGAAGGAGATACATTTGCTAATCTGAAAGTGTCTATCAGAGGAAAGGAGACTGTTAGGATTCTTTCTGGGGATGGAGGCACTGATGGGTGCCATTTTTACATTCTAACTCTATCTTGCTAGCATTGGCACTGGCAGGCACCGTTTAGGCACTCTCCACTAACCTGCTAGCACTGGCAGGGATGCCCTATTTCTCTGCTACCCCTGTGAAATCATCAGACTGGGTGACTGACAAACTGGATCCCACAGACCTGCCAGAGCTGGGCAGCCAAGTACCCCAGCTCTGTGCCACCCCTGCAGTCCTGCCAGAGATGGTGAGTGCCTGCAGCCCACACAGGGGAAAATCCTTGAGTGCCTGGCTCTGATGGCCATGGAGGAATGTGTTTCTGAGCCCTTCAGGTTTGAAACAAGTGGAGAGTTCTTTTTTTTAAAATTTTTTTATTGTTATGTTAATCACCATACATTACATCATTAGTTTTTGATACAGTGTTCCATGATTCATTGTTTGTGCATAACACCCAGTGCTCCACGCAGAACGTGCCCATCACCAGGCTAACCCATCCTCCCATCCCCCTCCCCTCTAGAACCCTCAGTTTGTTTTTCAGAGTCCATCATCTCTCATGGTTCATCTCCCCCTCCGATTTACCCCCCTTCATTCTTCCCCTCCTGCTATCTTCTTCTTCTTCTTCTTCTTCTTTTTTTTTTTAACATATATTGCATTATTTGTGAAACAGTTGGAGAGTTCTTGGCAGGATACTACCCCTAGCATACTACACAGGTAACACACTCCCAGTCTTTCTGTGAAAAAAGGCCTATTTACTTGTCTTGGAGCTTAAGCCTGAGGGACATACTTAAGGATTACCACACATCTAGAGGCTATGAAAGTGCTTTCAGGGAACATAGGCTGGGGGATGTCATCATTGTGCTCTCCCTTGACCCACTACAGCTTGCTGGTATCTCCCCAAAAGGAGCCCATACACTCATCTGGAACCATGATTTTTGTAACTGTTGCCAAAGGGACACCTCCACATTGCCTGGTTTAGAGGCCAACAAGGTTTATGATTGCAGCCCCACAGGACTGTGTGTTTGCATACCTTAAAAGCTGCTGCCTGAGTATCCAGCTTCCAATCAGCCTGAAACTTTGGGATGAGACCCCTCCCTCTGGGACATTCACAGGACTTTGTATGCCCTGAACAACTGTAACCCATCAAGAATATTCAGGCTGCTTAGGCAATTCCAAGGCTTGAAAGATAAGCAAGAACTGAGGCAAGGTTTAACGATAAGTTTCATTTCCTATACAAGAATACTTCAAGATTGGAAAGAAAGATGTTTCACATAATACATAGAAACAAACAGAGAGAGTCAAGCAAAATGAGGGGACAGAAGAATATGTTCCAAAAGAAAGAACAAGGTAAAATCCCAGAATAAAATCCTAATGAAATGGAGATAAGTAACTTATCTGATAAAGAGTTCAAAGTAATGGTCAAAAAGATGCTAACTGAACTTGGGAGAAGAATGGATGAACACAGTGAGAATTTTAGCAAAGAGATGGAAAATATAAGAAACGACCAAACAGAAGTCACAGAACTGATGAACCCAGTACAAGATGAGTTCCACAGCAGAATGGATGATGCAGAAGGAAGAATCAGTGATCTCAAAATAAGGCAATAGAACTCACCCAAACAGAGCAGCAAAAATTTTTAAAAAACAATTTTAAAAAGTGAAGATAGCTTACTGGACCTATAGGACAACCTCAATAACATTCACATTGTAGGGGGCTTAGAAGGAGAAGAAAGAGGCAGAAAACTTATTTGAAGAAATAATAGCTGAAAACTTCCCTAACCTGGGGAAACAGGTACCCAGATTCAGGAAGCCCAAAGAATTTCAAACATGATGAATTGAAAGAGACCCACACCAAGACATATTATACCTAAAACACCAAGAGATAAAGAGAGAATATTAAAAATGGTGACAGAAAAACAACTTGTTACATACACAAGAACCCCTATAAAATTATCAAATTTCTCAGCAGAAACTGCAGGTCAGATGGGAGAAGCATGATATATTCAAAGTGCTGAGGGGATAAACTTCCAACCAGGAATACTCTATCCAGCAAAATTTTCATTCAGAATTGGAGAGATAAAGAGCTTTCCAGCAAAAAGGTAAAGGAATTCATCACCACTAAACTGTCCCTACAAGAAATATTAAAGGGACTTCTTTCAGCTGAAAAGAAAAGTCACTAACTAGTAAGAAGAAAGCATATGAGAATTAAAATCTCACTAGTAAAGGTAAATATATAGTAAATGTAGTGGATTAACCACTTATAAAGTTAGTATGAGAATAAGGAGGGTGAAAGATGGCAAAGTAGGAGGATCCTGAGTTCATCTTTTTCTACAGACACCAAGGAAACAACTGCATGTATTACAGCTCATTCTGAAAATGACCTGAAGACTAGCATGACAGATCTACAGCTAGTCAAAAAGAGAAACCCACACCAAAAAAGGGTTTGCGGAGCAGAGACATGATCAGGATTCAAACTGCTGGTAGAACTACCCACAAAAGAAACATCATTAAGCACAGAGGGGCAAGGGGATCAGACCCCACACTGAGCACCCTTGGCCCTGGGGAGCTGCACCAGGAAGATGAATTCCCATCACAACTAGCTTTGAAAATCAGTGGGGTTTAACTTGAGGAGAGCTAGAGAGCTATAAAAAACTGTGTGTCTGCTCTTGAAGAATCAGACTGCTAAATAACTTGGCCTGAGACACAGCATAGAAGCAGCAGTTTGAAAAGCACCTGGGGAATATATGAAAGAGACTTAATGACTAATTTTAAGATGGGTGTTGGATGGGCAGGGATCTGCAGGAGCTCTTTGGGAACAAAAGCACTGGTGAGTGCCATATTTCTGCCCTCCCTTTCCACCCCATATAGCCAGAGGCTTTATAAAGCCAGTTGACATTCTACATCTACCTTGCTAGCACTGTGAGCCCACACCAGTGTTCCCCTGTGGACCCACCCTATCCAATCTGCCTGCCCCTGCAGGTGCCCCTCTAAAGTAAATCTTTACTGCTACGCCTAGGGGGCAGTCCCAGTTGGGACTGGATCCCCTCCAATGTGACTCCTTTCCTGGGGAGGGGGGAGCAAACGCTAACCACCAACACACCTGCAGCAGTCACAGTGGCTCATTGCAGACAGCTAAGCTGAGTTTCAGTCATGCCCACCAGTGAGCACCTTGTGGCTGCAGCTAGGCCTCTTTGCTAAAAGCATGGGGAGCAAACCCCGCCTGCCAGTGCACCCACAGTAGTTATAAACAGAACTCATAACTAGTTGCACAGAAAGGGAGCCTGCAGTAGTCGTTGCTCAGCTACAACATGAAAGCACATGTAGCCCACAAGGGGACACATCTGGAGCACCTCATTCTAGTAATCAGGGTGGATTTCACTACAGGGCATTGCAGAACCCCTTCTACACAAGGCCACTACTTTGAAGACCAAGAGAGGTAGCTGACCTACCTAATAAAAAACACAGAGAGTTAGACAGAATGAGTATATCTCAAATAAAAAGGATAAAATCACAGAAGACCTAAAGATAACAGAGATAAGCAGTATGCCCAGTAAAGCATTCAAAGTACTGGTCATAAAGATACTCACTAGACATAAGCATGGATGAACTCAGTGAGAACTTCAACAAAGAGATAGAAAATATTAAAAAAAAATCAGAGCTGGAGAATACAATAAGTGAAAAATATGCTAGAGGGAATCAATAACAGACTAGAAGATGCAGAACAGATCAGCCATCTGGACAACAGGGTAGTGGAAAGCAACCAGGCTGAACAGCAAAAAGAAAAAAGAATAAAAAATGAAGATAGGAACCTCTATAACATCATCAAGTGTAATAACATTCATATTATAGGTCCCAGAAGAAGAGAAAAGGACCAGAAAACTTATTTGAACATATAATAGCTTAAAACTTCCCAACCTGGGAAAACAGATGTCCAGGTTCAGGAAGCACAGAGAGACCCTAACAATATGAGCCCAATGAAGTCCACGTCAAGACACATTTAATAAAAATGATAAAAATTAAAGATAAAGAGAGAATCTTAAAAGCAGCTGGAGAAAAGGAAATGGTTACATACAAGGGAAACTCCACAAGGCTATCAGCTGATTTTTCAGCAGAAACTCTGCAAGTCAGAAGGGAGTGAAACTGCTGAAAGAGAAGAGCCTATAACCAAGAGTATGCTACCCAGCAAGATTATCATTTCGATTTGAAGGAGAGATAAAAAGTTTTGCAGGCAAACAAAAGTTAAAGGAATTCATCACCACTAAACCACCCTTACAAGAAATGTTAAAGGGGACTCTATGTGCCAAGAAATGCCATAATCAGAAGTAAAAAAAATAGCAAAAGGAAAAAATTTTCCTGGTGAAAGTAACCATATGGTAAAGGTAGTAGATCAATCACATACAAAGCTAGTAGGGAAGTTAAAACACAAAAGTAGTAAAATCAATTATAGCTACAAAAATTAATTAAGTGATATACAAAAAGGTGTAAGTATGACATCATATACATAAAATATGAAGAGTAAAAATTTAGTGATTTTATAATGTGTTAGAACTTAAACAACCATCAACTTGGTAACACATAGGATGTTATATATGAACCCTACAGTAACCATAAGACAAAAAGCCAATAATAGATACACACAAAAAAAAAACAGAGAAAGAAATTCAAACATAACACTAAAAGAAAGCCATCAGACCAGAGGGGAAAAGAGCATGAGATGAAAAAAGAAAAGAGAACTATAGAAACAACTAGAAAACAATTAGCAAAATGGCAGTAAGTATACACTTATCAATAAGGACTTTAAATGTAAATGGACTAAATGCTCCAATCAAAAGACATAGAGTGATGAACAGATAAAAGAAAACCCATCTATATGCTGCCTACAAGAGATTCACTTCAGATGAAAGGACACACACACAGACTGAAGGTGAAGGAATGAAAATAAAGGTTTTATAAAACAGAAATCAAAAGAAACTTATCTATACTCATATCAGACGAAAAAGACTTTAAAGCAAATACTGTAATAAAAGACAAAGATGTACATTATGTAATGATAAAAGGGTTAATCCATAAAGAAGATATAACATTTATAAATATGTATGTGTTCAACATAAGAGCACTTAAGTATATAAAGCAGATATTAACGGATCTAAAAGTAGAAAATTATATCAATACAATAATATAAGGGAATGTAATATATCACTTACATCAATGAAATGATCATTCAGACAGAAAATAAGGAAACAGTGGCCTTAAGTGACACACTAGATGAAATGAACTTAATAGATACATGCAGACATTTTGTCAAAAAACAGCAGAATACACATTTTTTCAAGTGCTTATGGAATATTCTCTAGGATAGATCAATCATGTGTTAAACAACAAAACAAGTCTCAATAAATTTAAGAAGATTGAAATCATATCAAGCATCTCTCCTGACCACAATGGTATGAAACTAGAAATCAATTACAAAACGAAAACCGAAAAAAATTGCAAATATGTGGATACAAATAACATGCTACTGAATGGGTCAAGAAATCAAAGCAGAAAAAAACATACATTGAGGCAAATGAAAATGGAAAAGCAACATACAAAATTCATGGGATGCAGCAAAAGCAGTTCCAAGAGGGAATTTTATGGTGACATGGGCCTATCTCAAGAAATAAGAAAAACCTCAAAGAAACAATATAACTGCATTTAAAGGAACTTGAAAAACAAGTACAAATAAAACCCACAGTTAGTAGAAAAAGGAAATAATAAAGATTGGTGTGGAAATAAATGAAATAGAGGCTAAAAAGACAGTAGAAAAGATCAATGAAACTAAGATTCCGTTCCTTGAAAAGAACAAAATTGGCAAAATTTTAGACTAAGAAAAGATGAGAAGGCTCAAATAAATAAAATCAGAAATAAAAGAAGTTACAACTGATACCAAAACATACAAAAGATCATAAGAGATTACTATGAACCGGGCTCCCTGCTCGGCGGGGAGCCTGCTTCTCCCTCTGACCCTCCCCCCCTCTCATGCTCTCTCTCTCTATCTCATTCTCTCTCTCAAATAAATAAATAAATAAATCTTAAAAAAAAAAGAGATTACTATGAACAATATTTACCAGCAAACTGGACACTTGGAAATAATGAATAAATTCCTAGAAACTTACAATCTTCCAAGACTAAATCATAAATAGACATCAGAACAGACCAATTAGTAGTAAAGAGATTGAATCATAATTTAAAAGCTGCCAACAAACAAAGTTCCAGGACCAGACAGCTTCACTGGGAATTCTACCAAACATTCAGAGAAGATTTAATACATAACCTTCTCAAACTCTTCCAAAAAACTGAAAGAGAGGGAATGACCCCAAACTCATTTTACAGGGGCAGAATTACTCTGATATCAAAACTGGACAAGGATACCACTAAAAAATGTATAAGAAATAAAATTACAGGCCAATATCTTTGATAAACAGATACAAAAATCTTCAACAAATATTAGCAAACTGAATGCAACAATACATTAAAAGGATCATACAGCATAATAAAGTGGGATTTGTTCCAGGGATGCAAAGGTGGTTCAACATTCACAAACCAATCAATGTGATACATGACATTAAGAAAATGAAAGATAAAAATCATATCTCAACAGATGCAAAAAATGATTTGACAAATTCAACATTCTTTTATGATAAAAATTCTCAGCAGAGTATAGCAGGAATGTGCATTAATATAATAAAGGCCTTATCTGGCAAACCTATAGCAAACATCATACCCAATGGCAAAAAGCTAAAAGCTTTTCCTTTAAGATCAGAAAGAAAGCAAAGATGCCCATTGTTGTTTTTTTTCAACATGGTATTGGAAATTCTAGACAGAGCAAGTGGACAGGAAAAAGAAAAGCATACAAATTGGAAAGGTAGAAGTAAAATTGTCACTATGCATGACATGATTGTATATACAGAAAATCCTAAAGATTTTGCCAAAAATCTGTAGAACCAATAAATTCATTAAAGTTGCAGGATACAGAATCAATATACAAAAAGCTTTTGCATTTTTATACTCTAAACTATAAGAAAAAATAAGAAAATAATCCTATTTAAACTGCATACAAAATAATAAAATATATAGGAATAAAATTTACCAAGGAATTAAAGACTTGTACACTGAAAACTATGATACTGATGAAAGAAACTGAAGAAGACACAAATAAATGGAAAGATATTCTGTACTCATGAATTGGAAGAACATGGTTAAGATACTCAAATTATCCAAAGCAATCTACAGATTCAATGCTATCCTTACCAAAATTCCAATGGCATTTTCACATAATTAGAATACTAAAATCTGTATGGAACCACAAAAGATTCTGGATAGCAAAGCAATCTTGAGAAAGAACAAAGCAGGAGGCATCATGCTTCCTGATTTCAAACTACACTGCGAAGCTATAGTAATGAAATCAGTATGATATTGGCATAAACACACACACACACACACACACACACACACACACACACACACACACACCATGGAACAGAATAGAGAGCCCAGAAATAAATCCACACATATATGGTCAATTAATTTATGGCAAAGGAGCCAAGAATATACAGGTGGGGAAAGGACAGTCTCTTCAATAAATGATGTTGAGAAAAAAAAGCCACATGGAAAAGAATAAAATTAGACTACTATCATAACATACACAAAAATTAATTCCAATTATATTAAAAACTTGAGTATAAGACCAGAAACCATAAAACTTCTAGAAGAAAACATACGTGGTGAGCTCCTTGACATTAGTCTTGGTGATATTTTAGATCTGACTCTGATAGCAATGTCAACAAAAGCAAAAATAAACAAGTGGCACTACATCAAACTGAAAAGGTTCTGCACAGCAAAAGAAATCTTCAACAAAATAAAGGCAGTCTACTGTATGGGAGAAAATATCTTCAAATCATATCTGATAAGGGGTTAATATCCACAATATACAAAGAACTTGCACAATTCTAAAACAAATAGTCCCTTAAAAAAAAAGGGAGAAGAGATTTGCAAATGATATATCTGATAAAGGATTAGTATCCAAAATCTGTAAAGAACTTACCAAACTCAACACCCAAAAATTAAATAATCCAGTTGAGAAATGGCCAGAGACATGAATAGATATTTTCCCAAAGAAGACATCCAGATGGCTAATACACACATCAGAAGATGTTCAACATCACTCATCGGGGAAATACAAATCAAAACTACAAGGAGATATTGCCTCACACCTGTCAGAACGGCTAAAATCAACTATATAAGAAACAACAGGTGTTGGTGAGGATGTGGAGAGAAAGGAACCCTCATGCACTGTTGGTGGGAATGCCAACTGGTGCAGCCACTGTGGAAAACAGTATGGAGGTTCCTCAAAATGTTAAAAATAGTGGGAGAGGCAAGATGGTGGAGGAGTGGGGGACTCCATTTCAACTGGTCCCCTGAATTTAGCTAGATATCTATAAAGCCACTCTGAACAGCCACAAAATCAGCCTGAGATAGAAGATTATACATCTGGATCTCTAAGGCGGCAGAGGATCATCAGTCCAGAGGTAGGAAAGAGGGAGTTGGGATTGCTTGGACAGATGTCGGAGTATAAACAGAAGGGGGAGGGGAACGGCGGAAGCTGGTCTTTGGAAAGTAATACCCCACTGCAAAAGCGTTCTGTGCCTGGGGACCAGCGCATAGCTTGGAGAGAGGTGGCCAAGTGATGAGGGAGGGGAAGGGACTGATAACAGCGCTCAAACAGAACACGGGGGGCTTAAGGGGCAAAGGCTGGGACCTGGTGGCCACAGAGCCGCCAGCCGCTGTGGGTGCCTGCACCCATGTCGGAGAGGACTGGGCTCCGACTGGGGTGACCACCGCCACCAGCTGCACCCAGGAGCCCAAAATGGGGCTGGAGGCAGCTTCTGCCAACACCGCCGCGGCCGCCGCCTGACCCCCATGCCCCAGAACACCCGCCTTGGAACTGTGCCCACAGACCCGGGCCCCCCACTCCTCCCGCCGGATCGAACCCACCCAGTCTGCAATCGTTGGCGGTTTTGGTGGCAGGGGGGCAGAGACAAGTGGGGGCGGGGTCCACTGTTGAGGTGATCGCTGGTAGCACGCACTGCCCTGTGGGAGGCTGTAGTTTTCAGCGGTGCTTACAGAGTGGGAGACTGTGTGTTCTGGAGGATTCAGCGAGGAGCCGACTGTGGCTTCTCTCCTCTGGAGTGGAGGTCTGGGTGCAGACATTTTCCTTTGCTCTGACCTTCCAAAAAGGCAGGAAAAGCCATCAGAGAACAAAAGCCCACAAAACCGGTTTCCACGGAGCCCAGCCACTTGATAGAGGGCAGGGCAACTCCACCCAAGCAGGACTGACTGAAAAACGACAAGGCAGGTCGCTCCCCCCGAAAGACAAGCTGGAAGAACAAGAGGACAACAACTCCAGGGTCCCATAAAACTGTAAAACTCCAACACCAGGGGAAAATTAGTATATTAAGCTCCTGGTGTTGCCTCACAGATTGTGTATTTCTTAGATACAACTTTTCTCTCTTTTTTAATTCATTCTCATGATTCTTCTTTTTTTTTTCTTACCTACTTATCATTTCAACTAGATGTTTAATATAACATATTCCATAGTAACTTTTTAAGTTGAACTTTTTCACGAATATACTTTTTTCTTTTTCTTTTTTTATATATATAGATATAAGCTTCAATGCAGTCCTTTTTTCCCTACTCAATACTACCTTTATGTATATATACCAGTTTTAATTTCCCTGTATCTCTGGGAAGTACTGTTCTGTAACAAAGAGAACAAAACACACCCAGGAAAAGCTGAAACACTCTACCTTGCCCACATAGAGGAATTATAGCCACCTTCCCTGCATGCCCGCCCTTTGTTGGTTTTTTTGGGTTTTTTTTTTTTTGTCAGTTTGGGGTTTTGTGTGTGTGTCTGAGCTTGTTTGTTTTTAATTTTTGTACTTTATAAATCTTATTCTTGGGTTTCATTTTGGCTCGGTGTTTTTGGTGGTGGCTTCCAATTGCTTCAAACTTTCCCAGGGTGCACCTTGCCTGGATTGTGGTGGTTATTTTTGACTGTACATTCCCTCAACCACAACTCAACAGAATGACTAGGAGGAGGAACTCCCAACAAAAAAAATACCTAGAGACAATGGCCTCTCCCGCAGACCTAATGGATATTGATATGAGCAAGATGTCAGAAATAGGCTTCAGGGTAACAGTTATGAAAACAATAGCTAGAATGGAGAAATTGATTAATGGCAACATAGAGTCTATAAGAGTAGAAATGAGAGTTGAACTGGCAGAACTTAAAAAAATGCTATCAATGCGATCCAATCTAATCTAGATAATCTAACAGCTAGGGTAAATGAGGCAGAAGAACAAATAGTGACCTAGAAGACAAACTGATAGAAAAGAAGGAAAATGAGGAGGTCTGGGAGAAATAGCTTAAAATCCATGAAAACAGAATCAGAGAAATAAGTGATGCCATGAAAATTTCCAATGTAAGAATTATTGGGATCCTTTAGCGGGTGGAAAGAGAGAGGGGACTAGAAGATATATTTGAGGAAATCATAGCTGAGAACTTCTCTAATCTGGGGAATGAAACAAACATTCGTGTCCTAGAGGCAGAGAGGACCCCTCCCAAGATCAAGGAGAACAGACCCACGCCCTGGCATGTAATAGTAAAAACTGCAAATTTTAGAACCAAGGAAACCATCTTAATGGCAGTTAGGGGGAAGAGATTCCTTACATACAGAGGGAGGAACATCAGAATAATGTCAGACCTATCCACAGAGACCTGGCAAACCAGAAAGGGCTAGCAAGACATATTCAGGGTACTAAATGAGAAGAACATGCAGCCAAGAATACTTCATCCGGCAAGACTGTCATTTAGAATGGAAGGAGAGATGCAGAGCTTCCAGGACTGGCAGAAACTGAAAGAATATGTGAACCACTAAGCTGGCCCTGCAAAAAATATTAAGGGGTTTCTATAAAAGGAGAAAGACCCCAAGAGTGATATAGAGCAGAAATTTACTGAAACAATCTATACAAACAAGGACCTCACAGGAAACATGATGCCAATAAATTCATATCGTTCAATAATCACACTCAACATGAACAGCCTAAATGCTCCCATAAAATGGCACAGGGTTGCAGATTGGATAAAAATACAGGACCCATCCATATGCTGTCTACAAGAGACTAATTTTGAACCTAAAGATACATCTAGACTGAAAGTGAAGGGATGGAGATCCATCTTCCAAGCCAATGGACCTCAAAAGAAAGCTGGGGTAGCAATTCTCGTATCAGACAAATTAGATTTTAAGCTAAAGACTGTAGTTAGAGACACAGAAGGACACTATATCATTCTTAAAGGCTCTATCCAACAAGAAGATCTAACAGTTGTAAATATCTACACCCCCAACATGGGAGCAGCCAACTACATAAGCCAACTGTTAACCAAAATAAAGAGTCATACTGACAATACGTTAATTGTAGGAGACCTCAATACTCCACTCTCAGCAAGAGACAGAGCATCTAAGCAGAAAATCAACAAAGAAATAAGAGCTTTGAATGACACACTGGACAAGATGGACCTCATAGATATTACAGAACATTCCACCCTAAAACAACAGAATACTCATTCTTCTCAAGCACACATGGAACTTTCTCCAGGATAGACCACATACTGGGTCACAAATCAGGTCTCAACCGATACCAAAGGACTGAGATTATTCCCTGCATTTTCTCAGACCATAATGCTTTAAAACTGAAACTCAATCACAAGAGAAAATTTGGAAGAAATCCAAACACGTGGAAGCTAAAGACCACCCTGCTTAAGAATGTTTGGGTCAAGCAGGAAATCAAAGAACTTAAACAATTCATGGAAACCAATGAGAACAAAAACACATTGGTCCAAAACCTATGGGATACTGCAAAGGCAGTCCTAAGGGGGAAATAAATAGCCATCCAAGCCTCACTCAAAAAAACAGAAAAATCCCGAATTCACCAACTATCTTTATATCTTAAAGAACTGGAGAAAAAACAAGTGATGCCTAAGCCATGCATTAGAAGAGAAATAATTAAGATTAGAGCAGAGGTTAATGAAATAGAAACCAGAAATACAATAGAGCAGATCAATAAAACTAGAAGCTGGTTCTTTTAAAGAATTAATAAGATTGATAAACTACTGGCCAGACTTATCCAAAAGAAAAGAGAAAGGACCCAAATTAATAAAACTATGAACGAAAGGGGAGAGATCTATTTCCTCACACGAAGGAAATAGAAGCAATTATTACAAATTATTATCAACAACTATATGCCAATAAATTAAGCAACCTGGAAGAAACAGATACCTTCCTGGAAAACTATAAACTGCCAAGATTGAAACAGGAAGAAATTGACAACCTGAATAGACCAATAACCAGTAACGAGATTGAAGCAGTGATCAAAAACCTCTCAAAAAACAAGAGTCCAGGGCCTGATGGATTCCCTGGGGAATTCTACCAAACATTCAAAGAAGAAATAATACCTATTCTGAAGCTGTTTGAAAAATAGAAATAGAAAGAAAGCTTCCAGACTCATTGTATGAGGTCAGCATTACCTTGATCCCCAAACCAGTCAAGGACCCCATCAAAAAGGAGAATTTCAGACCAATGTCCCTGATGAATATCGATTCCAAAATTCCCAACAAAATCCTAGCTAACCAGGATCCAACAGTACATTAAAAGGATCATCCACCACGGCGAAGTGGTATTTATCCCTGGGATGCTGGGTGGTTCAACATTCGCAAATCAATCAGTGTGATAGAACATATTAATAAGAGGAGAGAAAAATACCATATGGTCCTCTCAATTGATGCAGAAAAAGCATTTGACAAAATACAGCATCCTTTCCTGATTAAAATTCTTCAGAATACAGGGATAGAGGGAACATTCCTCAAGTTCATGAAATCCATCTAAGAAAAACCTCAGCAAATATCACTCTCGATAGGGAAAAGTTGAGAGCATTTCCTTTAAGATCAGGAACATGTCAAGGATGCTCACTGTCACCACTATTGTTCAACATAGTACTAGAAATCCTAACAACAGCAATCAGACGACAAAAAGAAATAAAAGGTATTCGAATTGGCAAAGAAGAAGTCAAACTCTCTCTTTTTGCAGATGACATGATACTTTATGTCAAAAACCCAAAGGATTCCACCCCAAATTACTAGAACTCATACCAAAATTAAGTAATGTGGCAGGATACAAAATCAATGCACAGAAATCAATCAGTTGCTTTCTTATACACTAAAAATGTAACCATAGAAAGAGAAATTAGAGAATCAATTCCATTTATCATTGCACCAAAAACTGTAAGATACCTCGGAATAAACCTAATCAAAGAGGTAAAGGATCATACTCTAGGAACTACACAACACTCATGAAAGAAATTGAAGAAGACACAAAAAGATGGAAAAAATTCCATGCTCATGGATCAGAAGAATAAACATTGTTAAAATGTCTATGCTGCCCAGAACAATCTATACCTTCAATGCCATCCTGATCAAAATTCCAATGACATTTTTCAAAATGTTGGAACAAACAATCCTAAAATTTGTATGGAACCAGAAAAGACCCCGAATTTCCAAGCCCAGATATGGACCCTAAACTTTATGGTCAAATTATCTTCGACAACGCAGGAAAAAATATCCAATGGAAAAAAGACAGACTCTTCAGTAAATGGTGCTGGGAAAATTGGACAGCTATGTACAGAAGAATGAAACTCGACCATTCTCTTACACCATGCACAAAGAGAAACTCAAAAAGGGTGAAAGACCTCAATTTGAGTCAGGAATCCATCAAAATCCTAGAGGAGAACATAGGCCTCTTTGAACCTCTTCAATATCGGCCACAGCAACTTCTTTCAAGGCACGTCCCAAAGCAAGAGAAACAAAAGTGAAAATGAACTTTTTGGACTTAAGATAAAATGCTTCTACACGGCAAAGGAAACAGACAACAAAACAAAGAGGCAACCTATGGAATGGGAGAAGATTTTTGCAAATGACACTATAGATAAAGGGCTGGTATCCAAGATCTATAAAGAACTCAAACTCAACACCCAAAAAACAAATAAGTCAATAAATAGGCAGAAAACATGAACAGACGCTTCTCAAAAGAAGACATATATACAATGGAATATTACTCAGGCATCAGAAAGGATGAATGCCCAACTTTTACATCAACATAGATTGGACTGGAGGAGATTATGCTAAGTGAAATAAGTCAAGCAGAGAAAGTCAATTATCCTATGGTTTCCCTTATTTGTGGAACATAAGGAATATCATGGAGGACATTAGGAGAAGGAAGGGAAAAATGAAGGGGGAAATCAGAGGGGGAGATGAACTATGAGAGACTATGGACTCCAAGAAACAAACTGAGGCTTTTAGAGGGGATGGGGCTGGGGGGATGGGTTAGCCTGGTGATGGGAATTAAGGAGGGCACGTACTGCATGGAGCACTGGGTGTTATACAAAGACAATGAATCATGGATTACCACATCAAAAGCTAATGATGTATTGTATGGTGACTAATATAACATAATAAAAAAAAAAGTTAAAAATAGAAGTACCCTATGACCCAGCAATCGCACTGCTAGGTATTTACCCAAAGGATATAAAAATACTGATTCACAGGGGCATACACACCCCAATGTTTATAGCAGCATTATCAACAATAGCCAAATTATGGGAATGTTCAAATGCCCACCAACTGATGAATGGATAAAGAAGAATTGTGTGTGTATATATATCCATATCTATATCTATATCTATATCATCTATATCTATATCTATATCTATATAATGGAATATTACTCAGCCATAGAAAAGAATGAAATCTTACCATTTGCAATGATGTGGATGGAGCTAGAGTATATTATGGTAGGTAAATAAGTCATAGAAAGACAAAAACCATGATTTTACTCATCTGTGGAATTTGAGATGAACATAGGGGAGAGAGAAAAAAAAGAGGCAGGCAAACCATAAAAGGGACTTTTAATTATAGAAAACAAACTGAGGGTTGCTGGAGGAGAGGTGGGCAGGGGGATGGGTTAAATGGGTGAGGGCTATTAAGGAGGGCATATGATATGATGAGCACTGAGTGTTATATTTAAGTGATGAACCACTATATTCTATACCTGAAACCAATATTATACTATATGTTAACTAACTAGAATTTAAATAAAAACTTGAAACATTAAAAAAATAGGCAGATTATCTGAATTGATATTTCTCCAAAAAAGACATAGAGATGGCCAAAAGTCACATAAAAAGATGTTCAACATCACAAATGCAAATCAAAACCACCGTGAGATATCACCTTACACCTAACAGAATGGATAGTATCAAAAGGACAGAAATAATAAGTGTTGACAAAGATGCAGGAAAAGAAGAGAACCCTTGTGCACTGTTGGTGGGAAGGCAGACTAGAGCAACCACTATGAAAAACAGTATTGATGTTCTCAAAAATTAAAAATAGAACTACCCTATGACACAGAAATTCCACTTCTGAGTATTTATCTGAAGAAAACAAAAACACTAATTCAAAAAGATATATGCACTCCTATGTTCATTGCAACATGATTTACAAAGCCAAGTTGTGGAAACAACCTAAGTATTCATGATGAATGAATGGATAAAACAAATGGTATACATGTACAATGTAATACTACTCAGCCATAAAAGAGAATGAAATCTTGCCATTTGCTGCAAAACAACATGAATGGACCTTGAGGGTATTAGTGTTAAGTGAAGTAAGTCATACAGAAAAAGACAACTGCTGTTTGATTTCATTTATATGTGGAATCTAAAAAACAACAAAAACAGAACTCAATGATATAGACAAAAGATTGAGTGTTGTCGGTGGGGGGTGGGGAGAGGTTGTGGTATGAAATGGGTGAAATGGGTGTAGGGGACCTAGAGATACAAACTTCCAGTTGTAAAATAAATAAATCATGGGGATGTGATGTATGGCACAGTGACTATAGTCAATAATATTGTATTGCAAATTTGAGAAATGCTAAGAAATGAATCTTAAAATCTTCCATTACAAGAAAAATAAATTGTAACTGTGTATGCTGAGAAATGATAACTAGACTTATTGTGGTGATTGTTTTGTAATGCATACAAAATGTCAAATTATTATGTTGTACACTGAAACTAATATAATATTGTATGTCAATTATACTTTAAAAATTTTAAAAATAAAGAGCTTTTGCTTATGTGGGCTTTATCTACCTTTATCATATAAGAAATTAAACTGAGATATATTAAAATGTGTACATATTTAAAAATAACACATTATAGGTTAATACACAAAATATTTTTTATGAAAAATAATCATATTTTTTAAAAGTAGTGAGAATAGTAGCAGTATTTTACATTTTGCAAGTCTTTTTGATATCTGGCTCAATACAAGGTGGCTAGATTTTCTGTTTTTGGATTCAACCTGTAGTAATATGTTGTTTGGGTTGAAGTATTGTGGAAAATCCAGCTTTACAAAATACACAGTTTGAAAGGGAGGAGTGATATAATAGCCTTTTCAGATAGTTGTGAATATTCTTCTTTAATACTTCACTAAAAGTTGACAAGTAGTTTCTTAAAGCATAGCTGTGATGTAAAACCTGAAATAATTTATGTGAATTTTTCCCTCCTGTTACATTAAAATCCATTGTCTTACTGTGCACTTGAAATAATCTTTTAGCCATGCATGATCTTAAATCATGCATTAACCATTTAGAAAATATTAGTTCACTGAATCAAACAGATCTTCTAAATGTTGTTTCATTTCATTATACAATACTAAAAATGTCACATTCTTTGATTTCTCTTTCTATGACTTCATTAGTATGTAGAAATGCCATCAATTTCTGGGTATTACTTTTGTACCCTTACACTTTACTGAATTTATTACTTCTAGTTTTTTGGTGGAATCTTTAGGATTTTCTATGTATAGTATCATGCCTGTAAATAGTGACAGTTTAATTTCTTCTTTATCAATATGGATGCCTCTTATTTCTTTTTCTGGTCATATTACTAAGGCTAGCACTTCTAGTACTATGTTAAATAAAAGTGGCAAGAGTGGACATTCTTGTTTTCTTCCTAAACTTAAGAGGGAAAGCTCTCAGTTTTTCATCATTGAGGATGATGTCCAAAATATATAAAGCACTAGTACAACTCAACACCAAAAAATAATCCGATTAAAAAAAATGGGCAGAGAATCTGAATAGATATTTTCCAAAGAAGACATACAGATGTCCAAGAGACACAAGAAAAGATGATAAACATCACTAATCATTAGGAAAGTGCAAATCAAAACCACAATGAAATTGTCACCTCATGCCTGTAGAATGGCTAAAATCAAGAAGACAAGAAGCAACAAGTGTTGGTGAGAATGTGGAGAAAATGGAACATTCATGCACTGTTGGTGGGAATGCAAATTGGTAAAGCACTGTGGAACGTAGTATAGAGGTTCCTTAAAAAATTAAAAACAGAAATACCATATGATCCAATAGTTATAATATTGAGTACCTAGAGAAAATGAAAACACTAACTCACGAAGATATATGCACCCCTATGTTATTGCAGCATTATTTGCAGTGGCCAAGATATGGAGGCAATCTAAGTATCCATCAATAGATGAACAGATAAGGAAAATGTGGTATATATACACAATGGAATATTACAGTCATAAAAAGGATGAGATCATGCCATTTCATAAATCAAACTAAGAAAGACAAATGCCATATGATTCCACTCATAAATGGAATCCCAAAAATATGAATAAACTAAAAGCAGATTCAGAACTATAAATACAGAACAAATTGATGGTTGCTAGAAGGGAGAAGGGTGGAGTGTTAAGCAAAATGAATGAAGGAGAGAGGGAAATATGGCCTCCAGTTACAGAGTAAGTCATGGGAATAAAAAGCAGAGCAAAGGAAATGCAGTCAATGATACTGTAATACTGATGTGATGGGACAGATGGTAGCTACACTTGTTGTGAACATAGCATAATGTATAAACTTGTCAAATGACTAAGTTGGACACCTGAAACTAATGTAACACTGTATGTCAACTATACTAAAAAGAAAGGTCATTCTTTAATAAAAATCACTGATCTAATCAAAGTCTTTAGGTTTTAGGAAGTGGTTAAGCTCAAGGTGTAATATACAAATTTCCCACAATTCTAATTTTCACTTAAAATTTCAAATTTTATCACTGGCAACAGATACTGTCAGTTTTTTTCCCCCTTGAAATGGTAGGCTTGCTTTGTTAGTTCTTAAGAAAGTGACTCCCAGATAATCAAGTCTGAATAACCATCTTTTGCCTGTCAGTTGTTATTTCAAGACAAAATGCTGTTCCCTTGAAGACTCTTGCTCAGCTTTCAAGCGAAATAATTGCATAAGTGCTTTTCATTGATATAATGATCATACTTTGGTATGCAGAAGCTTTATGCATACTTCCTATTTTGTCACATAGAATATTAAAAAGACATGTACTCAAGTATCAAGATTTTTTTAAATTAATAATTTTGACTGCTTCATCAAGAGCATCTCTTGGAAAACTGACTTTAAAAATTGACAGTGGAGAATATTAGTATAGTTAAGTGCCGCTACCTTGACTTTTTACTGAGGCACCAGCAATTTGATACACCATTGATTTGGCATATCAGTGGAAATGTGAACAAAACGGAATATGCAAAAATAATCTTAGTATTAGTAGGAAAATAATGTGATCTTGTGGACTCCCTGCAATGGTCTCTAGGATCCCTAGGGGTTTATAGATCACACTTTGAGAGCTGCTGCTGTGGAAGTATAATTTCCAAGCGGCAGCGTACCATCCTAACAGTGTATTAGGACTGGTTCCAAGCACCTTAATATAATCAATGCATGAGACATTGATTTTATTGTATCACATTAGATTCCCTTTAATTGTTTTATATGGAGAACAAACACATCTTGTGAATCATCATGTTTTCATGGTTTCTAAGCCATGTAAACCTGATCTACTCTTAACAAAGAGGTGGGGGACTTTTGGTGGCCCACAGGGTTTAAACTATGAGCTCAAGGTTTTCAAGTATCTCCACTCCAGACTTCAGAGACCCATCTCTTCTTTATCTTCTTTATTAAGAGGCATGCCATGGCTATTATTTCAGCTTCTTCTTAACTCCTGCCATCTGTACAATCAAATATTAATCCTGATTTATATTTATTTATTTTTTATCTTTTTTTTTCCACGCAGAATGTGCCCTCTTTAATACCCATCACCAGGCTAACACATCCCCCCACCCCCCTCCCCTCTAGAACCCTCAGTTTGTTTTTCAGAGTCCATGATCCCTCATGGTTTGTCTCCCCCTCCGACTTACTCCCCTTCATTCTTCCCCTCCTGCTATCTTCTTCTTTTTCTTTTTTCTTAACATATGTTGCATTATTTGTTTCAGAAGTACAGATCTGTGATTCAACAGTCTTGCACAATTCACAGCGCTCACCATAGCACATACCCTCCCCAAATGTCTATCATCCCGCCACCCCATCCCTCCCATCCCCCACCACTCCAACAACACTCAGTTTGTTTCCTGAGATTAAGAATTCCTCATATCAGTGAGGTCATATGATACATGTCTTTCTCTGATTGACTTATTTCACTCAGCATAACAACCTCCAGTTCCATCCACGTCGTTGCAAATGGCAAGATCTCATTCCTTTTGATGGCTGCATAATATTCCATTGTGTATATATACCACATCTTCTTTATCCATTCATCTGTCGATGGACATCTTGGCTCTTTCCACAGTTCGGCTATTGTGGACATTGCTGCTATAAACATCGGGGTGCACGTACCCCTTCGGATCCCTACATTTATATCTTTGTGGTAAATACCCAGTAGTGCAATTGCTGGATCGGATGGTGGCTCTATTTTCAACTGTTTGAGGAACCTCCATACTGTTTTCCAGAGTGGTTGCACCAGCTTGCATTCCCACCAACAGTGTAGGAGGGTTCCCCTTTCTCTGCAACCCCGCCAACATCTGTCGTTTCCTGACTTGTTAATTTTAGCCATTCTGACTGATGTGAGGTGGTATCTCATTGAGGTTTTGATTTGGATTTCCCTGATGCTGAGCGATGTTGAGCACTTTTTCATATGTCTGTTGGCCATTTGGATGTCTTCTTTGGAAAAATGTCTGTTCATGTCTTCTGCCCATTTCTTGATTGGATTATTTGTTCTTTGGGTGTTGAGTTTGATAAGTTCTTTATAGATTTTGGATACTAGCCCTTTATCTGATATGTCATTTGCAAATATTTTCTCCCATTCTGTCGGTTGTCTTTTGGTTTTGTGGACTGTTTCTTTTGCTGTGCAAAAGCTTTTTATCTTGATGTTCATTTTTGCCCTGGCTTCCCGTGCCTTTGGCGATGTTTCTAGGAAGAAGTTGCTGTGGCTGAGGTCGAAGAGGTTGCTACCTGTGTTCTCCTTTAGGATTTTGATGGACTCCTGTCTCACATTGAGGTCTTTCAACCATCTGGAGTCTATCTTTGTGTGTGGTGTAAGGAAATGGTCCAGTTTCATTCTTCTGCATGTGGCTGTCCAATTTTCCGAACACCATTTGTTGAAGAGACTGTCTTTTTTCCTTTGGACATTCTTTCCTGCTTTGTCCAAGATGAGTTGACCATAGAGTTGAGGGTCCATTTCTGGGCTCTCGATTCTGTTCCATCGATCTATGTGTCTGTTTTTGTGCCAGTAGCATACTGTCTTGATGATGACAGCTTTGTAATAGAGCTGGAAGTCCGGAATTGTGATGCCGCCAGCTTTGCTTTGCTTTTTCAAGATTCCTCTGGCTATTCGGGGTCTCTTCTGGTTCCATACAAATTTTAGGATTATTTGTTCCATTTCTTTGAAAAAAGTGGATGGTATTTTGATGGGGATTGCATTGAATGTGTAGACTGCGCTAGGTAGCATTGACATCTTCACAATGTTTGTTCTTCTAATCCATGAGCATGGAACGTTTTTCCATTTCTTTGTGTCTTCTTCAATTTCTTTCATGAGTATTTTATAGTTTTCTGAGTACAGATCCTTTGCCTCTTTGGTTAAATTTATTCCTAGGTATCTTATGGTTTTGGGTGCAATTGTAAATGGGATCGACTCCTTAATTTGTCTCTCTTCTGTCTTGTTGTTGGTGTATAGGAATGCCACTGATTTCTGTGCATTGATTTTATAGCCTGCTACTTGACTGAATTCCTGTATGAGTTCTAGCAGTTTCGGGGTGGAGTCTTTTGGGTTTTCCACATACAGTATCATATCATCTGCAAAGAGTGAGAGTTTGACTTCCTCTTTGCCGATTTGGATGCCTTTGATTTCTTTTTGTTGTCTGATTGCTGTGGCTAGGACTTCTACGACTATGTTGAATAGCAGTGGTGAGAGTGGACATCCCTGCTGCGTTCCTGACCTTAGGGGAAAAGCTATCAGTTTTTCCCCATTGAGAATGATATTTGCTGTAGGATTTTCATAGATGGCTTTTATGATATTGAGGTATGTACCCTCTATCCCTATACTCTGAAGAGTTTTGATCAAGAAAGGATGCTGTACTTTGTCAAATGCTTTTTCTGCATCTATTGAGAGGATCCTATGATTCTTGTTCTTTCTTTTGTTAATGTGTTGTAACACGTTGATTGATTTGTGGATGTTGAACCAACCTTGCAGCCCGGGGATAAATCCCACTTGGTCATGGTGAATAATCCTTTTAATGTACTGTTGGATCCTGTTGGCTAGTATTTTGGTGAGAATTTTTGCCTCCATGTTCATCAAGGATATTGGTCTGTAATTCTCCTTTTTGATGGGGTCTTTGTCTGGTTTTGGGATCAAGGTAATGGTGGCCTCATAAAATGAGTTTGGAAGTTTTCCTTCCAGTTCTATTTTTTGGAACAGTTTCAGGAAAATAGGTAGTAATTCTTCTTTAAATGTCTGATAGAATTTCCCTGGGAAGCCATCTGGCCCTAGGCTTTTGTTTCTTGGGAGATTTTTGATGACTGCTTCAATTTCCTTAATGGTTATAGGTCTGTTCAGGTTTTCTATTTCTTCCTGGTTCAATTTTGGTAGTTGATACATCTTTAGGAAAGCACCCATTTCTTCCAGTTTATCTAATTTGCTGGCATAGAGTTGATCATAATATTTAATCCTGATTTTTAGTACCTTCTGCCTCTGGCTGCAGGAGATGAGCATCTCCTTAAATAGCTTTCTGTCCTCTCAACATTCCTAAGTTAATATTCAAGTGATATGAACATGTTTCTCTTTTTTCATGCTTCCCAGACAGTTGACAAATTCAGCCAACTTCACTATCCTGATTATCACTACCCTCATATATTTCAAATGTTCTAACTATGGATAAGCCAGTACGTCCTCTCTTGCTTGTGCTTCTTCCCAATAAACTGTAGGTGAGAGCCTTAGTAAATGTGATGCTGCAGCATGTCAGTAATGGAGACACTTTGCCATTTGACTAGCAAGTGATCTACTTCTAGAATCTTAACCGGTCTGCTTCCTAGGACAGTTTGGGTGATAGCCAAAACCAAACCTGAACCTAGAATTTGGGTTAAAAATATTTATTTGGGAGATGATCTTGGGAAGTCAGTGAGTTTGAAAATGCAACCAGGAAGGGGAAAAGGCTAATAAAGCCTATCTTAAGTGGTTATCACTGTTTGCAACTAGGGTTTAAGTCTATTGTGACCTCCCTGAGACTGTGTGAAATATACCTCACAATTGTCCCATGTAGGGGTGAAGAAGTTATTTTTCTACTTGCGCTTTTCCCTCACTGTTTGAAAATCATTCCTGGGGAATTGACTCTGTCTCTTTCAGCCAGCCTCATATAGGGGCCACCTGTTCTAGCAGCCAAAGCTGCTGGAGCCTCAAGGAAACTGCCCTGCTAAGGCCCTCTTGACAAACAGATGCTTGAAGTACAAAGCCAAGTGTAGGATTCTTCTTCCCCCAAGCTCTGAGTGAGCTCTGAGTTGGGTGAAGAAATAAGGATGGGTTCTGATTATACCTGTTACAGATCCCTACCTTACATTCACACAAAAATCAAATCCAGGAAGAATAAAGCTTAAGTGTGAAAGGAAAAACTATAAAACTTTTAGAAGACAACCTTATACTTGTTAGATCTTCTAGTTGGTAAAGCTTTCTTCAAAAAGATACAAAACACAAATCATGAAGAAAAATATTCAATAAATTCTCTGTACTAAAAGACACCATCTAAAGAGTAAATTTTAAAAGTGCTACAAACTTGGAGAGATATCTGCAGTACATATAAACAAATAGTGTATAATTTATGTAAATACTGTGAACCAGTATGAAAAGAAAAACCCAATAGAAAAATTAGGGGAAAATCAATAAGCAGGAACTTCAAAGATTGATGAAGCAAAATGATCCAGAAACATTTGAAAATATTCAATTTCATTAACCAGAGGAAAGAAAATGAAAGCCACAAAATTAGCAAAAATAAAACTGTCAGAATGTATTAGGTATTGGCAAAAATGTAGAACTCTCATTAGCTTTTGAAGGGAGTGTAAATTATGTAATTTCTATGCAATGTGAATTGGCATTTCAGAGCAGAGTTGAAAATGTATATTTCCTATGATATGCCAATACCACTTATAAATATATACTTAAAGAAACTTTTGCACACCAGGATGTGCACAAGGATCTAGCCTTCAAAAAAAAAATACTACAAAACGAGAAATAAACCAACTCTTGTAAGGGGGAACTTTGAGTCTTGGCTCTGTTTCCTACTAGTTGGGTGATGTTGGACAGTTATTTAATCTTACTAAGCCTCAATTCTCTCATCAGTAAAATGAAAACAATACTAGCTCTTAACTCATAAGCTTGTTATTAAAATTAAATA
>NW_027397087.1:12594075-12597503 GCF_003265705.2 Callorhinus ursinus
GTGGAGTAAATTCTGCTTATTCTTAGTTCCTTTATTTTTTCCCCCTCATTTATCCTCTTCATAAATTAGAAAAATAAAAATAGGTCTTAGGTTTTCAACATTTCTTCATATCTGGGTGTTAATTTTTTCATGACATCACATGAAATAAAACTCCAGGGTAAAACCAATCAATATACTTTGCTTGGAAGTCAATCTTGGTATATGTGCTGCTGAAGCGAGCACTGGAAGTCAATCTTAAAGTGAAAAATACTGCTATTCCTGTAGGCTCCAATTCCTCTTTATGTTACTGAATATTAAGGGAAACAAAAAGTAATAACCTTTTCTCAAAACAAACACATTTAATCACATCACTACATTAAAAATGTATAATTACACTATTATAAAAAAATGCCTTTACATTCAATCTGTTGCCCCCCAAGCATCTTATTTAAGAGAGGTCTTAACTAAATTATTATCCTCTTTAGCACCATTCTCCATCCAAGATCAATGGGTAACCTATTGATGCTGGTTTATATCTTTAAATGTAAGTCACAGATCATCCAGGTAGCTTGCCCAGCATTAAGGGAAATTTCCTGCCTAACATGGTGGAGAAAGCACTAGAGTTCTTCTATGAGAGGACCTTATGGACCATCATCTTATTGGAAGAGGGAAGAAAAGTAAGGGTAGGGCAGTACTAGGAGTAACACTTAACTTTCAGCTAGTTATTCAAATAAGTTGAGAATAGATTAATTGTCTATATCAAAGAATGGTGGTAGGAGTCTATAGAGATGAAGGTGGAATGGGAAAATGCTTTCCCAAGCCCAGTTCTGATGTAACCATTACCAGGCTGGAGAGCTATATTAAGATGGCAGGAATAAAAAAATGAGCTCTTTTTACTGTGCCTTTGTTGAATGTTTTTACCTTATAGGAAAAAAAAATGAGATGAAAAAATTTTATAACAGTCTAACCCATACTTAACTTTATGAATAAAGAGAAGTATGCTGGGTCAATATACAGTAAGAGGGACAGATTCAGATACTGGACTTCAAGCAGCCCAGGACAGTGATCACTGAGAGAGTAAATGAGTAAAAGTCCTAAAATTATCCCCAACTTACTCCTTGGAGAGAGTTTCCATGCTACACCTCATGAAGAATATATACAGTTGACCCCTGAACAATGTGGGGGTTAAGGGTATTGATACTCTGCACAGTCAAAAATCCATGTAGACACTGTGGGGAGCTAAGATGGTAGAGTAGTAGGACCCTAGGCTTGCCTCATCCCTTAAACACACCTAGATAAATATCAAATCATTCTGAATACCAAAGAAATTGATCTGAGGACTGACAGAACAAACTGCACAACTAGAGGGAGAGAAGAGGCCATATCATGGAAGGTAGGAGTTGTGGAGATGTGGTTTGGGGAAGAAACAGATTGCCAATGCTGTGCATGGGAGGGTGGGAGCCCTGGTCACACACACAGAGAGAGAGAGGTGATAGAGAGAGAGGTGAGAGAGAAAGAAAAGAGAGAGTGAGAGATAAGAGCACACAGTGGATTGCATAAGAAAAACACTTCCCCAAAGCCAGTGACTGGAAAAATGAGAGGAGATGATTTTCATGAGTTTTTGTAACCAGTGGGGCTCAAAGACTGGAGATTTAGAGATCCACAGCCTTGCTGGGAAAGAGCCCAAAGTGCACTGTGCTGCTCCAGGCAGGTAAGCAACCTGGACACAGTGTGAAAACAGTGATCTGAAAAATGCCTAGGATGCATGTGGGATATTATTTGCTCTTATGGGAGGCCTTCTCTGACAGCAGCAAGCATGAACTCCCCTCTCTGGGGACAAAAGAGCTGGCTAGTGCCATTTCCCTCCCCCCACTCCTAACTTAATTACAAACAAAATTTTAAGCCAAAGACTGTAACATGAGATGAAGAAGGGCACTATATCATAATAAAGGGGTCTATCCAACAAGAAGATCTAACAATTGTAAATATTTATGCCCCCAAATTGGGAACATCCAAATATATAAAACAATAACAAACATAAAGGAACTTCATTGATAATAGTACAATAAGGGACTTTAACACCCCACTTACATCAATGGACGGATCATTTAAGCAGAAAAATCAACAAGAAAACATGCTTTGAATGACACACAACTAGATGGACTTAACAGATATATTTAGAACATTTCATCCTAAAACAGCAGAATACACATTCTTTTTGAGCATGCATGGGAAATTCTCCAGAATAGATCACATACTAGGTCACAAATCAGGCCTCAACAAGTACAAAAAGACAGATCATACATGCATATTTTCAGACCACACTGCTATGAAACTTGAAGTCAACTGCAAGAAAAATTTGAGAAGACTACCAATACATGGGGGTTAAAAACACCCTACTAAAAAATGAATGGGTTAACCTGGAAATGAAAAAAAAATGAAAATGAAAACAAAACAGTCCAGAATCTTTGGAATGCAGTGAAAGCAGTCATAAGAGGGAAATATATAGCAATACAGGCCTACTTCGAGAAGAAAAATCTCAAGTACACAACGTAAACTTACACATAAGGGAGCTAGAAAAAGAACAAAAAATGAAGCCTAAAGCCAGCAGACGAAAGTAAATAATAAAGATTAGAGCAGAAGTAAATGATATAGAAACAGAAAAATACAGCAGAACAGATCAATGGAACTAGGAGCTGCTTCTTTAAAATAATTAATAGAACTGATAAACCCCTAGCAGGACTTATCAAAAAAAAAAAAAAAAGGAAAGGGCCCAAATAAAATCATAGATGAGAGAGGAGAAATCACAATCAACAGCACAGAAATACAAACAATTATAAGGGAATATTATGAAAAATTATATGCCAACAAATTGGGCAATCTGGAAGAAATGGATAAATTCCTAGAAACATAAACTACCAAAACTGAAATGGGAAGAAACAGAAAACTTGAACAGACCTATAACCAACAAAGAAGTTGAACCAGTAATCAAAATCTCCCAAGAAACAAAAGTCCAGGGCCCAGATGGCTTCCCAGGGGAGTTCTACCAAACATTTAAAGAAGAGTTAATACCTATTTTTCTTAAACTGTTCCAAAAAAATAGAAATGGAAGGAAAACTTCCAAACTCATTCTATGAAGCTAGCATTATCCTGATTCCAAAACCAGACAAAGACTCCAGTAAAAAAGAGAACTACAGGCTAATAGCCCTAGTGAACATGGTTGCAAAAATTCTCCACAAAATACTAGCAAATCAAATTCAACAGTAGTTTAAAAGAACCATTCACCACACTCAAGTAGGATTTATTCCTGTGTTGCAAGTGTGGTTCGACATTCATGAATCAATCAACATGATACACCAGATTAATCAAAGAAAGGATAAGAATCATGTGATACTCTCAATAGATGTGGAAAAAGCATTTGGAAAAGGACAGCATCCATTCTTTTTTTT
>NW_027397087.1:12597903-12624849 GCF_003265705.2 Callorhinus ursinus
CCCCCCACCACTCCAGCAACCCTCAGTTTGTTTCCTGAGATTAAGAATTCCTCATCTCAGTGAGGTCATATGATACATGTCTTTCTCTGATTGACTTATTTCACTCAGCATAACACCCTCCAGTTCCATCCACGTCATTGCAAATGGCAAGATCTCATTCCTTTTGATGGCTGCATAATATTCCATTGTGTATATATACCACATCTTCTTTATCCATTCATCTGTCGATGGACATCTTGGCTCTTTCCTCAGTTTGGCTATTGTGGACATAGCTGCTATAAACATTGGGGTGCACATACCCCTTCGGGTCCCTACATTTGTATATTTGGGGTAAATACCCAGTAGTGCAATTGACAGCATCCATTCTTGATAAAAGCTCTCAACAAAGTAGGGATAGAGGGAGCATATCTCAACATCATAAAGGCCATATATGAAAAACCCATAGCTAATATCATCCTCAATGGGGAAAAACGGAGAGCTTTTCCTGTATGGTCAAGAACAAGACAGAAATGTCCTCTGTCACCACTGTTATTTAACATGATATTGGAAATGCTAACCTCAGTAATCAGTCAACAAAAAGAAATAAAATGCATCCAAATCAGCAAGGAAGAAGTCAAGCTTTCACCCTTTTCAGACGACATGATACTCTATGTAGAAAACCCAAAAGACTCCACCAAAAAATTGCTAGAACTGATATATGAATTCAGTAAGATCACAGGATACAAAATTAATGTATAGAAATCTGTTGCACCAATAATGAAGCAGCAAAAAGAGAAATCGAGGAATTTATCCCATTTACAATTGCACCCAAAACCATAAGATACCTCGGAATAAACCTAACCAAAGAGGTGAAAACCTGTACTCTGAAAAGTATAAAACACTGATGAAAGAAATTGAAGACACAAATAAGTGGAAAAACATTCCATGCTCATGTATTGGAAGAACAAATATTAAAATGTCTATGCTACCCAAAGCAATCTATATATTTAAGGCAATCCCTATCAAAATGCCACAAGATGCCCTTCAATGGATGAATGGATAAAGATGTGATTCATATAGACAATGGAATATTACTCAGTCGTCAGAAAGGATGAATACCCACCATTTGCATCAACATGGATGGAACTGGAGGGGATTATGCTAAGTGAAATAAGTCAAATAGAGAAGGAGAGTTATCATATGGTTTCACTATAAGTAGAACATAAGGAATAACACAGAGGACGTTAGGGGAAGGAAGTGAAAACTGAAGGGGGGTGGTCAGAGGGGAAGACAAACCATGAGAGAGACTATGGACTCCGGGAAACAATCCGAGGGTTTCTGAGGGGAAGGGGGTGGAGGGGATGGAATAGCCTGGTGATGAGTATTAAGGTGGGCACGTGTTGTAATGAGCACTGAGTGTTAGATGCTAACAATGAATCATGGAACACCATATCAAAAACTAATGATGTAGTGTATGGTGACCAACATACTTTTAAAAAATACAACCAGTGTTTTTCGCTGAGCTAGAACAAACAATCCTAAAATTTGTATGGAGCCACAGAAGACCCCAAATAGCCAAAGCAAGCTAGAAAAAGAAGCAAAACTGGGTGATCACAATTCTGGATTTCAAGTTATATTACAAAGCTGTAGTGATTAAGACAGTATGGTACTGGTACAAAAACAGACACACAGAACAATGGAACAGAATAGAAAACCCAGAAATGGACCTGCAACAATATGGTCAATTAATCTTTGACAAAGCAGGAAAGAACATCCAAGGGAAAAAGACAGTCTTTTCAAAAAGTGATGTTGGGAAAACTGGACAGCAACAGGCAAAAAAAGTGAAACTGGACCACTTTTTTACACCATAAACAGAAATAAATTCAGAATGGATGAAAGACCTAAACATGAGATAGGAAACCATCAAAATCCTAGAGGAAAGCATAGGCAGTAACCTCTTTGACATGAGCCATAGCAACTTCTCACTAGACCTGTCTCCTGAGGCAAAGGAAACCAAAGTAAAAATAACTATTGGGACTTCAGCAACATAAAAACTTCTGCATAGCAAAGGAAACAGTCAACAAAACTAAAACACAACCTTCAGAATGGGAGGAGATATATGCAAGTGACATATCTGATATAGGGTTAGTATCCAAAATCTATAAAGAACTTATAAAATACAACACTGAAAAAAACAAATAATCCAGTAAGGAGATGGGCAGAAGACATGAATATTTTTCCAAAAAAGACATACAGATGGTTAACAAACACATGAAAAGATGCTCAACATCACTCATCATCAGGCAAATACAAATCAAAACTACAATGAAATATCACCTCACACCTGTCAACATAGCTAAAATTAACACAGGAGAAAACAGATGTTGGCGAGAATGCAGAGAAAGAGGAACCCTGTTACACTGTTGGTGGGAATTTGCATTCCCACTGGTGCAGCCATGCTGGAAAACAGTATGGAGTTTCTTCAAAAAGTTAAAAATATAACTACCTTATGACCCAGCAATTGCACTACTAGGTATTTATCCAAAGGATACAAAAATACTGCTTCGAAGGGATACATGCACCCTGATGTTTAAAATCACTGACAAACTGCAATATATGAAAATGATAGTACATCATAATCAAGTGAGCTTTATCCATGAAATGCAAGGCTACTTTAATATTCAAAAATAAATCACGATGACTTTTGATTTTGCTCTGACACATAAAGAGTTTAAAAATTATCATTCCTGTCTTTTCAACAAGAAAAAGCTGAATAACTAAAAATCAATGACTTTTCTTAAACCAATTAAACAATTGAGGTCTCAGGGCAAACTGCTATTCTAAAATCTGAATGGAGGTGAATACAGAAAATCACAGTTAAGACCAGCCTAACTGGGACAGAAGCTGCTGGAACCATGAACTGGTAGGTACACTTAATGGTAACTTTGATGAATTGCTGGAGGCTCAGTGTGGTCTAGCATGAGAATGAGAAACTTCTGGGTCAGCAGTCTTGAGAAAGTACCAGATGTTTATGGATTTTACTTGGAGATATGTATTCATGGTAAAGAGCCATGAAAAAACATTCATGTTTTTGGCAGGGAAGGGAAAAGGTAAAGCTTAAAATATGACCACAACATTCTCCATCACAAAGTCCTGTTCAGTAAGGGAAAAGGCTACTAGAACCCTATCTAAGATGAGGAAACAGAAATTACTCAAGTCCAGGCTCCTGTATGCCCTTCTAGCTCAAAAAAAGAAAAAAAAAAAAAAGCTGAGA
Source organism: Callorhinus ursinus (assembly GCF_003265705.2). Lineage (NCBI taxonomy): Eukaryota > Metazoa > Chordata > Mammalia > Carnivora > Otariidae > Callorhinus > Callorhinus ursinus. The sequence goes on from NW_027397087.1 coordinate 12,601,157, forward strand.
CAATACTGTGAAGGTATTGTGAAGGTCACACCTAGTACCTGGGCCCACTTAAAGACTGAGACTTAATTGTAAGATTATAGACTGCTTCCCCTTCTTCCAGGCCTTACCATCACACTGACAGGCCTCCAGTATAAATAGTGGATTCTACTGAAAGAGCTCTAAGGCTCAGACATTACTTAAGAGTTTTTAAAGATGCCCAAAGACAGAAGGACAGCAAATAAGAACAGCAGAGGAAATAGAAGTCTCTGACACCTACAGCTATAGCAAACATTAGACAAAGCCAATCTCTTAGCCAAATTAACGTAAGATCTGACACTAAGTGTCTATGTACTTCAGATCCTATTACATGATAAACAGTATATGGGTTTTAACAAAAAATTAAGGTGTGCTAAAAGGCAAGCAAAAACAGTGTGGACAGACAAGTATCATTAGCTCAGATATGGCACAGAATTTGGAATTATCAGACAGAGAATTTAAAATAACTAAAATATGTTAAGAACCCCAGTGGATAAAGTAGACAACATGCAAGAAACAGATGAGTAATATAAGCATAGAGATGAAAATACAAAGAAAGAATCAAAAGGAAATGCTAGAAATAAAAAAAACACTAACAGAAATGAATGAATGATGCTTTCAATAGGATCATCAGTAGACAGGACATGACCAAAAAAACAATCAGTGAGCTTGAAGGTATGTCAGTAGAAACTTTAACAGAGAAAACACCAAGCAGGATAAAAACTGAAAATTCTTCCCCTAGGCATATTATACTCAAATAGCAGAAAAATAAAGAAAAAGAGAAAATCTTGAAAGCAGCCAGGGGGTGCACCTTAAGTATAGAACAAGGATGAGAATTATATCAGACTTCTTATCAGAAATAATCCAAACAAAACGAGAGTAGCATAAAATACTTAAAGTGCAGAAAATACACCAACCTAGATTTTTATATCCATTAGAATCTTTCTCCTGCACTTTCAAAGGATAATTTTATCAGACAAACAAAAATTGAGGGAATTCACTACCAGCAGACCTGCCCTGCAAGAAATATTAACATATTTTAAGAACATTCTATTCCCAAACAGCAGAATACACATTCTTTTCAAGTACACATGGATATTCTCTAGAACAGATCACATATTAGGCCACAAACAAGTCTCAACAAATTCAAAAAGGTTGAAATCATACCATGCATATTCCCCAACCACAATGGTATGAAACTAATAAATCAATCACAGGAAAAAATCTGGAAAGAAAAATACATGCAGGCTAAATAGCATGCTACTAAACAATGAATGAATCACCAAAGAAATCAAAGAAGATATTAAAAAAAATACATGAAGATGACAACCCAATGGTCCAAAATCTTTGGGATGCAGTAGAAGCTGTTCCAAGAAGGAAGATTATAGCAATACAGGCCTACCTCAAAAAAACCCAAGAAAAATCCCCAAAACTTAACCTAATGCCTAATGGATCCAGAAAAAAAGAACTAGGCTAAATCCAGTAGAAGGAAGGAAATAATAAACATTAGAGCTGTAACTAATGAAATAGAGACTAAAAAGAAAACTAGAACAGATCAATGAAACCAAAAGTGGTCCTTTGAAAAAATCAACAAAATTGATAAAACTTTAGACAGACTCATCAAAAAAAGAAAAAAAAAGGACAGGGGAGTCAAAATCAGAAATGAAGAAGTAATAACAACTGACAATATAGAAATACAAAGAATTTTAAGAATAGTATGAAAAATTATATGTCAACAAAGTGGACAAACTAGAAGAAATGGATGGCTCAGTCAGTTAAGCATCTGCCTTCAGCTTAGGTTTTGATCCCAGGGTCCTGGGATCGAGTCCCACATCAGGCTCCTGGCTCAGCAGGAAGCCTGCTTCTCCCTCCCTCTCTGTCTCTGCCTGCTGATCCCCCTGCTTGTGCTCTCTGTGTCTGTCAAATAAATAAATATTTTTAAAAACCCCACAAAATCCTAGGGAATCTATAAATATATCACTAGAACTAATAAATGAGTTTACCTTGTTTGTGGGATATAAGATTAATATATAGAAACTAATGTGTCTCTATATACCAGTAATGAAAAGTTGGAAATTGAAATAAAAGAATCAATACTGTTTACAACAGCATATAAGATATGACATATTTTGGAATAAATTTGTCAAATCCTATACAATACCTGTACACTGTAAGCTACCCAACATTGTTGAGAGAAATTAAAGAAGACCTAAACAAATGGAGAGATATACTATATTCATGGATACGAATGTCCAATATTGTGGAGATAATTTTCTTTAAAGATTTTTATTTATTTATTTATCAGAGAGAGAGAGAGAGAGCACAAGCAGGGGGAGCAGCAGAGGGAGAGGGAGAAGCAGGCTCCTCACTGAGCAAGGAGTCTGATGTGGGACTCGATCCCAGGACCCTGGCTGGGATCATGACCTGAGCCGAAGGCAGACGCTTAATGACTGAGCCACCCAGCATCCCGAGATAATTTTCTTTAAATTGATCTACCTCTTCAATGTACCTCCAAACAAAATTCACTCAGCATTTTTGTGGAAATTTACAAGCAACTTTCTAAAATTTATATCAAAATGAAATGGGTTTAGAATAGACAAAATAACTCTGAAATGGAAGACCAAATTTAGGGGACTTGTACTACCTGATTTCAAGACTTATTTTTTTTAATATTTTTAATATTTTTATTATTTATTCAGTTTGACAGGGAGAGACACACAGTGAGAGAGGGAACACAAGAAGGGGACGTGGGAGAGGGAGAAGCACGCTGCCCGTGGAGCAGGGAGCCCAATGTGGGCTAAAGGGGGAGCAAAGGGCACTGAGAGGTGAGGGGACAGAACGAGATGAAGAATTAGGGTGGAAAAGAAAAAAAAGATTTAACAAGTAGGCAAATGAATGGAATAAACCTGAACATTACATTCAGCCAAACATGAAGACAGTATCTGCTAGTTTTAGGAGAGAACACATTTTAAAAATAGACTCATTTATTAGCTGTTATTTCAGCCAGCTTATCTATGTGTGTATTTTTTCCTAAGTTATATGTTGCGTACTAGTATCACAGATCTCTTAAAATTTAATTTGTGATGCATAATTCAGAGAGGAGAAATGATGATACCTCAAACTAAGTTTACTAATTGAATTCTATGTGAAGGGATTTTCAGCAAATCTACTTAGGAAATGGCTTATATCAAGTGATTCAAAATGATTCTTTATATTGCTAATGTTATATGTGTGTGTGTATATATATATACACATATATACACACACACACTATGGTTGGATTTGTCAACTATATAGACATAGGACTATTAATAAGATTGACTAGTTGATATTTGGTCCATGCTCTAACTGAATCATACATAATAATCTAACTCAAAGAAGAGCCTTAATGGTAGTATAAAATAAATTTATAGAAATTTAGCTACTTAAGGTGTGTGAACCAGCTTATGGTAAACTGTCCTCTCTGCCAAATTGAAGTTTAAGCCTATCTAACAATGCACGATTCCCAGAACATCCTCAGCGGAAGGTAGCTGACAGTGTAGGATAACCTGACTTCCAAGAAAGGAGAGACAGCTTCTGTAAAACTTTGATATCAGATTTTCACATCATCCTTCTGAAATTGTCTTCCTATAGCTATTACTCCCTGAAATAAAATGCTACTTTCATAATGACAGCAAGATTTCTGGGGCATTCTGTCACTACAGCAACCTTAAAAATTGAAACAAAATTGAACACTGGTAAAAGAAACAATGTTTGCATCTCACAAGGAATTCTACATTTCCCATGGGTCCACTAAGCTCAGGAAACCTCTTCAGAAAAAAAAAATACCTCTCTTTTTTAGCACGAAGGATGTAAATTATAGCTTAAATCAAATGGAGTGGAGATGACAAGGTCACTTAAAAGTACTTCTGTGACTAAATAGTCTATATTCAAATTGTATTGTGACAGATTTTAATAACTGACACCTTGAGTGAACAGTGCTTTATTTCGAATTTTTCTGCAAAGAAAGCATGCTAAACGAACAGTTTGGCATCTCACTCTACTCTCTAGAGAATATTAGAATAAGATGCACACTTACACATGAGAGGAATTTATATAGTTTTAGAGCAAGAAGTGATCTTCGAGATCATCTAGTCCCAACACCTTGTTTTACAAATGAGGAGACAGGCCTAGAGGTGAAGAGGAGATTGATTTTTAAGGAAGATTAGTCTGGCACTATGGACATGGTACTGTGGGTTTAGTCTCAGGGGCTGGTCAGGCTGGGCTGTTTTCTCCAGCAGATGGAGTACATGCTATCAGAAGGGTGACTGTGAACTGGAGCTCAGGTTAAGACAAAAGGGGCCGAGTCTGGCATCATTTCCAAATGAGCAACGGGGAAAAATGCCACACCTGAGATAAAAACATTCTGGAAATAGACTCCAGGGCTCAAAGACATTATAGGATGAAGACCAATACCCACACACAAAGCAAGAATGTCAAGGACATTGTTTTAGGAATTTTATCTACGATGTGGAAGAAGGCTTGGCATCTAGAGTGGAGTCTCAGAATTGAACTGCAAAGAATGTGCAAAAAAGATTGAGTAAAACTGAATGATATCAGAACTTTTAAAAAGCCTGATAAACTCTCATTGGTCCATTTAACGCTTTTTTTTCTAGATTCATAGAAACTACTCCCTCTTGTTGTTACTTTCCTTTTGGGGGCGTTTTTGGTTATTGCTTTCTAAGAGACCTTGCAATAACCAGGAAATGGGTGTGTGGGCTAAGAAGTAGACAAAGAGATCTGATTCCTGGTTTTGATGCTGAGCAGACAAATGACTTTGAACTAATTACAAATCCTCTTTGAGCTTAAGTTTTTTCATCTGTAAAATGAAGATGACAGTACCCTTTAATTCAAAGGGTTGTTTTGAGAATATATCCAAAATTCTAAACACAGAATAGGCCTGCCTTCAAGAAATAGCGTTTACTCAAACAATCATAAGTGAAAAAAAGAAGTAAACCAAGAAATAACTGATGGTTACCAAAGGGGAGGTGGGTGGGGGATGGGTGAAATAGGTGATGGGGATTAAGGAGGGCACTTGTGATGAGCACTGGGTATTGTATGGAAGTGTTGAATCACCATATTGTACACCTGAAACCAATATTACACTATATGTTAACTGGAATCTAAATAAAAACAAATAGTGTTTACTATAATGCTAGATTTGTTTCACAAAATTATATCTTTTGGAGAATATGCCCTAGTTTTGCTCTCCTGAGATTAGCCTGGCTCATCCACTGAGTGTTGACCTTGTAATTTGCCTGTCAGAGGGATGCCACTGTCTACAAATTCTAGGGCATTTTACTGTATTTACTGTATTTCTCCAAGTATATGGTTATAAACCATAGAGTGGTCAGCATAATCCTAGGGTTTGGTGTATGTTTTATTCTTTCACAGCATAGCTCTTAGTTCTTTCAATCCAAAAACTGGTGTGTACTTGATGACCAGATGCTCAGAGAATGTAAGAAAGCAGCCAAAAAAGGAAGAGCCAAGGAACTGTGGTCTTACGAAAAGCACAGGAGATGCTTAAATCCCCATGTAATGAACCAATAAATCCCAGAATCAGGAAAATTTATTCCTAGAAAACCAAAGGTTAAGAAGGGGATTATGATCATATCTGCACAGCAGTCCCAAAGCATTTTGAAACAGGAAAATTAAGGAGCAGGTTATTTAATGATTATCCCAAAAGCTCAGTATACATTTCAATGGATTCACAAACTTTCAGTTCTGCTGTCTCATTTCCTTTGTCTTAATTTTCCAGATCTACAATCTGAATAGATATTGACAATCTAAATGATAATCAGTGTCTCTATGAAAATAGAATAGAATCATTGGGCCACAAGAGCGCAGAGAGATGATTAAAACATTTCAATTTATTAAGAGGAAATTAAGCCTGTGAAATTATTCCCTATGACAACACAGTGATTTCCAGACTTTTGGATTCCATAGGCCAATACATTAAAAAAAAAAAAAAAACCAACCAGGAAGTGAATATAAGCTTGGTTTTGTTATTGGGTTTTTTTTTTTTTAGGGGTTATCACCTAATATCACCATCTCTTTACCCAAAGTGGCCACTAATTGTTGGGTGGGTGTCTGGGAACTAGTGTAGTTACTGAGTAAACTTTGAATTAAACTTCAGTAACAAACGGAAGTATCTTTAATGCAACTAGACCCCACTGGGGCATCTTTAAACTTTATTCTAGTGTATTGCTACACTGAGAAAGGCCACTTATAGTGGGCTACACTGACTGAAAGGACAGTAATCTGGGATAAAAGAAATCCTAGACTAGAATCAAGAAAGATAGTATCTACATGACTGTGCTTGTTTGTACAGTCATGACTAGAGATTTAAAACAAGCTCTGTGGTCTTAGGCAAGTCATATTACTTCTCTAAACCTACTTTTAATCATATAGAATTCAAAAAAAATCCACAGATAAAAACTATAAATTCTGGGAAACAAGGCTCTGAGAAGTGAAAAAATTTAGGCAGATTCTGAAGAGATATTGACTTTTGGATGAAGGAAATTATATGGCAAGAGTTTCCCATTTTTTACTGCTTTTAGCTCAAGAGCAGGATGCAGTCAGCATACATGGGGCAGCTGAAACTCCTACAGAAATCCTGAGTCTTTCTGGCATGAAGACCAACCACAGCCACTAGAAAGGATTGGGACGCAAATCTCCAACTGACCCTGCACCATAAATGCACAGTGCAGACTGCAAGCAGCCCAGCTACCAATAAAAGAACTGATATTTGAGTTGCTGCCCCAGAGAGAGTTTTCAGCTGGAGGCAAGTCAAATTGTCCACCAAAACAACAACAACAACAAAATCAGTATTCTTTGCAAGAGCACAACATAATTCAGAGTCTCCACAATAGCTCTCACAGTATTTGGAATACATCCCAAAATTTTAAAATCTGGAAAAATCTGATCCATTCTCAAGGGAAAAGACAATCAATGGAAACTTAGCACATGATAACTAATAACCTAGATGTGGAATTCATAGACCTGGATTTTATTTATTTTTTATTATTTGAAAGATTTTTATTTTTTTTATTTTTTTTAAAGATTTTATTTATTTATTTGACAGAGAGAGAGAGCACGCACAAGTAGGCAGAACAGCAGGCAGAGGGAGAGGGAGAAGCAGGCTCTCCGCTGAGCAGGGAGCCCGATGCGGGGCTCGATCCCAGGACACTGGGATCATGACCTGAGCCGAAGGCAGGCGCTTAACCGCCTGAGCCACCCAGGCGCCCCTTATTTGAAAGATTTTATTTGACAGAGAGAGAGAGTGAGCGCAAGTAGGGAGAGTGGCAGGCAGAGGGAGAAGCAGGCTTCCCGCTGAGCGAGGAGCCCAATGTGGGGCTCGATCCCAGGACCCTGGGATCATGAACCGAGCCAAATGCAGATGCTTAACTGACTGAGCCACCCACGTGTCCCATATAGATGTGGATTTTAAAGCAGCTATTATAACTGTGCTCAATGACACCAAAAAATATATGCTCATAAAGAATAAAGAAATATAAAATAAAGGAGTTTATTTGTTCAGACAGACTGCAGTTATTTATTCAATTCAGTTATTACCTTCTTAGTGTTTACGGTGTGATAGAATAGTTGATGGGGTATGATGTACCTCTAGCTGTACTGTTTGTTCTATAAATCCATATCTCCAAAAATAGGGAATGGAGGAAAATCCTTAGTAAATGCTATCTATCCAGAGGCTACTGCTTGTTCAGCAGGGATCCAAATGAATCACAGCCAGAGATATTAGTTCGATTCCATAATTTCTATGGGCAGTGGCCACAGAGGCAACTAACCTAAGTCAGGTCCTGGCTCCTATGGACAGAGAGTACTACTAGTACAATTACTACTAACAAGCACCACAGCAGCAGCAATTATAACAGTAATAGCTCATGTTTACATATAACCAATAGTTTACAAAATGACTTGTACTTTTCCTATGAAATTTGAGCCTCCCAACCACCCTGTAAAATAGTGAGGCAAGTGTTCAATTCTGAGGGCCCATTTGGAAATAAAAGTAGGGGGAGTAGATCCATGTAGAATTTTGCTTTTCAAAAACCTAAATGGACTAAATAAATGACAGGCAATCACCCAAATCCTTATTTCTAGCAAGCTCTCCATGGCAACCTAAATGTTATAGGAGGAAAACAAGTTTTACCTGACAAGAAAGCAACAATGAACATTTGGGACTATCAAAGCATTCTGGCAACTGTCTTTTCCAGAAACCTATCTTAAGAATGAGTTGCTCAGTGATAATTAGAGAGTGAAACGCACCCAGTTTCACATCTCAATGCTCCTTCCCAATTAGAATGGCAGTACAGTGAAAGTGTAGCCATATAATTGTATGAAGAATAGATCTAATTTTCTCAATGTCACTGCAATATCACCTTTTGGGACTAACAGCGCTGAATGATTATGCATATCATTTGGTAATTGTATTTTTATCCATTCCGCACCGGGAGTTGATTTTTAAAGGTGGACATGCAATTAGATTATAAATGAACACACATCAACTTGGCCCCTCATATGATAGCAATATGTCAGCATTAACCCAGCTGCATTTTTAACTACTGTCAGTGGCAGTGTTTGTGGCTTGTCAACACTCAGCAGTGATGAACATAGTCAGGTATTCTGAGCTTGGCCTTTAATAGTAAAAAAGAAACTAACAGAGAAACACTGAACTCCGGGAGAGTGGCCTTCACCAACTGAGTGCGTGGCTGGCTATTGGTTGTAACTTTAAGACAAGCCGTGATGGAGGAATGCACACCACTGCTGCTAGATGTTGGTCTTTGAGAGCTGCAGAGAGAATGTATACTGTTAGAGACAAGCCGATCGTTCTATCCCATAGGCTGCACAACAGATAATCCCTGGGGGCTGGGGTGGGGGAGGAGGTCTGAAGTGCCAATTAATCATAGCATATACTGCTGGAAAAATTTCAGGTCAGAAGTGGAAATTTATACAGCCATCTGCATTTAAATAGTGGTTTCTAAAAGTAAAATGTATAGAAGAAGGTGAGGTTGAGGCTACAAGTTATGGCTTAAGACCTTCTGAATACTACTGAACTCTTTAATGCACCATCATAAATTTTAATAAATACAATTATTTGGTGTGCAGTTGAAGTCTCATTATCATACTAACCAAAGGCAAATTTGTAGACCAGTCTGATCCTTGGACTTGATTGGGAGCAATCTCAGGACATTCAAATGAGAATATTTTTCACATGGGACAAACGATGAAAAATAATTTTGATTTTACTGTCCTAACAACACGGCAGTTAACAACCACACTCCCCCTCATTATGATGGAGTGTTCACTCCATGGAATGGAAATGTCTGTCAATGACTCCATTCTCGTTACCAGAGTTGTTAATGCAAACTGATGAAATGCCCCTTTCCTGCATGAGACCTCGGCCAGAAATCAAAGCCTGTGGCATTTCTTTTACATTTTTTGTGGGGACTCACTGTACTTTCTTTAAAGTTTCAAACATCAACATGTGGAGGGACTGTGGCTGTATCTGCCCACGAGACACGCAGGCTTTGAGTCATTGCCTTAAGTGTCTTTCTCCTCCCAGAGGAACATAGGATGCAGTGCTAGGATGTGTAGGAAGGAGGTCTGCTACTGCCCTGGCTGTAGGGTGTGAAGTGAAGAGAAGCCAACCAAGGGACAGTATCTGAGAAGAAATGCACATTAACTCCAGAGAGATCATCCCCCCAACCCTGGCCCATCACCAGGCTATAAGGCCCCAGATAGAGCAGACACATGGAAATTGAAATAACGGTATACAAAGATGGGACAACCAAATGACTGTTGGAGGATCTGAAGCAGAAGGTGGAAGGGAGAGCCTGAGAAATTCCTGAGGCGGAAAGAATAAGTTAAGCTTTTACTTTATTTCTGAACTTCCCTTCCTACTGTTTCTCTAGTTCTGACTTCCTCACTGTCCACCCTGCTTTAGCACTCATTCCCCTGTATTACATTTGGTTACATCAAGGATGGTCTTATCTGATAGGTGGTGATGTAGGTCTTAAAAAAAAGATTATAATTAATGTTTTTGTATCTGTGGGTTAGGCACAAAATAGGGTCTCAATATTGGGGAAGTTTACTTTTTAAATCAGACAGTGGTGTCCTACTGCATTTAGAATAGGACCCAAACTTCTGACCATGGACTACAACATGAATCATTCCTACCTCTCTAATTTTATCTCAGCCTGCCATCTACCTTGTTTAATATGACTTTGTTAAAATAGCTTTTTCCCCCCCTTTTATTTCCTGAATGCCCCAATCTCTCTGTAAACAAATTATTCCTTTTGCCTGGACTTTCCTTTCCTTCCTCTCTGCATATGGCTGGGCTTTTGTTGTTCTTATCTTTCAGTTCTCAGCTCAAATGATATAAAAAGGTTTCCAGGCTATGCAATATAAAGCACATCCACCATGTTATTCTCTTTCATAGCACTCAGCTTTTACCCCAGGAGGATGATCAACATCCTTATTTACCCAGGAATCAGAGGTTTCCTGGGATGAGGGTCTTTCAGTACTAGGACAGTCTTAGGTAAACCAGGATGGCTGGTTACCCTATGTATAGAACCTACTTGATTTGAACTACATTTTTGTTCATTTACTTGTGGAATATCTATCTCTCCCATTAAGAATTATAGTCCATGGAGGTGGGGGCCATGTTTTTGTTCACCATTATGCACCCTCTAACTCTCATCATACCAGACACTTCATAGGCACTCAGCAGATGTTGAATGAGTGAATGAATGAATAAATGAATCAAAACTCCAGATACTGGCAGTTGAGAAAAAGAAATTTACATGTGGAGTTAGCTACACAAAGTTAAAGTTGTTAGATGTGGAGGGTTCTGTTAAGTAGAGAGCCCCAGATGCTTTGTTCTTCCTATAAGTGGTGGGAGGTGGTGACACGGCCAGGAGAGAAAACTGTGAGCAGCGTGAGACAGAGCAGGGACTGGATTCAGGTTCCTTCGACCCTGACTATGAAACCTAGCCACGCTTGGCTGCCTCAATAAGGGAAAATAAAAGCTAAAACTATGCCTCTTAAGTAGTAGATCTTGCAGGAATACAGAGGGAGGGTGTTTGCTGAAAGGAGGATGCTTACTACAAAGACTGGCAAAGACCAGACCAAACCAGTCTGCACCAAGATGGATATCAGGGCTGACTTTCACTGATCCTTTTCCCTCGTTATAATACTAAAAATCATGCCCAGGGTGGAGATTTAACATGTTAATTAGACCTGTGACACATGAAGAAGCATAACCTTTAAGTGTGTAGGTGCTAATAAATTTCTGCCTCTACATGCTTAGAGGTCACTCTTTCCCCACTTAAGTTTTTTTAAAAAACTCTCCCAAAGTCCTTACCTCAATGAGATCATATGATACTTGTCTTTCTCTGATTGACTTATTTAGCTTAGCATAATACTCTCTAGTTCCACTGATATGAGGAATTTGAGAAACAAGACAGAGGATCATAGGGGAAGGGAGGGAAAAATGAAACAAGATGGAACCAGAGAGGGAGAGAAACCATAAGAGACTCTTAATCTCAGGAAACAAACTGAGGGTTGCTGGAGTGGAGGGGGGTGGGGGGGATGGGGTGGCTGGGTGATGGACACTGGGGAGGGTATGTGCTATGGTGAGGGCTGTGAATTGTGTAAGACTGATGGATCACAGACCTGAACACCTGAAAAAAGTAATACATTATATATTAACAAAAAAACTCTCCCAAATGTTGGTGAGGATGTGGAGAAAGGGGAACCCTCTTACACTGTTGGTGGGAATGCAAGTTGGTACAGCCACTTTGGAAAACAGTATGGAGGTTCCTCAAAACATTAAAAACAGAGCTACCCCATGACCCGAAAATTGCACTCCTGGGTATTTACCACAAAGACACAGATGCAGGGAAAAGAAGGGCCATATGCACCCCAATGTTCATAGCAGCCATGTCCGCAACAGCCAAACTGTGGAAAGAGCCAAGATGCCCTTCAACAGACGAATGGATAAAGAAGATGTGGTCCATATATACAATGGAGTATTACTCAGCCATCAGAAAGGATGAATACCCAACTTTTACATCAACATGGATGGGACTGGAGGGGATTATGCTCAGTGAAGTAAGTCAAGCAGAGAAAGTCAATTATCATATGGTTTCACTTACTTGTGGAACATAAGGAATATCATGGAGGACATTAGGAGAAGGAAGGGAACAATGAAGGGGGAGGGATATCGGAGGGAGAGATGAACCATGAGAGACGATGGACTCTGAGAAACAAACTGAGGGTTCTAGAGGGGAGGGGGTGGGGGGATGGGTTAGCCTGGTGATGGGTATTAAGGAGGGCACGTACTGCATGGAGCACTGGGTGTTATATGCAAACAATGAATCATGGATCACCACATCAAAAACTAATGATGTACTGTATGGTGACTAACATAATAAAAAAATAATTAAAAAAACAAAAACAAAAACAAAACCTCTCTCTAACCCCCTCTCAGGGAATCAACCTGGGATTCTTTCCTTTGTGCTGTCTTTCTTGTGTTCAAGAAAAAGTCCCAATAAAGCCTTGCCTGAAACTCTCATTTGACCACTTGTCAATTTTTTTTTAAGATTTTATTTATTTATTTGACAGAGAGAGACACAGTGAGAGAGGGAACACAAGCAGGGAGAGTGGGAGAGGGAGAAGCAGGCTTCCCGCCGAGCAGGGAGCCCGATGCAGGGCTCGATCCCAGGACCCTGAGATCATGACCTGAGCCAAAGGCAGACGCTTAACGACTGAGCCACCCAGGTGCCCCGCCACTTGTCAATTTCTATTGCTTAGCGAGCCCGAGGGCCTGGTTCAGTAAGAAGTGGATGGGATCATGTCAGAGAAACCAAACAAGTCATTTCAAGAGTAAGGTTGCTTCTATATTTCTTTTGGTTTTATCATCCAAAAGTCCAGGGACCATGTATTCGAAGGACGTTCTTCTGATTAATTCAGATTAATACTTTATAAAGAAGCCACATTGACCATATAAAATATACAGTTGGAAACAATTCTCCAGAAAGATTTGGCCATTGTGTCAAATTAAACAGAGGTTTACAGAAGAGGCTGAAGACAAAAGGAGTTAAAGTGGGGAAAACCAGTTCATTCATCATCCATCCGTATATACAGCCAACCATCCGACTGTAATGTAATATGCAAAAGGCAGTAGGAGTCATAATAATGAACTTCTTGATACTTGCTCTACCAAGAAACATATTCCTAAATATGTGAAAGTTACGATACGTGAGAAAATTTTGGATTAGAGTAGGAAGAGAGAAGGCTGGGGATGAAATACAGTCCCAAGATTTATAGCAACATCAACCCAGATCTACACTGTGATTCTTCCTCCTGCAGGGTCCCGGGTCCTCAGTAGAGCAGTTGAGCTGTAAGGGACCTTCGAGAACTTCTAGCTGCTATTTCTCAAAGTGCAGCTACTGGAAAATTCTCCCATAAGATGTCCTAAAAAAACATTTCCTGTTCGAAGCCATTAGGAAAATGTTGCATCGCATTTGTGGGATTCATAATGCCTATGTGATAAGGGTAGCATTTTGAGAGATTTAAATACTTTTTTCCTTTCCTGTAGCTTTAGGGTTCTCTCATTGAATCAGGACCTGTCCTTACTACCTAAGGGAGGGCTGTGGAGGCTGGAAAGCAGAAATCACCCGGTGGGGGCGGGGGGGGGTGAGGTTGGACATATTTAGAGGGATCTGGAGGTCTTGGAAGAAAGAGAACCTCTGTCTTGTTTCCTGAATACAGATGATGTTGTGATGCTAAGACCCCAAGAGGGAATGGCTTATGGGTATGTCTAGGCAGATGGGACCATACACAGTCTTGTGAATCCTGTGTTACAAGCAGGACATAAAAGTATCAAGGAGCCAATTAGACCAGAGGTTGGCAAACCACAGCCTGCAAGCCAAATCCAGTCCACCATCTGTTCTTTGCATAGCACACAAGCTAAAATTGGTTTTTACGTTTTAAATGGTTAAAGAAAAAAAATGTACATATTATATAACATTTATGGCTTAGCACTTTTGCAATGACAGAAGCGGTAGGAGCAGAGTTGAGTAGCTACAAGAATCTGAAAGGCCTGCAAAATCTAAACTATTTTCTATCTTTCCCTTTACAGAAATACCTTGCTGATCCCTAATGTAGACAATCCCAAGAGCAAACTTTGTGGATTAATGACTTAGGACAAAACGGGCTACCTATATTCTCTGCCCCTGGAGATTTCAGAATCAAGTTTCCCAACGTGACTGAAGAGGAGTCAGTTTGGCAGAATGGGAGCTAGAAATATAATTTCATTATACACCATGGCTTGTGCCTGAGATTCATATTTGTTAAACGTGTTAAGATGATAAAGGTTCTGGGAAGTCCTGCTGTCAAACATATTTAACGTTTTTCTTTTTCTTTTTTTTTTAAGATTTTATTTATTTGACAGAGAGAGACAGTGAGAGAGGGAACACAAGCAGGGGGAGTGGGAGAGGGAGAAGCAGGCCTCCCACGGAGCAGGGAGCCTGATGGGGCTCCATCCCAAGACCCCGGGATCATGACCTGAGCCGAAGGCAGACACTTAATGACTGAGCCACCCAGGCGCCCCTAACTAATGTTTTTCTAAATTATTTAATCATACATTTTTTGTTAGATCTATTGTCCTATAAAATCAAGTATTCTTTTCTAAGGAGCACATTTTAGAACATGCTGTTGTATTCGAATCTCATAGGGGGAAAAGCTGAGAATAAAAGCTGATAACTTGGACAAGCTTACAGAACTGGTAGATAGAAGTACTGGATTCCGGTTCTGCTAACTCCAATGCTTTCCCTAATAGATTCTTAAAACTCTACAAGCCATTTTAATTTAATCAGCCAAAATTTGTCAAAACCAGGTAGCTGACAGATGCAGTAAGGCTATCTGGACTGATATGAGTGTTTGACTGGAAAATCAGTACAAGCTATGTGATTTTCATGAGGTGCATAAAAACTCACTAGCAGCAGAGTTTCAAGTGATTCCACAATTTATGTCTTTTTGAAAACATTTTGAATAAATTGATCAGTCAATACAATGGGAAACAATATTCTGCTAAACAATTTACTAGATTGAATTTTGATAGAATTGACCATCTGTTTAAACTGTCAGGCCAATTCAGGTTGTACCTCGAGGACAGGCCAAAATGCTTGCTGAGAGTAAATACAAAACTTTTTTTAAAGTGAGGGAAAAATTAAATTTTCTGATCAGGCAGGAAAGGTACAGACTTAGTCAATCTCTGCCTTCAAAGCAGTCTCTTTGCTGAAATTGGCAAATTGGTTACTTTCATCAGTTTCAGCCTCTGTCAATTTCAGCAGCCTGGAACAGTCACACAAACACATCAATTTCAGCCCTAGAAACTTGTCTCTTTTGAAATTGACAGGAACTAAAATGAAGGAGAACCAAAGTGTCAGGCTCTCTGGAGGCTTTGGGAAGCCACTGATATTGAGTGACCTCTTCAGCAGGCCTGGTGCTCCAGGCCCCTGTTCCTGCTGCCTCAATGTCTTGGCTCCACACTAAGTTACTGTCTCTAGGATCCTGTAATAAGGGGTATCTCAAAGAGGCCATACATCCTCAAAGTGAGGTCTTAAAGTCAACTGTAGCTCAGAGTAAAATTGGCATAGTACAAAGTATTATGGTTTCAGAATTTGAAAGCTCTGGGACTACCACTTCATAGGCAATGAACTCATTTAACTTTGAAGGTTCTTCTATGATCTGTAAATTGTAGTTGGTGATGTCTGTGTTCTAAATAATAATAATGATGCTAATAATGGTTAATATTTATTGAACATAATTATTTTCCATGTGTTGCCCTATATAATCTTTGATCAGCTTTTTATGATAGTTTTAAAAGAAAAAGCTAGGGGATAGAGAAGTAACTTTACCAATGTTACATGATTAATAAATCTTCACTCCCAGATTGTTTTTTTTTTTTAAAGGAATCTTATTGTTTTTGTTTGTTTATTTTTTTTTTGTTTTTTGAAGATTTTATTTATTTTTGACAGAGAGAGAGAGCACAAGCAGGGGGAAAGCAGAGAGAGAGGGAGAAGCAGACTCCCTGCTGAGCAGGGAGCCCGATGCGGGGCTCGATCCCAGGACCCTGAGATCATGACCTGAGCCGAAGGCAGACGCTTAACGACTGAGCCACCCAGGCGCCCCTCCCAGATTGTTTTATTAAGGGTTAAATAACAGGATAAATTAATCCTGTAAGGTTGCTAACCAAGATGATAAATCTGTAAAGCAGCCAAAAACATTTATTTGAGGTTTTAGGGATGGCAATCCTGGAGACCCAGAGTTAGCTGAAATCAAATGCTTGCTCTGAATTTGCCACTGGGGAGTGCAAGTTTATAGAGGCGAAAACCACAAAGTTAACAAAAGTTGTTTAGAAACAATTATGATTGGGGCTGGCAGGGTCAAACTGACTAATACAATATTGGCTATTTAGCTAGGAGATATCACATTATCTCTATTTTAGTCCAAAGTAGAAGGCTGTGTTCTAGCAGGTGGTTAGCTGCAATTGACAAAAGTCAAAAGTTCTCTTTGTTCTGAGAGTTGAAGCAGGAGACATACACAGGCCCGGCTTCCTCAATATCCTCCAGACCCTATTTTGAGTCTCCTTTCTTAGCAATGCTTAGCTTATTTTGGAATCATCTTTCAGAAGGGTTAAATAATAGGATTAATCAATTGTGTTAAGGGTTGAATATTTTTTTTTTTTTTAACCAGAACGTTTATTGTGTGACTAATCGTTGAAATCCTCAAGATGAACTGAATGCTGCAACAGCTGCCCTCTTGGGCTTAGGTGTTGTTCCTTCACGGAATCCATGCCTGAATCTGCAGTATACAATTTTTAGGTGCCTCATTTGACCGGTCCCAGTGGTGTTTTATCTTTTAGCCTTGGCACTCCAGTTATACTTTCTCTGGCGCTTGGCAGGATAGCCGCAATTACCACATGTGGACTTCTGAAGACGGTAGGCCTTCGAGCCACAGCGGCGGCACGACGTGTGCGTCTTATTGCGATGCTTTCCAAACGATGACGTCCCCTTCGTCATCTTGTTTCCGCAGCAGACCCTAAAGAGCAATAATAAATAATTTTAGAAACTATTAAGTGTTATGCTATGCACTTTAGGTGTTGTTATTATTGTATCTGCTGCTTTATATTTTCATTAAAAATGTGTTCTCACCACCTTGTATAATCTTGCAGTCAGTGTGCTCAGACTTGATTTAAAGAGGGATCTAATCCAGGTTAAACATATTTCACTACCAAATACAGATCCTCATCCCAAATACCTGGGATAAGAACCACAAGACATTCAAGGATAATTTTAAGTTCTCTGTGCATAACTTCTGTTAAGGCTAAAACTTACTCTATTCTGGCTGAAATATTTCCATTTCCCTGGTTTCTTTATAAAATGAATTTCAAGACCAATGGTGTGCATACTTGCCTATAAATGTCCTTGGACATCATTCAGTGATGTCCATCCTAGCACTGTTAACATAGATATATGCTCATTCTCCTCCTCAGTCTTCCTCCTTATTCTAGTTATTTAGTGAAGAATTTGTTTGGCATCTCAATAAATTTAAGGCTTTTCAAGAGGCTTCTAAAAACAGACATATAGACCAATGGAACAGAATAGAGAACACAGATATGGACCCTCAACTCTATGGTCAAGTAATCTTTGACAAAGCAGGAAAAAATATGCAGTGGAAAAAAAGACAGTCTCTTCAATAAATGGTGCTGGGAAAATTGGACAGCTATGGAGAATGAAACTCGACCATTCTCTAACACCATACACAAAGATAAACTCAAAATGGATGAAAGACCTCAATGTGAGACGGGAATCCACCAAAATCCTAGAGGAGAACATAGGCAGTAACCTCTTCGACATCGGCCACAGCAACTTCTTTCAAGATACATCTCCAAAGGCTAGTGAAACAAAAGCAAAAATGAACTTTTGGGACTTCATCAAGATAAAAAGCTTCTGCACAGCAAAGGAAACAGTCAACAAAACAAAGAGGCAACCCACAGAATGGGGGAAGTTACTTGCAAATGACACTACAGATAAAGGGCTGGTATCCAAGATCTATAAAGAACTTCTCAAGCTCAACACCCAAAAAACAAATAATCAAGTCAAAAAGTGGGCAGAAGACATGAACAGACACTTCTCCCAAGAAGACATACAAATGGCTAACAGACCCATGAAAAAATATTCATCATCATTAGCCATCAGGGAAATTCAAATCAAAACCACATTGAGATACCACCTTACACCAGTTAGAAGGGCTAAAATTCACAAGACAAGAAACAAATGTTGGAGAGGTTGTGGAGAAAGGGGAACCCTCTTACCCTGTTGGTGGGAATGCAAGTTCGTACAGCCACTTGGAAAACAGTGTGGAGGTGCCTCAAAAAATTAAAAATAGAGCTACCCTATGACCCAGCAATTGCACTACTGGGTATTTACCTCAAAGACACAGATGTAGTGAAAAGAAGGGCCACATGCACCCCAATGTTCATAGCAGCCATGTCCGCAACAGCCAAACTGTGGAAAGAGCCGAGATGCCCTTCAACAGACGAATGGATAAAGAAGATGTGGTCCATATATACAATGGAATATCACTCGGCCATCAGAAAGGATGAATACCCAACTTTTACATCAACATGGATGGGACTGGAGGGGATTATGCTCAGTGAAATAAGTCAAGCAGAGAAAGTCCATTATCATATGGTTTCACTTATTTGTGGAACATAAGGAATAGCAGGGAGGACATTAGGAGAAGGAAGGGAACAATGAAGGGGGGGAATCGGAGGGAGAGACGAACCATGAGAGACGATGGACTCTGAGAAACAAACTGAGGGTTCTAGAGGGGACGGGGGTGGGGGATGGGTTAGCCCGGTGATGGGTATTAAGGAGGGCACGTATTGGGCGCCTGGGTGGCTCAGATGGTTAAGCGTCTGCCTTCGGCTCAGGTCATGATCCCAGGGTCCTGGGATCGAGCCCCGCATCCCGCTCCCTGCTCAACGGGAAGCCTGCTTCTCCCTCTCCCACTCCCTCTGCTTGTGTTCCCTCTCTCGCTGTCTCTGTCTCTGTCAAATAAATAAATAAAATCTTTAAAAAAAAAAAGGAGGGCACGTACTGCATGGAGCACTGCGTGTTATACGAAAACGATGATTGGTGGATCACCACATCAAAAACTAGTGATGTACTGTATGGTGACTAACATAATAAAATAAAATTTAAAAAAGAAGATATATAGAAAGATGATAAAGATTATTTCTCATCTTTTGGTCCTCTCTCGATTTCCTTCCTTCTTTCCCCATTAGTATCTCCTTCCCTCCTCCTTTTTTTCTTTCCACAAGTATTCACTGAGTTCCTACCATGTGACCAGCATTTTGTGACTAACATTTTGCTAGGTGCTGGGACAAGATATATCCAGTTTCTTTCCTTGTATCACTTAAAATCTAGTGAAGTTTGACATTAAATGAAAATTATTTATAAATGGCAATATGATAAGTATGCAGAAAAAAAATACAGGATGTCTTGAGATAGAATAACATGTCCCTTACTTAGACTAGGAGATGAGGAAGGCTAGAATTGAATCCCCAGACTGTTAATGCTTCTCCCATGTGTACATGATTTCTAGGGTTTTCACATAAATGCCAGCCCACACTCCTCCTCCTTCTTTTGAGGACTACACATAATGAGAAGCATAGTCACGCCTGGCTTTCCAATTCAGTCATGAAAATGGACAGAAAACAGTAATAAAGTCTACCCTTTCTTAATCTAGTTGTCTTAACAGCCAAGGCTAATGAACAATTTGGCAATTCAATTAGTTCATTGGACAAGGATCTGGAAACCACTAATCTTATCAACTGTACACATTTAATTTTAAACTCCTTTCTTCTATGCACTCTCATTTTGAGGTTTCACAGGCGACTGTGATATAGATTTGAAACTTAAACTCAGCCTTGAAAAGGAAAAGAAAGGGCAGGAAGGAAGCAGCCTGACATGATGAAGCTCCCACAAAGCAGCATTTACTGTGCCTAATAGGCTCTGTCTGTCTAAGCTGACCCACCAGTTCAGGTGGACTCTTCATAATTTGGCATTTTTTCTCTAAAAGCGGAGGTGAAGTGTACTCGTATAGCCTTCCCAAGACTCATTTGTTTGAGAGCTAATTCATTACCTTGAGAATTCTCTTCAGCAGTATCTCCTTCCATCCCCCACACTGAGAGGCTGTGACCTTTGGTCACCTTGATGTATTCGTAGCATCTGTACTCAAATAATTTATTCATAGGCTGAAATTGCTAATCCCAGTTTGGAGTGGAGAAATATTTACTTGGTCACTCGCACTCTGTTAAGCTGAGGAGGCATTGAAGGGAGGGTCACTCACAGCCATCCTTCCCCATACAACTTTTGGAGCTGTGTATTGTAAACTATTTTATCAAAGAGCCATGGGTAGCAGTCTGTGAGAACGTATTGGGAATCAGCTAATGGATAGAAAGTACCTGCTCTGACACATTAATTCCCTTCCCTGTCAGCCTACATCATTGTAGCGCATGCATGATGGGAAGCGAGGTCCCATCACACCAAGGCACCTGCTGCGTTTCCATCTGCCAAGCGCAATAGCTCCTTTGATTGCCCATTTTTCTGCCTAATGGCTTATTCCTTTTCTCTTTGTAAAGTTTTTACATTTTTATTGTGATTTTAATAGTCATTTAAAATTTTTCTCATCTCTGTTTGGCACAGCAAGTATGTTGATAAAAGAATAACATAAATAATATTCTAAACCATACCCAAATTGAGATCACTCCAAGAGCTGTGTTTCAGTGTTTAGTCTGATAAAGTTGTCATGGCGATAATGTCGCCTGAGAATAAAAGTGCCATGTGCATGGTTGATTAAAGGAAATAGCTCAGATGGTACACAAACTGGTAAATATTGAACCTATGAACCATTATACTGGCCATATTTTTTTCCCCTGCTTGATTTTTTTTTTGAGCTATACTCTATTCAGTTTTCTGGAAATAGCCTGAAAATTCTCATATTTCTCTCTCTCTCACTCATTTGAGGATTTATATTGTTAAAATCCCTTGGAATAGATATTGGCAGTGCTCCCAAACTGGCCTTTAGATTCTGTCTAAAGCTGTTGATTTGGCTGGATTAGTCAAAGCAGCAGATCATTATTATATATTGAACATCTGTCAAAAATAGCACTAACAATTATCAGATACATTCTCTATCATGAAGATTTGGACTTGAGTATTTGAGAAGAAATTTCTATAACTCTAAGTCAATATGACTATTTTTATCCCAGACAAGAAACAAAACTAGAATTGTCTTTAATTAAGGTGAGGATAAAATGATAGGCATGCTGCGTGTGGGTATAATTAGGAAAGGCTGAGTTGCTGTTTTCTGAGGGGTCAGAACCAACCCATCTTCCTAAGTCTTAGGTAAATGGGAAGGAAGAATGGGCACTTTAGGGGGAAACTGAGACCTGGAATCTAGAATTTTTCTTTGTTGACATATCAATTTGATAAATTACCTGTAGAAGGGAATGATTTATGATTTACATGTTTACATAAGACACTAAATTCATCAGTAAAGTGAAACATCAGGATGCTGGAATATATGGTAGGAAGATCTCATAGGTCATGGAAATGAGAATATAAATAGCATACAAACTTCTGGGAGAACAAGCTTGGGACAACAATTCAGAAAATACTTATTTGTGTATTTATATATTAAAAACCAAACACCCTAATCTACTAATCATACTCCAGGAAGGGAATCCGGTAAGTATGAGCCTATCTAAGCCATGGGAATCCAGTAAGTATGAGCCTATCTAAGCCATGTGGCTACAATGACCAATGAGATGCCAGACACTGTTGTTAGGGGCTTAGAAATAAGCTGGCTATAGCACTTATACCTATGCATAGAACAACAGCAATCTGCAGCCAACAGGCTCCCTAAAGCTCTAGATCCTGAAACTGGAAAATGTCTGGAAAATGGATATTAAAATGCCAAAAAGATGGAATTCTTCATTTTGCAAATGCTTGCTTTTTAGCTGCTCAGTTCTTAGACACTGGGCTAGATACTGTAAGGAGAATCAGGAAGAAATACAACCTTACCCTTGTTTATGTGAAGCTTTCAATTAAACAGAGGATGGCCATACATAGACCTAAATAATGCAAGGGAATAGATGAAGGAGCAAGCGAGTAGAGGTACTGTGTGTGTTGAGCCTGGGGTGAGCTACCTCCGGGCTTCTTGGAGTGGAGGGACCGATATCAATGAACTATCATATAGGTGTCTTCAATCTAAACAAAGTCTCCCCTGGACTAGAGGCACGAGGGCAGGCTCTATGCTTAAGTAAAAACCTTAACAGAGTGGAAAGCCAAAGCCCAAGAAAGGATGTGACTGAAATTCATAAAAACAAGGGGAATGAGTTGAGCACAAATTTGTTTCCAAATAGAGAAATGGAGAAGTGCTGTAAATAGGAAGGTCTCCCCTCAGTTGCAGCAACTTCTTCCTAGAAACATCGCCAAAGGCAAGCAAGGGTAAAAATGAACTATTGGGACTTGATCAAGATAAAAAGCTTTTGCACAGCAAAAGAAACAGTCCACAAAACCACAAGACAACCGACAGAATGGGAGAAGATATTTGCAAATGACATATCAGATAAAGGGCTAGTATCCAAAATCTATAAAGAACTTATCAAACGCAACACCCAAAGAACAAATGATCCAATCAAGAAATGGGCAAAAGACATGAACAGACATTTTTCCAAAGAAGACATCCAAATGGCCAACAAACACATGAAAAAGTGCTCCACATCGCTCGGCATCAGGGAAATCCAAATCAAAAGCTCAATGAGATACCACCTCACATCAGTCAGAATGGCTAAAATTAACAAGTCAGGAAACGACAGATGTTGGCGGGGATGTGGAGAAAGGGGAACCCTCCTACACTGTTGGTGGGAATGCAAGCTGGTGCAGCCACTCTGGAAAACAGTATGGAGGTTCCTCAAACAGTTGAAAATAGAGCTGCCCTATGACCCAGCAATTGCACTACTGGGTATTTACCCCAAAGATACAAATGTAGGGATCCGAAGGGGTATGTGCACCCCGATGTTTATAGCAGCAATGTCCACAATAGCCAAACTGTGGAAAGAGTCAAGATGTCCATCGACAGATGAATGGATAAGGAAGATGTGGTATATATATACAATGGAATATTATGCAGCCATCAAAAGGAATGAAATCTTGCCATTTGTGACGACGTGGATGGAACTGGAGGGTGTTACGCTGAGCAAAATAAGTCAATCAGAGAAAGATATGTATCATATGACCTCACTGATATGAGGAATTCTTAATCTTGGGAAACAAACTGAGGGTTGCTGGAGTAGTGGGGGTGGGGTGGGAGGGACGGGGTGGCTGCGTGATAGACATTGGGGAGGGTATGTGCTATGGTGAGCGCTGTGAATTGTGCAAGACTGTTGAATCACAGATCTGTGCCTCTGAAACAGATAATACATTATATGTTAAAAAAAAAAGAAGATAGCAGGAGGGGAAGAATGAAGTGGGGGGGAA
>NW_027397087.1:12624949-12626543 GCF_003265705.2 Callorhinus ursinus
AAAAAAAAAAGAATAGGAAGGTCTCCTATGAGCAGTATGTTAGCATCCTCCCCAAATAAAGGATAGGAGGGGGTGGGGGAGGGAGACAAAGGGAAAAGGAAGATGAAGAGTTCTGCTTTCCACAGTGAAAAATGTGGAACTGGTTGCCCTAAGTTGGCACAGGATGGTTATGTTGTACATCCCAATACTATAAAAGCATTTACATAAATTCACGGCTGGAAGATCTACATTCATTATTGAGAGAATCCAAAATATGGAAAGGCAGGATGCTCTAGTGTAAGAATCAGTGAACTGAGAGTCAGAAGATTGAGGGTGGAATCTGCCTTCATCACCAACTGTTCTGGAGGACCCCAGGCAAGTTACAACACCTCAGTTTTCTCATTTGCAGAAGAAAACATGTAATAACTATTTCACAGAATGGTTAAGAGTAAAGGAGACAATGGATGTGAGAGACTTAAGAAACTTACTAGCAAACACACACATTCCGTGAGACTGTCAGAAAGGACAACTCTTTCTTTCCCTTTAACCTATTCCCCTTCTCCTGCCTGGTAAATCCCACTCTTAAATTTAGAAAAACTGCTTTTGGTGAGAAGTAGAGGACATGCAAAATGGATACCAAGTCACTATACCTGATCATAGTGTGATACCCTCCCTCTTTTGACTCTGCTTCAGTGAAAATGCATGCCTTATGCCGTGATTCCAGCACAATGCCCTGCAGAAGTCAGAGCACTCAGGCCCAATACTCTCCTTGGCAGGAAGCAGGCATGCTTTGTGTGTTACACGGAGACCTAGACAGATTAGCAAAGCCATTTTCCTTCTCGTCTTCCACATTTTAAAAAGCAGCCTGGTCTATGTATAACAATTTGACAAGGTTATATATTCTACCAAAACCAGAAAAAAATCAAATAAATTCTAAACTGCACTCAGGGGCTAGAATTAGTTCTAATGGACAAAGACAGCTGTGACCCCACTGTAGTACTGTGATGGAGAGCTTGACAGCTCCAGGCTGTTTCAGACACAATGACATGCATGACAGCAAGTGACTCCTCAGCTCTGCCTTTCTCAGGTGGCAGAACAGTAAAAGGAGGCTGAGGTGCATCTTACTGGGCACAGGGTCACTCAAGAACAGCAGATGTATTTATGCCATTAATTATCTAAGGAGACTGGCAAAAGACTCCCTTTCTCATTATTATTCTTACACGTTCATTGACTAATGGGTGGGAAAGAGGGAAATCTATTTTTTCCCCTAAAGATCAGTGTATTCCACGGTGTTGTGTAGCTGTATCTGAAGATGGTATTAAATGGGTGAGGTGCAGAACCACTGTTTTTTTGTTCAGATTATTCTACCACCAAATGTTTCACTGAATCATCAGTTTGAAGGCTTTATCTGATGGCCTAAAAATATTGTATACCAATTCACTGATTTCCTTTGTTCTAAATGATAGACATTTTGACTTTTGTTAGCTGGCTGTCACTGAAGTCCAGTGCTTGGTAAAAAGTTGGCTATCAGTCTTTTTTTTTTTTTTTAAAGTTCAGGTATCTGGCTTTTCTTTTTTTTTTTTTTAAGATTTTATTTATTTGTTTGAGAGAGAGA
>NW_027397087.1:12626643-12646516 GCF_003265705.2 Callorhinus ursinus
CGAAGGCAGTCGCTTAACCAACTGAGCCACCCAGGCGCCCAGTCAGCTATCAGTCTTTAAGGTACTACCCAGTCATGGAAAAGCCTTGTCAGTCTCCTTGACTGTAACTGAACTCTAAAGTGAGCTATCAGTACTTTTTTTTTTGGGTGGGGGCGGTTTGTTTTTCCTTAACAACCTAGGCAACAATTAATTCAGGAGATTACCCTAAATGTGTTCTTCCAAGAACACCTGAGCCAGTTCTACCTATCAACTGGGCAAAAGGGGCTGCTACTCAAGGCTGTAGGGGAAAATGCTGCTTTCTCTTGTCTGCTGAGAAGGGTCAGAAAGCTCAGTGAATAGGTATTTCTGCAAGATCCCAAATAAGGGACTATGTACCCATCCTGAAATCTAATCTTTATTTTCCCCCATTTTTTCTCTCTCTATCGCACCTCTATCGCTGTTGTCCTGTGTCCATACGCCCTAGATGAGACAAGGCTATATTCCCTATACTTGTCTTTATTCTGTTCCCAGTATCCAGTAATAGAACAAATCATGTATAACTGACTCTGAAAGGCTAACCTGGAATTGAACTACATCTTACAGGAAACCTCTGAAATCTCAAAAAATCTCCTGATGGGTGTAGAAATGCCATTCTAAAGCATGAAAGGCAGGCACCTATGGGTTAGCTGGGTTGGGAATTGTGGGTAGACAGATGGAATCGAATGCTTAGAGGTTGGTAGCCAAAATTAGGTACAAAGAGGTACTTTAAAAATAGCTTAGAAGAAGCTATACAGATGGCAAATATGTATGTGAAAAGATGCCCCATATCATATGTCATAAGGGAAACGGAAATTTAAAAAAGATGCCACTCCACACCTATTAGAATGATCAAAATCCAGAATTCTGACAACACCAAATGTTGGCCGAGATGTGGAGAAATACGAATTCTAATTAATTGCTGGAGGGAATGCAACAATGGTACTATCTCTTTGGAAGATAGTTTGGCAGCTTCTTACAAAACTAAACATGCTTTTACCATATATTCCAGTAATCACTCTTCTTGGTATTTACCCAAAGGATTTACACTATGTCCACACAAAAACACGCACATGAATGTTTATAGCAGCTTTTTTCATAACTGCCAGAACTTGGAAGCAACCAAGATGTCCTTCAGTAGGTAAATGGGTCAATAAACTGTGGTACATCTGGATAATGAAATATTTAGAGCTAAAAAGAAATGAGCTATCAATCCATCAAAAGACATGGGAGAAACTTAAATGCATATTGCATGTGGAAAAAGCCAATCTGAAAAGGCTACACACTGTATGAGTACAACTATATGACATTCTCAAACATGCAAAACTATGGAGACAGTAAAAGCATTAGTGGTTGCCAGGGGCCACAGGGAGGAAAGGATGAATTGGTGCCACACAGAGAATGTTTAGGGTAGTGAAACTACACCTTATGATACTATAATGGTCAATACATGTCATTATACGTTTGTCCAAACCCACAGAATGAACAGCACCAAAGGTGAACTGTAATGTAAACTATGGACTTGGGTGGTAATAATGTGTCCATGGAGGTTCATCAGTTGTAACAAATGCACCACTAAAGTGGGGAACGTTCATAATGGGAGACACTCTACATGAGTGAGGAAAGGGAGTATATGGCAATACCTCAATTTTGCCTTGAACCTAAAATCACTCTAAAAAGTGAAGTCTATTTTTTTAAAAAAATAACTTACAACAAATATTGGTACTTTTAATACGAAGCAGCAAAGAATAAAGGCCCATAATGGAAGTTCTGAGGATGAAACCAGTTAGTCTGAGAAGGTGGAGTTTAAACTGGTCCTGGAAGGATGGATACGTGGAGAAGAGTTAGCAGGAAAAGCATGGCACAGGCATTGGGGTGGAGAGGTGCCATGCATGCTTCTGGAATCAGTGAATAAACCAAACTATTTTCAGAGTTGGGAAGAATCTGTATAAGGAAACAGCATAATTTCAAGGAGGTAACTGAGAAGAGCAACTTGGTTACTCTGAAGAAGATTTACTAAGGATGGGAGGAGGAATGGATTCAGGAGGTATCCTGAAAGTTGAACTATTAGACTTCAAAAGTGGATTGGTTGTGAGGCATGAGGAGCAGCAACTCTTAAGGTCAATATTTCATGGAACACTAGTAGAGTCATTTACCCTTCAGTAGGGAAGGAGTATTCCCCCACCTTGTCGATGTTCAGAAAGGCTACTCAAAGATGTACTCATAATTTCTTATTCTTGTGCACAATTTTTGATGGTTTGAAAATAAATGCTTCCTAAATATTATATTTAGTGACCTCACAGAATGATCTAAAACAATCTTTTTAATTATAAAATTGATGTATGTTTATTGAATAAAATTAATAAAATATAGAAAAATAGATTAAGCAAAAAATTCCCACTTGGTCTTACTCCTTAAATGCATTTTTTAAAAAGCATTTTGGCAGATTTGTCTTTAATCTTTACATATTTTTGTTATATAATTCTAATTGTATTGCATATGAAATTCTCTATACAATTTTTATACCGTGTCTATTTGTGTTAAATATTGAATACCTTTAAAATGATACTTATGAATTTTCTGAAAGTTATAAAGGATGGTAATCCAAAGGCTATGTACCCACCACACAGACTAGGAGACGGAAGTCACTGCTAATCCTAGAAGAATTCTGTGTGTTCCTCTTGGATACGGGCCCACTTACCCCATCTAGAGAGAACACTGTCCTAACCTTTGTGTCTAATGTTCCCTTGTTTTGAAAAATAGTTTTATATTACATGAGCCATAGCTCATTTCATCAAAAGACAAATACCAGAATAATCAGAAGTCCAGAAAAAGAGAGGGAGAAGGGGGTCAGATTTATTTAAAAAATAATAGCTAAGAACTTCTCAAACCTGGGGAAAGACTCTGACATAGAGGTTCACAAAGGTAATAGACCACACTATTACTTCAATGCAAAAAGACCTCCAGGACACATTATAATGAAACTGTAAGGCACCTGGGTGGCTCAGTTGTTAAGCGTTTGCCTTCAGCTCAGGTCATAATCCCAGGGTCCTGGGATCCAGCCCCACATCGGGCTCTCTGCTCTGCAGGAAGCCTGCTTCTCCCTCTCCCACTCCCCCTGCTTGTGTTCCCTCTCTCTCTCTGTGTCTCTCTCTGTCAAAAATAAAAAATCTTTAAAAAAAAAAGAAAGAAAGAAACTGTCAAAAATCAAAGACAAAGAAGGACTCTTAATGGCAGCCAGGGGAAAAAAGAATGAAACCTACAAAAGTACCCCCATTAGTCTATCAGTGGATTTCTCAGCAGAAGCTCTATAGGTCAGGAGAGTGTAATGACATATTCAAAGTGTTGAAAGATAAAAATTGCTAACCAATAATATTTTACCCAGCAAAGTTATCCTTTTTACATGAAGGAGAAATAAAGTCCTTCTGAAACAAAAGCTGACTGACTTCACCACCATTAGATGTGCCATGCAAGAAATGCTGAAAGGAGATCTTCAAGCTGAAATAAAAAGATGCTAATCGGCAACATATGATAGTACACAACACACTGGTAAAGGTGAAAAATAGTCAGAATTAGAAAATTATAACTATTAGGATGGTGTGTTAACCAACAAACAATAGTATGAAAGCAAGAGGAAAAGAGTAGTAAAAATAACTGTAGCTACTATAAATTGTTAATGAATATATAATATAAAAGGAGGTAAATTGTGGCATAGATAATATAAAAGGGAGGAGTAAAAAGGTAGAGTTTTTATAGGTAATCAAAGATATGTTGCTATGAGCCTAAAATGGGCAGTTTTATCTATAAAATGTTTTACGTAAGCCCTGTGGTAACCAGAAAGCAAAAACCTAGATCCACAAAAGACGAAGAGGAAACAGAACACACAACCATGGAAAATGACAAATTTACAAAGGTAAGCAGAAACAGAAACAATGAAACTATAAAATAACCAGAAAGCAATTAATAAAATGACATAGTTAAGTCCTTACATAGCAATAACTACTCTAAATGTAAATGGATTGAATTCACCAAAGAAAAGGCAGAGTGCCTGATCCAGGTGTGTCCATGAGTGGTACTTGGACAGAGTGCCTGATGCAGGCACTCTGGATTTGAATTAAAATAAATAAATAAATAAATAAATAAATAAATAAATAAATAAATAAAACAAACCCAACCAAGACCCAACCATATGCTGCCTATAAGAGACCCACTTCAGCTTTATGGACATACATAAACTCAAAGTGAAGGGATGAAAAAAGATACTCCATACCAGAAGCAACAAAAAGAAAGTAGAAGTCACCATGCTTGGACAAAATTATTTTAAGTCAAAAATAGAAACAAGAGACAAGGAAGATCATTACATAATGATAAAGGCTTCAATCCATCAAGAAGAATTAACAATCATAAATATATATGCACCCAACATTGGAGCATCTAAATACATTAAGCAAATACTAACCAGTGTGAAGAGAGAAACAGACAGCAGTACAATAATAACAGTGGACTTCAATACCCCACTTTCAACAATGGATAGATCATGCAGACAGAAAATCAACAAGAAAATAATGGACTTGAACTGAACTATAAAGAAATAAAAGGCATCCAAATCAGAAAAGAATTAAAATTTCTGTTATAAACAGATGATATGATCTTTTTAAAGGATTTTATTTATTAGAGAGAAAAAGAGCACATGCACAAGTGTGGTGGGGGGGGCAGAGGGAGAGGGAGAAGCAGACTCCTCACTGAGCAGGGAGACCGACATGGGGCTTGACCCCAGGACCCTGAGATCATGACCTGAGCTGAAGGTAGACGCTTAACCAATTGAGACACCTAGATGCCCCAACAGATGATATGATCTTATATATTGAAAATCCCAAAGAAAAATCATTGGATCTAATCAATGAATTCACTGAAGTTGCAGGATTAAAAAAAAAAATCAATATGCAGGAAGCAGTTGCATTTTTAAATACTAACAAGGAAACATCTGAAAAAGAAAAAAATAAAACTACTCATTAATAATAGCATTAGAAACAATAAGATACCTAGAAATAAATTTAAGCAAACAAGTGAAAGTTCTGTACAATGAAAATTACAAGACTTTGTTGAAAGAAATCCAAGAAGACACAAATAAATGGAAGGACATTCATGTTCATGGATTGGAAGAGTTAATGTTAAAATATCCATGCTACCCTAAAGCCATCTGTAGACACAACACAATCCCTATCATAATTCCAATGGCATTTTTCACAGAAACAGGACAAAAATCCTAAATATTGTATGGAACCATAAAAGACTGTGAAGAGCTACAGTAATCATGAGAGAGGAGAATAAAACTAGAGGCATCACACTTCCTGATTTTAAACTATACTACAAAGCTATGGGAATTAAAACAGTATGATACTGGCATAAAAATAGAGGCATGGACCACTAGTACAGAGTGGGGAGCCCGGAATTAAGCCCCTGGATGTATAGTCAACTAGTATTTTATAAAGGAACTAACAGTATCTAATGGGGAGAGGATAGTCCCTTTAACAAATGGTGTTGGGAAAACCGGGTAACAGCATGTAGGAAAGTGAGATTGCACTCTTATCTTACACCACTCACAAAAATTAAGTCAAAATGGATCAAAGACTTAGACATAAGACCTGATATGATAAAACCCCTTTAAGAAAACAGAGCGAGGAAGCTTGTTGGCAGCAATGTTAGCAATGATTTTTTGAATAGGACAACAAAATCACAAACAACGAAAGAAAAAAATAAACAGGTGGGATTACATCAAATTTAAAGCTTCTGCACAGCAAAAGAAACAATTAACAAATGAAAAAGCAACATATGGAATGAGAGAAAAATATTTGCAAACCATGTATAAGAGGTTAATATCCAAAATTTATAAAGAACTTACACAACTCAGTAACCAACAATGTAATTAAAAAAATTGGCAGAGGCACTAAATAGACATTTTTTCCAAAGAAGACACCCAAATTGCCAATTGGTACATGAAAAGGTATTTGACATTACTGATCATCAGGGAAATGCAAATTAAAAAAAAACACAATAAATATACCCCACACCTAGAAGAATGGCTATCATCAAGAAGACAAGAGATAATAAGTATTGATGAGGATGTGGAGAAAGGGGAACACATGTGTATTGTTGGGATTGTAAAGTGGCACACTCACTGTGGAGAACCATATGGAGTTTCTTCAAAAAATTAAAAACTAGAACTACCATACAATCCAGCAATGCCACTTCTAGGTATGTATCTAAAGGAAGTGAAAACACATTACCAAAAAGATATATGAACTCACATACTTATTGCAGCATTATTCACAATAGCCAAGATATGAAACAACCCAAATGTCCATTGATGGATGATGGATAAAGATGTGAGATCTCAGGGGCACCCTGGGTGCCTCAGTCAGTTAGGTAGCTGCCTTCAAGCCCCACATCTGGCTCCCTGCTCAGCGGAGAGCCTGCTTCTCCCTCTCCCTGCCACTCTGCCTACTTGTGCTCTTTATCTCTCTGTCAAATAAATAAATAAAATCTTAAAAAAAAAGATGTGAGATCTCTCTCTCTCTCTCTCTCTCTCTCTCTCACACACACACACACACACACACACACACACACACACACACACACATGAATACATTCAGCTACGAGAAAAAAGGAAATCTTGCCATTTGGGACAACATGGATGGAACTTGAGGATGTTGTGCTAAGTAAGATAAGTCAGTCAGAATGACAGATGCTGTATGATATCCCTTAGATGTGGAATCTAAAAAAAAAAAAAGAACTCAAAAACAGAATGGAATGGTGGTTATCAAGGGCTGGAGACTGAGGGAATGGGACAGATGTTGTTCAAGGATATATACATACTTGAATTTAATAAATAAGTCCTGAAGATCTGATACACAGTATGATTATAGACAACAGAACTGTATAAATATTAAACTTGCTAAGACACTAGATACAAATTGTTTTTTACACTAGAAGAAATGATGATTATGTGATGAATTAGAGGTATTGGCTAAGCTACAATGATAATAACATTGCAATATAAGTGTATCAAATCAGTATGTTGTACACCTATTCCTAATTTCGTTTTTCATGAGTGATTAAACTTTTTATTTTGCCTTCTATGCCTTATATTTTTCTATATCCTTTCTTTTAGTAGTTATCCCAGATATTTTAACCTGGATATGTAAAAAGTTTA
This sequence comes from Callorhinus ursinus, assembly GCF_003265705.2. Classification (NCBI taxonomy): domain Eukaryota; kingdom Metazoa; phylum Chordata; class Mammalia; order Carnivora; family Otariidae; genus Callorhinus; species Callorhinus ursinus. Next base: position 12,633,872 of record NW_027397087.1, read on the forward strand.
ATGTTAATCAGTATCTTTACACTTTTCTCAAATAAAAGGGCATCAGGATGCTTCAGATAAAATCAATATTTTCTCAAGTTATAGGGCTATTATTGCCTAGTATTTGTTTTTTTTTTAATTTGACAAAGTAGTTGGTATTTTATATAGTCAATATTTTAGTTTTACCTATGTATTTGCAGAAATCTTTGCTTACCATTCCTTTCTGTATCTGTGACCTTCCATTTGGTATTCTACTTGAAGCTCATTATTGAGCTCAATGTTTTCTTTTAGCTTGAATATATTTTCCTCTCCTACTCTTGAAAGAATTTCACCACACATTCCATTGTTAGGTTGATAATTATTTTTTTCTTAGCATTTTAAAATATCATTGTCTTCTGGATTTCATTATTGTTGTAGAAAAATAATCACTCATTCAGGCTATTTACAATGCCTTTGTTAAAAACATCTTTACTTTCTAGCTGCTTTACAGATCACTGCCTTTAATGTTTGACAGTTTCATTATAATTTATATCTAGAGGAGAATTTTTTAATTTATATTGCCTGGAATTTTTTGGACTTCCCAAATCTGTTTTTTTGTTTTTTTTTTTAAACTTCTGGAAACTTTTGGCCATCATCTCTTGAACTATTGCTTCTAAAACTTTCTCTTTATTGTTTCCTTCTGAAACTCCAATTAGACATGTTAGAACGTCTCACTTTATCCTTTTTTTAAAAAGATTTTATTTATTTATTTGAGAGAGAGAGAATGAGAGATAGAGAGCACGAGAGGGAAGAGGGTCAGAGGGAGAGGCAGACTCCCCGCTGAGCAGGGAGCCCGACATGGGACTCGATTCCGGGACTCCAGGATCATGACCTGAGCTGAAGGCAGTCGCTTAACCAACTGAGCCACCCAGGCACCCCTTCTCACTTTATCCTAAGTGTCTCTTAATTCCTCTTCATATTTAACACTCTAGTGCATTCTGCATAATTCAGATCTTTATTTCATTTCACTGATTTTTTTCCCCTCAGTGATGTCCAATAAATTAACCCATCCATTGATTTTTTTTTTAATTTCAATTGTATTTTTATTTCTGGAAATTCTATTTGGTTCTTTTCACATCTGTTTTGTTGATCTCTATAATATTTTTGTTTCTTGTTCATATTTTTAGCCTCTTATTTCTTTAGATACGTTAAGCATGGTTTTTGTATACTCTAATGACATCTGAATTCTTCACAACACTGAATTCTGCTGTTAGTTGTTTCTGGCTTGCAGTTCCTCATGATGTGTTGTGATATTTGACTGTAAGTGCATGTTCCTGGGATCTTCATTTGTAGGAATTATCAAAAGAGTGGTCTGAAGTTGTGTCTCTCCAGAGAGGAGTTGGCTTAGCTTCTGATGTTGGATGGGATACTACTAAACTGCAACTCAACCCCTATTTCTCACCTTGAGTTTTTTCTGACCATAAACCTATGTGAAAACTGGCTTGTGGTTATATATTCTTGAGGGAGATTTATTTACCCCCTATCTTGCTATGTTTTTTGCATGGTAAATTTTTTTCTCCTTTACCCTTACACTGAGAATGTGGACCTTTGGGCTCCCAGCTTAATGTTGGAATCTCCCATTAGATTTTCCTCCTTAGCTGGGTCTTAGGCTTTATTTCCTGTCTCTCATGCCAGGTGACCCTGAGCAGATATTAAATCAGAAGCTCAAGTTCACTAGGACTTGGCAAATGCCATTAGAACAAATGCTGGGCTACACATTGGCTTATCTATGAATAATTCCATCTTTCACTGGTTTTTGATATCTGAAGAGTCATTAAAAGAATATTTGGCATTTTTATTGTTTTTGGTGGCAGTTATAAAGAAAATCTAATGCACCATTACTGCCAAAATCAGAAGTCAAATCAGAAGTCAGGTGTCTTTTATTAGATCACTCAACATTGTATCAAAAGTGTTCAATGTAATATTTGTATGCATTACTGTAATAGAAACTCTCAGAGGTAGCCATTTAAGTTAGTTTAATTTTTTACTCTAATTTTTTAAAAAAGTGATAATATAAGCACATTTTAAATAATGTTTCCTGTATGTCATTTTCATAGGATATATTCCCAGTATACCATTGCTGGACTAAGGGGATGCATATTTTTAAAGTTGTTGATATATTTCACAAGGTTGTACCAATTTATATTTTCATTAATAAAAATGAGAGTGCTCTATATCATCACCATTATTTGGGGTTACTATTAATATTTTATATTTGTCAACTTGATAAAAGACTTTAAAAGCAAAAATGCTTTTGTCTTGAAAGGTATTTGCAATACAATTTTTAAAGTTTAAGAACTCCCGCTCTCTACATTTGCATATTTATACATGTAATTCTATTATTGGAAATACAGAAAGACTAATATCCTGAGACGGGTGATAAAAATAAATGTTTGTCAACTCTGAAAAAATTTGTTATCTCTCTCTTTCTCTACTTCTCCCCTCCGCTCCTCCCCCCATAACCTCCACTCTGGTGGTTAGGGAAATGTTTTTTAAAACATATAATATACCCTATCTTGAGAATGCCTTTTTCCAGAGGTACCCAGAGACCACCCAGTGTACCCATATAAATTCTGATAAGCTCCTTCCTTTAATCCACGTCATCCTGGGAATAACCCCATTCATTTCTGGTCACTAGTGTTCCAGCTTAACAACAACAACAAAAAGGTGGGGGCGAGATGTAAGAAAGCACGTTATCGTGAAAATGTGAAAACCCTTTGCCCTCGGGAATTTTATTTTCCGTAAGGTCAAAATACTCTGTGTATACACAAAATATTTTGTGCGCGTAGATGACTGTGCAGAATAATTTTTATGTGCAGACAGTGCAAAGCATTCCTTTGAAGACGAGTCTTCTGTGGCGGTACGAGGAGGTTCCCTCTGTGCCTTCAGCTCCACCAGGATGTACAGCCTCAGCTCCCTGAGGAATTGCTCCCTCTCAGGATCACTCGATCCTGGCTCCCTCTCAGGATCACCTGGTCCTCAAAGCTGTTTCCAGGCCAGGTGCCTCTTCTCCCCTATCCCTCCCAGGTGTCTGATCGCCTCTTAAGCAAAACCCCTGGTAGTCCAGACGGGTGCGTCTGAGGGTTCCCCAGCGAACCTGGCTGCTGCAACTTCTCAGCTTTCTTTGTTTCCCTGGTTTCAAATCAGCAGCTGCCTGCCTGGGCTTGCATTCTTCCTGTTCCAAGGGGGACAATCAGGCTCATGAGTGATTCTCACACAAGGTCGCCACAAGTACAGCAAGGGCCACCATGTCTCCTAGCATTGCTCTTCGAAATAATTGTTACTTTCTATATAAACTCATTTTTTTTCAGAATGTCCTAAAGGTTGTTTTATTCATAGTCTGACAGATTGACTTAAACAAAATGATGATAATTAGCCAATCATTCTTTTTTTAAAGGTCAGGTTTGACCGATTTTACCCAGAAGGATACCTGCATCGTCAGAGGGAACTTTTGAGTTGTTTGAGTTGTTGGTAAACGTTGGATTTATTTTCTGACAGCCTATGGCTCTCTACACACAGCCATTGGCTGTCTCTCAGTTTTTTATAACTTCTCTTAGATCAGGATGAAGGAGATTATTTCAATTCACTCCATCTGAGACTAAGAGCATCACTTTAACCACTCCCAGCACAGCTGCCCCCTCAGGCCTGGGTTCACGGTCAGGCGATGTGAGTTGGCATGTGGGCTCTTTGCCCACACCATGACTAAACATTTCAAGAGGGCAGACATGATCTCTAGGATTCCTACCTTGACTCCCAGCTCCATGCAGTTTCCTCTTTCCAACTCTTCCCCCATCAGCATAGCCAACCAAACATCCTATCATTTTTTAAAGAGGGTAACAGAAGTTTGCTTCCTAAGAAAGTGTAGAATGTAGAAGAAGGTAATTCAGATTCCCGATATGCTTTAAAACATGCTTCTTATAGGATAAGCCACAACACACTCAACTGAGCCAGAAACCATCTGGGAAGGGCCTTTAGCTGGACAGAGCCCAGGTAAAGTCCCAGCTGTGTCCCGCCTTAGCTGTGTGACTTTGGGCCTATTTCTTCATCTGTAAAGTGAGATGGTGACTACCAGGTTGCCTAACACTGCGTGTGTTAGAAAATAAGTTTCTTAGGAATGGCTTAGACCAAGAACGCTTTAAGATACTTTCTCTTATAAAGGTTGTTAAAATATTATTTACCATTCTCAAAGTGCTTATCTTCTTAGGCACTTGGGGAAGCTTTCAGCTGAAACTAACAATATTTTGCATTAAGAAAAAGGCCTTGCGGATATAGGTTCTTTTAATTTCTTCCGGAGCAATAAAAAGTCCAACTAGAACAGTCTGAGGAAAAGTGATCTAGATTCAAACTCTGGGGAATTGAAGAGGGAAAAGTGACTTGGTGAAGGATTTGCACCTGTTTAAAAGGCAGGTGTTGGGGGGGGAGAATATATCTATTACTTAATGTATTTTATTTTAATTGTCCCAAAAATACAAAATCCTGCTTTTACCTCCATCTCTCGAGTCTAGTCTCAACATCAGTGAGCTAGAATTGACTTTCAGAAATATTAAGTCAGTTCATGTCACTGCCCTGATTAAAACACTGCAAGAGTTCCCATCCCGCTCCAAATAAAAGTCAGTGTCTTCACAATGACCTACAAAACCCCATGTGACCCGACCCCCGTTAGAGATAATAAAAGAAAACTATCTTTTACTGTTCCCTCTGCTTAGAGCACTTTCCAACATTCCCCACCGAACCCCTCCAGCTGTGTGGCTTCTACGTTCTCCTCCTTCATACATCACCATGATAATGAGGCTGTCCCCGATCTCACCGTTTAAAGGGAAGCACCGTCTTTCGCCAACTCCCTAACATCCTTCCATGCTTCATTTGTCCCTGTAACCTTTATCAGCTGGTAATACACTATATAATAATTTGTTTTGTTATTTGACCTTGCCAAGAAGCTCTGTGAAAGCAGAGATTTGGTTAATTTTGTTAATGAATGACTCCTCAGCTTGGAGGAGCCATGCCTGGAGCACAGCAGGCCCTCGATGAATATTTGTTGAATTAATAAGGGAGAACATTGAAAGGTAGATGATGAATTTTAGAAGATGAAGTTTTTTGACCTTGTCAGGCAAAATAATTCCTTTGGTGAAACAAGGTAACCCTTCAAAGGGGATTTCACTTAAAACCAAATGAAAAGATGTTGATGAACAGAGAACATATAAGCAACATACAAACAGTTGAGTTTGTAAATAAAGGGTTTCTGAAATGATGGAGGCCTAAGCCCAGGCCCTCTCGCTCTCTTCAGTACCATTTTTACCATATTTGGAAAGCTTTGCTTTGAAAGTCGTCCTTCCCAGATTATAAGTGACATCAACTCTGGGATTTGCCCTCTTATCCTGAGAAGGCCGGGCTGACATTGCCTGTAGAAATGCTGGTTCACTTAAAAGAACAACAAAACCTTCCCAGGTACTATACAATTTCCAACAAACCAAGTTTGCAGCAAACACCACCTAGAGATAAGGAGCACACAGCTCTGGGCTTGCCAACTCTGCATTTCTGGTTTAAACCTCCTCTCTTTCTGCCTGCTACCACGTATAAGACCACATTTCCTACCTCACAACACGCTGGTTCTCAGGAAAGACGACATGCTCAATTTGCTGAGGTAGCGTCCAAGTCTGTATCCTTGTTTCCAGGAAAGGCTTATAAAAGAGGCCGCTGCTCCTGATCCTGGGAGATTTTTTCTTCTCTTTGAAAAAGTGATCTCAACTTACAAAGTAATTCGCTCCTTCGTGCTAATCCGTGTGCTCTTACAAAAGTGCCTTCAGGTTAGGAGAAATACAGACTTGATTAGGTCCTTATCACTGGATGTAACACCAGGGAGCTCTCACCTGCTGGTTGTATTGGTGATAAGGAGACCCAAGGCTCCTCAGGTTTGCTCACTAACCTTCTCTCCTTCCTTGCTTTTAAACGCATGAAAAACGTGGAGTTTGCAGAAAACCCTGGAGTCATGGGTTGATTTCCTTTAGACCGTATTTATATTTCTTTGGGCTTTTGGCATCTTTCCCTTTGTTCTTAGAAGTTCTATGGGGAGCCAGCTAATAGTCTCAACAATCCCTCCATGTACTTTGTGACCAAGACCATTTACCTTGTAATCTAGGCCACTTCTATGCAACTCTTCAAATCAGAGAAACTTGGATATGGTTCCCAGGCTCTAAAATATTAAAACAGGAACTGAGAAAACAGAAATGAAGACAAGAGAGGACAAATTTACGTCAATGAAATCCTGTGACAACTTACTTGCATTTAGAGATCATGCACACGTTTTTCCTTGATGCAAATTTTTTCTAACTGTTCTGAAAATGGTAATGAGACAACTTTCAAGAAATTGACAGTAATGGAACACTTGAATGTTACAATGATATCTAAAAAGAAAGAAATTATTTCACTCATCTTAATCTTGCTGGAGAGGAGGAAAAAAATGTGAGCAGAGAAATGAGGCAGCTGGTAATTGAAGCCTTGGGATTCCTAAACCTTCTCTTTTTGTGCTCCCAAATGAACAAGGTTTAAGCTGCCTTCAAGAGAAAGTCAATCTAAAGTCCATGATGACTTCAAAATGAAACCTTAGGGGGCTTTTAAAACTACAAGCTTCAGCTCAGCAAGGTCACTTCCTAAAGTGAAAATTCATTTTAGGGTAATGATTGTAGGGTAAGAAAAGGAAGCCGGGTGGGGTGGCATGGCTAGGTTTGAGTTAAAAGCCACATCATGGACTCCTCAACTGTGGAAGGAAATAGTACCTCCCTGGACAGACCACATGCCCTGCTAGGTGCTACGTCCTCTGTGGGGGGCTTTTGTATACCACCTGGTAGTTATTGGGCTGTCTTCCCTGAAAGTTAAAACTTTGGCCACTGGGGAGATTGCATTGCCCTGGGACATTGTCAGCCAGAGGACAGTTCAGCTGTTACCAGCATTCTGAGAAAATAGCCCTGATTTATGCTGAGCCCCTTTGCACTCCCTCTGCCTCTTTGTTCAGTCTTCACTCTTTGCTCACAGGCCAGCTTGCGACTGTTATGTGTTGTTTCACAAATGAGTATTTTGAATTCTAGGTTACACTGCAGACCTTTGAGTGGAAGAGATCAACTTTTAGACCCCACGTTCTCTACCCTGCCCTGGAATTGGGACAGGAGCGTGAGGAAGGAGCAGTGTCCCAGGGCTGGACTGGAGCCTGAATGGGCAGCATGAGCACAGATACCGGGGAACTAGGAAATGAGTGGAGGAAAAACTGGGCTGGCAATTCTGAGGGCTGGGTTAGTCAGAAAGGTGGGGAGAAGTTAGAAAGCCCAAACAAGTCCAAGTTCAGAGGCAAATTTAAAGTTGCAATAAGATTAAAGGACTGTGACAGAGAACCTTAAGGAATCCTGCAAGATGTTTGCCACAGCTACCTTAATCTCAGCCCTCTCCAAGGATATCCAGCTGCTATTAAAAGAAAAAAAAAAGGCAGCAAGGAGGCATCAAGAAGCTCCTTCTATTGGCATAGATCTCTTATGTTCCTTTGGTGTCAATGTCCCAGATGGTCCCTGGATACGGGCACCATTACTTCCTAATGGATCGACCTTGGACACATGACTTAAATTTTGCCTTTTATTTCTACAAATAAAACAGTGTAACAGGGATCAAAATCGGGATAAAACTATCTGTCATTAAATTTAAGTTAATGTTGTAGGTGTGCAATAAGAACTTGTTCCTTCCCTCCCCCATTTCACATGCTCAGAGTAAGTGATTAGTAAATATCTATTAAGAAAGAGTAGGTTGATTTGGAGAGTAGAGTGTAGTAGCTGTAAGCCAGACTGCCTGGGTTCAAACACTCTTAATAACTATGTGACTTTGGACAAGATAGGTAGTAATTCAGGGGCACCTGGGTGGCTCAGTAGATTGAACGTCCAACTCTTGATTTCAGCTCAGGTCATGAGCATGGAGCCCGCTTAAGATTCTCTCTCTCCCCCTCTCCCTCTGCCCCTCACCTCCCACCATTCACGCGTGTGTGCACTCTCTCTCTCTCAAAGAAAAAAAAGATATTTAGTAATTCAGTTTTGGATGAGAATATGATAGCGTCCACTTGGTAAGGTTATGGTAAGGATGAAGTGATATAATGTATGCAAACGTTAACGTGACGATATCCCGGCCCTCAGCCCACCTGGGCGTATCTACTGCTTCTGCCCCCTCACCTCCCTCATATACTTGTATTGCTCACATGCAGACATGACACATCCTTCCCCCCCACACTATTAAATGTACTCTATTTTTCATGAAGGAAAAAAAAAAGTGAGAACAGGAAAGAACATCTAAAACAAATGTCATTTGATTTTATAGATGACATGTTTTTAATGTTACCTGGGGAGATGTTGTCAAGGTAAAAAGCCCACACTCTGTGGAGTGTGGTAATTCTTCCATAATGACTTTTTGAGGAATAGGAGTGTTGAGTTGTGTGCTGCTGAAATCCACCCTTTTTGCGTTCCATAAAATCTACATGAGAACAAGCCACATGTAATCCAAAAACTTCTGGAATGTAATTTGGGATCTTAGACTCTGTAATCTGGCTGACACACCCACCAGCATCTCCCAGCACCCTCATGCCTCCTCTAGGGCACTGCCCTCAGGCATGAAGTTGTGTTTTCGCAGGTCTGCCTTCTAAAGCATCTTCTTTGTGGAGGGAACATTCTGGTAAGGAGAGTTGGCCCACTCAAAATTGTTGTCTGGCCATTTTGAACAATGCTTTATATTTGCTCCAGGTGTAGTTCTTTCTGTAGCAAGTTTCCCTGTGGGTTATGGAAGTGGTTTAAATATCCTTTCTAAGGGGTCTGTGCTGCCAACTCTGGAGGATATGTTTTGATTTCTGAAGTTGGACAACATTCATCCAAACAATATTCACTTTTAAGGACTGAGCAGCAGTATATCTTGAACATTCATGCTGTTCTCAGCAATGAGTTGCCAGGCCAGGGGGACAAAAGGAAAGGCTCATGGGCTGGTGGGCAGAGTGGAACACATTGATCTTTAGCCGTAACATTTTCCAACACAGTCATGTAGAATTAGGATAAAGAGAATGCATAGGTGTAAGTGAGAAATGGGACATTTTGGGTCTCTGTGTATGTCTCTTAAAATGTAGCTATAATGTTAGGGGAAAACGTATAAATGAATCATCCATTTTATTTTATTTTGTCTTAAAGATTTATTCTTTGGGTCACCTGGGTGGCTCAGTCATTTAAACATCTGCCTTTGGCTCAGGTCATCATCTGGGGTCCTAGGATCGAGCCCCATGACTGGCTCTCAGCTCAGCGGGGAGCCTACTTCTCCTTCTGCCTCTGTGCTCTCTCTCTCTTTAAATAAATCTTTATTTATTTATTTTAGAGAGAGAGAGCAGGGGTGTGGGGAGAGGCACAGGGAGAGGGAGAAAAGAATCTCAAGCAGACTCCCCACTGAGTGCTGAGCCAGAACTTATGACCCTGAGATCGTGACCTGAGCCAAGCCAAACTCAAAAGTCTGAAGTTTAACTGACTAAGCCCCCAGGCGCCCCTGAATCTTCCATTTTAAAGAATGCTAGATGCGGACCATTGTTTTCCTCCGCAGCCGGAGTTTTACATTTGTGATCCACTAACCTTTAGGGAAACTAGGTAATGTGTCTCTGTTTACCTAGGGAAGGGGTGTGGTTGAGGACTTCAGAGCCAGATGGCCTGGGTTGGAATCTCAGCTCTTCTATTTACTGAACAAATTACCCAACTCCTCTGAGCCTCACTTTTCCCATCTGCAAAGTGGGGATAATAGTAGTACCCACCTGATGGAGTTATGAGAATCAGGGACATAATAATGTGAAACTCTCATAATTAGTGCCTGCCATACAGTTAGCACTAATAAATCATAGCTATCTCATTGCTGTTTTTATTAGTATTTTCAGTTATATCCATAACCAAATAAAGTTCAGATTCACTGTTTTAGATTTAAACAAAATGTTAAAGATGGAATTCTGTAACATCACCAATTAGTAGTTGAGCAAACTAGCCTGGTAGCAAGCAAGCAAAAGCAGTCATACCAACGCTTAGTGATTTAGAGTTTACAAAATCCTTTTGTCTCTATTTTCCTCAAATTGATCCTATGGTCACTGTGAGATTGAGAGCATTACCCCCATTTTGTATATGAGATTATTTGGCTCAAGGAAAGTGACTTGCCCAAGGTTGCACAGGGATTTAACCGCAAAACCCTGGTCTGTTCCAATCCCTATGCAGAGGGGTTTTCTTTACCTTATGCTGCCTTCCACAAGCAAGAGATAAACATTCTTTATAATTAGACTACTGGCTGCATATTATGCATAGTGTAACTAATTTATCAGGGAAAGCTGAGGGATTTAAAAACAACACCAAAGGTCCCTGAAGCAGTATTAAGTGAACCTGTACGTGACTGCCATTGAAGCACTGTTCACGTTTGCTCTCCACTCTCATTAGCTGTGGATTCCACGGAATGCTCCAAGCTGAGCCAACCGAACATGGATTGCTGTCTGGAGAGCTTTTGGAAATACATGCTTAGAGACAGCACTCAAAAATTCATCAAAAATGAGGGACAGGATGACGAACTGCAAATCCAAAGGATTTATTTAGGTCTTTATAACCTAAGTAGGCAGCAAAATTAGGCCTTGAACAGATTGCTGTGGCCCAGCCCCCAACTTGACCTTCAGGATAGTTATGGAACCTGCTGCTGCCTGAAGGATTTAACCACTGCTAGCCCAAACTGCACCATAATTCCTCTTTGCTTTTTTGCTTATATTTGCTGCCCGGGACATATTCTCCAGGACATCAACTATTTGAATACTTCCCATCTTTCAGATCCACCTCCACTTTTACCTCCCCAGACAGAGCCCACCTCTTTTTTTTTTAATTTTTTATTGTTATGTTAATCACCATACATTACATCATTAGTTTTTGATGTAGTGTTCCATGATTCTTGTTTGTGCATAACACCCAGAATGTGCCCCCTTTAATACCCATCACCAGGCTAACCCATCCCCCTACCCGCCTCCCCTCTACCACCCTCAGTTTGTTTTTCAGAGTCCATCGTCTCTCATGGTTCGTCTCCGCCTCCGACTTACTCCCCTTCATTCTTCCCCTCCTGCTATCTTCTTTTTCTTTTTTCTTAACATATGTTGCATTATTCGTTTCAGAGGTACAGATCTGTGATTCAACAGTCTTGCACAATTCACAGCGCTCACCATAGCACATACCCTCCCCAATGCCTATCACCCAGCCACCCCATCCCTCCCACCCCCCACCACTCCAGCAACCCTCAGTTTGTTTCCTGAGATTAAGAATTCCTCATATCAGTGAGGTCATATGATACATGTGTTTCTCTGATTGACTTATTTCACTCAGCATAACACCCTTCAGTTCCATTCACATCGTTGCAAATGGCAAGATCTCATTCCTTTTGATGGCTGCATAATATTCCATTGTGTATATATACCACTTCTTCCTTATCCATTCATCTGTCGATGGACATCTTGGCTCTTTCCACAGTTTGGCTATTGTGGACATTGCTGCTATAAACATCGGGGAGCACGTACCCCTTCGGATCCCTACATTTGTATCTTTGGGGTAAATACCCAGTAGTGCAATTGCTGGATTGTACGGTAGCTCTATTTTCAACTGTTTGAGGAACCTCCATACTGTTTTCCAGAGTGGCTGCACCAGCTTGCATTCCCACCAACAGTGTAGGAGGGTTCCCCTTTCTCCGCATCCCCGCCAACATCTGTCGTTTCCTGACTTGTTAATGTTAGCCATTCTGACTGGTGTGAGGTGGTATCTCATTGAGGTTTTGATTTGGATTTCCCTGATGCCGAGTGATGTGGAGCACTTTTTCATGTGTCTGTTGGCCAGTTGGATGTCTTCTTTGGAAAAATGTCTGTTCATGTCTTCTGCCCATTTCTTGATTGGATTATTTGTTCTTTGGGTGTTGAGTTTGATAAGTTCTTTATAGATTTTGGATACTAGCCCTTTATCTGATATGTCATTTGCAAATATTTTCTCCCATTCTGTCGGTTGTCTTTTGGTTTTGTGGACTGTTTCTTTTGCTATGCAAAAGCTTTTTATCTTGATGAAATCCCAATAGTTCATTTTTGCCCTTGCTTCCCTTGCCTTTGGCGATGTTTCTAGGAAGAAGTGGCTGCGGCTGAGGTCGAAGAGGTTGCTGCCTGTGTTCCCCTTTAGGATCTTGAGGGACTCCTGTCTCACGTTTAGGTCTTTCAACCATCTGGAGTCTATCTTTGTGTGTGGTGTAAGGAAATGGTCCAGTTTCATTCTTCTGCATGTGGCTGTCCAATTTTCCCAACACCATTTGTTGAAGAGACTTTTTTCCATTGGACATTCTTTCCTGCTTTGTCAAGGATGAGTTGACCATAGAGTTGAGGGTCCATTTCTGGGCTCTCAATTCTGTTCCATTGATCTCTGTGTCTGTTTTTGTGCCAGTAACATACTGTCTTAATGATGACAGCTTTGTAATAGAGCTGGAAGTCCGGAATTGTGATGCCGCCAGCTTTGCTTTTCTTTTTCAAGATTCCTCTGGTTATTCGGCGTCTCTTCTGGTTCCATACAAATTTTAGGATTATTTGTT
>NW_027397087.1:12651516-12686033 GCF_003265705.2 Callorhinus ursinus
TACCATTGTAGGTTACATATCTCTTCTCCCGAGCTGCTTTCAGGATTTTCTCTTTGTCTCTGAGACTCGTAAGTTTTACTATTAGATGTCGGGGTGTTGACCTATTTTTATTGATTTTCAGAGGTGTTCTCTGCCTCCTGGATTTTGATGCCTGTTTCCTTCCTCACATTAGGGAAGTTCTCTGCTATTATTTGCTCCAATATACCTTCTGCCCCTCTCTCTCTTTCTTCTTCTTCTGGGATCCCAATTATTCTAATGTTGTTTTGTCTTATCGTATCAGTTATCTCTCGAATTCTGCCCTCGTGATCCTGTAGTTCTTTCTCTCTCTTTTTCTCAGCCTCTTCATTTTCCATCGTTTGGTCTTCTATATCGCTGATTCTCTCTTCTGCCTCATTTATCCTAGCAGTTAGTACCCCCATTTTTTATTGCACCTCATTAATAGCCTTTTTGATTTTGACTTGGTTAGATTTTAGTTCTTTTATTTCTCCAGAAAGGGTTTCTCTAATAACTTCCATGCTTTTTTCAAGCCCAGCTAGTATCTTTAAAGTCATGAATCTGAACTCTAGGTCCGACATCGTACTAATGTCCGTATTGAGTAGGTCCCTGGCTGACAGTAGTATCTCTTGTTCTTTTTGCTGAGGTGATTTTTTTTCGTCTTGTCATTTTGTCCAGAGGAGAATAGATGAATGAGAGAATAAAATGCTAACAGCTTAACAACGTCCCCAGCAAATATACTCTATACAAATCAGAAAAGACCTGAAACCAGGGGAAAAGAAAGGGAAAGAAAGAAAAAAGAAAGAGAAAAAAAAAAAACCAAAAAGAAAAAGAAAAACAAAAACAGAACAATACAAAAAAACCAGAATATGATCAAATAGGATCAGGCTAGTGCATAGATCAGTGCCACACACTAGATTTTGGGCGTATTTTGGTCTGTTAGAAGAAAGTGCCTCCTAAAACTTTAAAGGAAGAAAGACTTATATATGTACAAAATAAGGGTTGATACAATGAAGGGATGGAAGATGACTGTAAAGATTAAAATTATAAAAGATTTTATAAAAGGACTTGATAAGATAAGAAGTTGTTTGAAAAAAGAAAGAAGATTAAAAAAAAAAAAGAAAAAAAAAAAGGGAGTGAATGTGATCAGGCAGGAGACTAGAACAAAGCCATACACTAGTGATTTAGAGTATATTTTGATCTGTTAGAAGAAATTGTATCTCAAAATTTTAAAGAGAGAACAACTTATATATATATGCCGAAAATAAGGGTAACTACTATGAAGGGATAAAATATGACTCTAAAAATGAAAAATAAGAAATGTCTTTTTAAAAAGGGATTGATAAGATGTTGGTTGAAAAAGGGAAAAAGAAAAATTAAAAAAAAACAGTTAAAAAATTAATTTTGAAAAACTAATGAAGCATGGTAAAAAAGCCATGAATTCTATGTGCAGTATTCCCCTAGCACTGGAGTTCTCCCGTTCTCCTTGATCGGTAAAGTTGGTCTTGGCTTGCTGGCTATTCGTGCTGATCTTCTGGGGGAGGGGCCTGTTGCCATGGTTCCCAAATGTCTTTGCCGGAGGTGGAATTGCCCCGCCCTTGTCGGTCAGGGCTAAGCAAGCTGCTGGGGTTTGCTCTCAGGAGCTTTTGTTCCCTGCAAGCTCTCGGTACAGCTTTGGAGGACCAGGGTGAAAATGGTGGCCTCCCAATCTCCACCCGGAGGAGCCGAGAACTCGGGGCCCCGCTCCTCAGTGCGCCCCCAGAGAAAAGCAGTGAATCACTCCTGTGTCCCCAGTCTCTGGCCGCACTCCGTGGTCACCCGGCCTGTGACCGAGCGTTTTTCTCTCTGGCACCCGACCCCGTGTGGAGTCTCCAAACCCAGCAGATCCCTGCAGTGCGCTTCCGCGCCGCTCCTCCCGGGGGAGGGAGGGGAGTCTCCCCGGCTCTGCCGCTTGTTGGGTCCCTGCTGGAGGAGCAGTGGCCCAACTGGGCCGCGGATCACAGTTTATGGCAACCCCGAGCTGAGAGCCCGCGCCTCGGCTCCGTCTCTGCAGCCGGCTTCCCCGCTCCGATACCTACGAGCTGTGCCGCACTCAGGCTCCCCCGGTCTTTCTGTGACCCCAAGGGTCCTGAGACCACAGTGTCCCGCGAGGGTTCCACCTCCAGCTTAGCCACTGGAGCGACGTCCCTCAGCGGAGCCGACTTCTAAAAGGTCCGATTTTGTGCTCCGCAGCTCTATCATTTGCCAGAAGCGGCCGACGGAGGCCCCTCCCCCGCCATCTATCCTCCCGAATATCGCCTCGGATTCACTTCTCCGCACGTCCTACCTTTCAGAAAGTGGTCGCTTCTCTGTTCAGAGAGTTGTTGCTACTCTCCTCTTCGATCTCCTGTTGAGTTCGTAGGTGTTCAGAATGGTTTGGTCCCTATTCAGCTGAATTCCTGAGACCAGACGAAATCCAGGTCTCCTACTCCTCCGCCATCTTGCTCCCGGGCCCCACAGAGCCCACCTTTTTATAATACTTGGTTCTGGATTCCTAAAGAAATTATTTCCTAAATCACTTAATTTGCCTTTAATTTTAACTGCTGCACATTTTCTTTTTATATTTATGTACACTTTTCCCTTCTCACAGAACCGTTTTTTTTTTTTTCTTGAGGGCCAGGAACACATTCTTCATTTCTTTGCATTTCTCCCAGAACCTTGAATAATGCCCTGTAACTACTAGAAGCACAGCAGATGCTCAATTATCAATTGATTATATTAAAAGATCGGTTTATACATACATACCAGCTATGTACCTGATTAAAATTGCTAAAAGCAAGAAGATGCATAAATCAGCAAAAAATAAAAACAACTGAAAATATTTTTAAAAGCTCCTATGACAGGATAGTACTTTTTCTCCCAAGGCTTCACTTCTTCTGCTGGCACCCAAGATCTGAATCTTGGCTCTTTTTGAAGGTCTGTAGGTGCCCAGGGTTTATTCACCTGTAACCCCTACCTCCAAGGGCTTTCATTCAAAATGAAAGCCAAAGGAAAGGGCTCAAAAAGACATGTGATTGCCATGCTTATAACTTTTTCAGATGGCTCTTCTGGATAGTAATTGTTGATGATTTGGTTAAGGTGAGAAGGGAGAATAGAGAAGTTGCTAGCTAGGGGAGGGAGTCCCAGCAGAGGTTCACCTGGTTGGTGGGGAAGGCGGGAAGGAGCCATCTCATGGACACCCCTTGGTCCTCATAAAGAGGACTTGATAGAGGATGAGCTTTCATATGCTAGGGGTGAGGGGAAGTTGAGGTGGATTCTCCCCAATGAAAGAAAACTGGGCCTGAGCAGGGGTTGCCCTTTGTGCCAGGTGGGAGGAAGTTTAGCTGACCTAGGACCTTGGAAGCCTGACTTGAAGCCTCTGACATCAGCACAAATCTCACTCCCAGACTCAGGAGTATCTGAGGTTTCAGCCTTTCTGAAATTGGTTTATTCTTTCTTTCCCATTAGATTGTACTTACTTCATGGGTAAGGGCTCTATTTCCTATGCCTCACTTTCTGCCTCGTCTGGACCACCGTGTGTATGTGTGTGTGTGTGTGTGTGCATGTGTGTGCGCGCACGCCCACATGCATGTGTGTGTACATATACAATGCCATAATTTTGATTGGCATATGTGTATAACCTTTAAAAA
This sequence comes from Callorhinus ursinus, assembly GCF_003265705.2. Classification (NCBI taxonomy): domain Eukaryota; kingdom Metazoa; phylum Chordata; class Mammalia; order Carnivora; family Otariidae; genus Callorhinus; species Callorhinus ursinus. Next base: position 12,655,179 of record NW_027397087.1, read on the forward strand.
GTTCATTGCTAGAAGCCATTTCTGTCAATGACAATGCGTTGTAGGTGGCTTCATGGATAGAGGAGATTAGTGTTTAAAACAAAACCTCAGGGGCGCCTGGGTGGCTTGTTGGTTAAGCATCTGCCTTGGGCTCAGGTCACGATCCCGGGGTCCTGGGATCCAGCCCATGCCGGGCTCTCTGCTCAGCAGGGAGTCTGCTTTTCCCTCTCCCTCTGCCCCCACCCCTACTCATGCTCTTTCTCTCAAATAAATAAATAAAATCTTAAAAAAAACCACACACACAAAATTTCAGGCAGTAAAGAGAAGAAAATAATATTTCATAGTTGCATACTTACAATGAAGCTGTCAGGCAAAAAAAAAAAAAAGGCAGCAGGACATGCACACCTCAGCAGTCCTGCTGGTACCCTACATGATGAGTGTTTTACACATGGGGTCGCAACACATTAGTGACTCACGATATCAATTTAGAGGACTATATCTGGGTTTAAAAAAATAAATATGATAGCGTATTCATTTAAAATAATGTTTAAATTAAATAGAACAGAAAATATCAGACACATTGCACACTGTAAGATTATTGTGAATTTTTGTTTATATAGAAGTATGTCCTGATTTATGATAAAACACATATTTCTTAATGTAGGTCACGGTCAAAAAAAGTTTAAAGCCCACTACCTTAAAGTATTGTGAGGCTTTCCTTGATTTAATTGGTAATACAAGATGAGGGATATGCTTTAATGGATTGTGAATGCCTACTTTCACCTTGCAGAAGAAGATTTTCAAAAGGCATGAAAACTATGAAGCAAAGGAGAAAATGCTCTCCTCTTAGAAGAAAAAAGTGGAAGTGTGAGCAGTCAAAGGCACATCCTGGAGAAGCTGTAGGCCAATAGACAGAAACACACAAATAAATAAGCAATTAGCCTATGGGGTCTAGCCATTACAGAGCTGCTTATAATAGCAAACTATTGGAAACAGCTGAAATGACCCACAAATAGAGGCTTAGATAAATAAATGAGAGTACATATTTACAATCAAACATTGCACATGAAGTTATGGATCTACATTTACTGACTTGGAGAGATGGGTATGATATACTGTTGAGTAAAAAAAAGGTAGATTATAAAAATAGTACAGTAGAGAGTGGTCCTATTTGCATAAAATTATGTGATTGCATGTGTGTTTGTGGAAAAATAAATAACCGTCTGGTAAGATGTTTGTCAAGATATTAAAGCTGTTTCTCTCTTCAGGTGGAGTTTCATCGCATTTTTTCCCTCTTCCCTCTCATGCTTTCTATCTCTCATTCTCTCTCTCTCAAATAAATAAATAAAATCTTAAAAAAAAAAAGAACTGAGTCTTGCAGGAGAAGATATGTTTGTTAGGCCTGTCATGGACGGTAACCCAGGTGGGAGCAATTGCACAAACAGGTGAGCGGGATTCAGAGGTGGAGGATAAATTTCCAAGGATAGACAGAGGGCAGAGGTTGTGTGCAAAGAGAAGGACCTTGGATAAGCCACGGGAAACTGCAAAAAGATTTGAAGCAGAAGGCTATCCAGCAGATGCTGTTAAAGTCCTGCCCATTTCCCACAGCCATGTCATTTCTCTACATGCCAATGGCACCTGCCACTCTCCTCCCAAGGGCTTTCTCAGGCTACCTGAGTGTGCTTGGCCCACGTACAGAACAGGTCGGAGTTCCTCAGCTAAATATGAACAAATGAGTTGGTGGATAAATACCCCAGCTTTCTTGCCCCTGGGGTAAGCAACTCAAACACATTCTATATGGTCCCCAGGCATCTCTGGTGGAATGGAGCCCCAATGCCCATATCAGTAATTTGTTCCTTACTGCACCCATTTTGGCTCTATTTTGTTTCCCCTGGCTCACATTCCCTGGCTTATACTGGTGCTTCCTGGAATCCCTTCCTAAATAAAATATTCCTATTGAAATCTTTCATTCAGAGTCAACCTCTGGGGTAATTCAGCCTAAGTGCCAGCTTACGTTGTATATATCTCTTTCTGTATGAATATTAAAATAGCTAGTGGTTGTTTCTGTGTGGAGGAATATTAAGTGGTTTTTCTCTTTCATTTTTAATCTTTGTTTTCTAAAATGTCAACAGTTTACTTCCATTATTCTTGTAATAGGAGTAAAACCAAAAGTTACTCTTTTTAAAAAAATATTTTTTTATAGCATGGAACTCATTGAGGTAGCCACTGAATTAACTGAGGTGAGAGATAACAAAAATAAAAACTTACACCACAGAAGTAGGAATAGAGGTGAAGGGTTAGATTTGAGAATTCTAGAGATGGAAGGGGGCAAAACATGCCCAAAAGGGTCAAGAACCCACAGACTTTGGGGAACAAATACTTTAGCAAATACTGATGACAAAGAAGAAGAAACATGTGAAGGGAGGATGATAATTTTAGTTTGGAGAAAGAGTTCTTTTAAAATGATTCTAGGTGGAGATGGCTCCTAGGAATTAGAAATATGAACCTGGAGAGAAAGTTGAACGAGAAACATGGAATTGGGAATGGTTTGTGACAGGAGTGTGCGTGATGGAACAATCCCTGCAGTGTTTAAGATTGCCTTGAGAAGTCTCCACAGTGAAAAAGAAGCATCATGAGAACAGCACCCTGGGGACTTAAACGTTTATGTTCTTCGAAAAAGAGGAGGAACCATTCAAGAGGACTGAGAAGAAGAGGTCAGAGCCATAGGAAAACAGCCAGGAATGAGAGGTGGTATCCTCCTCTGACAGATGACAGATGACTTAGCAAGGACAAATGCAGGAAGGCTGACCTGCCCCAAGCTGCCTACTCTGTCTTCTCCTTCCCCTTCATCACTGGTCCTGTTTGACCTGTTTCCATGTAGGCTTGGTCCCTCTGGGTTCACCCTGGGTGGGTAATTCCAAAAGCAAAGCAAGGCAAGGCATTTTAATAGAACCAATTTCACGCCACTATTTTAAAAAGGTATCTTTTTTAATTACTGAAAAATAGGCACAACAAGCATCCCTGAGCTTCACATCATCTCTAAATAGTTTTAAAGTAATTAGACAAGGAGGCTGTTAGACTGAGGTGACTCTAATGCTTTGGTAGCCTGCGGAAGCAAACCAAAAAGCTAGCCAGCATCAATGCACTTAAGAACAACCACTCACATATAGCCAGCTAGGCTTTCCCAAACAAGGTAGGTGCTTAAGCTATAGCCAACCAAATTGTTTCCTTGTTTCCTTCAGGTCTTCTCTACAGAAACCTCTCCCTTAGCTCCTGCTGGTGGAGCACTCCTCACCCCTTTCAGTTTGGTGCTGTCCCATTCGATCCAGTGCATGCTCAAATCAACTCTTGAAACTATTAATGGGCCTCAGTTTATCTTTTAACAATAGGATGAGGAAGGAATGATCATATCTGTTTAAAATAACTGAGTATTTCATAATTTGTATTTTTGAATCACCATGTCTCTACACCAAAATGGTCAACTACAAATGGACTCATCAGCATGAAAGGTACCCTTCCAAACCTCCGAGCAGGACTTCCTTTGGTGGTTGCCCAACTTATCTTGTCCCCTCAGAGAGCCCTGTGGCTCTACGATGGTCCTCAGTCCATACCCCACCAGAATAGCTCACCCCCAGGAGCTCCCCAACCTGGTACTCTTCTTCCAGGCAATCCTAACTCCAGCCTCGTTTGGCTTAGAGTTGAGTCTCAGTCACAGATAATTTCAGGAATAAAGGCAACCTCTGGGCTCCTGGGCCCAAAGTCAGAGAGGCACCGATCTGGCTTAGGGCTCTCCCCTTACTTGAGGTAGAAAACTTCTTTTAATACTTAAGACTCCCCAACTCCTGGGGGTGTATATGTAGGCCAATATAGTTTAAAAACTATAAAACCAGAGGAAACAGTTTTGAAGGAATATAACTTTTGAGTGACTTTAAAAAATGATTTTACTCAGAATACTCAGAAAAATAAATCATTTTTAAAAATTGTAAGGAATCAGGGATTTCTAAATTTGAAGTTGCTCCTAATTATTTAACTTAGCTGGAAGGAAAATGAAGTTTTCCTGTCACCTACAGATCGTTCACCAGGAAAGGTAAAAAGGCACACACACCTAAAGAACAAAGTCTGGTGTTCACAAGAAATGATGGTCTTTCCTAAAATGAAGTTCCAGCTGAAATGTAAGAAGTCAGCCAGAGGCAATGAGTCCAAGATTTTTTGAAGAAGGCATCAGAGAGGAATGATAGAGATGCAAATTTCTAGCTGTCTGTACAGCTTTAACCCAGTAGAGATCTAGAGTGGAGAGAAACTATTTCTTTAGGACTTTAGTGCCTGTCTATCTGGAATTTAAGAAAAAAAAAAAGTTGGCAGGAAAAAATAGAGACAGCACAGTTTGGTAGCTAGATTGAGCTGCGGCTGGAGAAAGTTCCGCTAACTCCATCTTCCCTGTTAAAATTCAGAGCAGTTCATCCTTTGTACCTTAAACCGACCTTCATCTTCTTCCTTGGGTAAGTGAAGTCCTCAGACTGTGTCACCAAGCACTCCTTGGTTGGTGAAGCTAGGTGTTATCTAAGGAATTCCTTTAACGAGTAGACAGTGTGTGAAGTAGATAAAAATGCGCCACCCTCCCTCTCTCTTCCCTTATATGCTTGAAATAAACACCCCGTCCTTTTTCTTTTAAGGATTTTATTGCAAAACACTACAGAAAAACAGCTGGGGAGTAAGAAAAATAACCACACTGGCAAAGTTAATCCTCAAGAAATCTTCAAATCCTTATAGTCTTTGTCCCTGTTCTGAAATGGAAAGCAGAGGGAGCTAGCCAGCTTTAAGCCATCAAATACAGGCTAAGTTGTGCTTTAAGAATCAGTCCCATTACACCCTACCTGCTAGACAGATGGTTCCCATCCAGCGTTCTGCACCATTGCAACTACAGATTGTTGGCTCTAATGTCCACCAGCAAAGCGGCCCTGCCGGTTGTTTATCAGCTCTTTGGGACCTTCTGCTTTGCCAGGGTTGCAAGCCAACAATCCAGGCATGTTCTGGCGTAGAGGAAAAGATTAGAGCACTGTCTCGAACGTGAAGACAGCCCAAGGGAGGAGGTGGGAAGCATATCTGTTCAGCCACAGAAGGAGAAAATTTCCATACATGCTTGTGTGTGTGTGTGTGTGTGTGTGTGTGTGTGTGTGTGTGTGTGTGTATAGTAAAAGGACAGAAAAGAAAGGCAACTGCAGTTTCTTCCCCTGGACTTTCTCTTAGTCTGAGGTCACCCTTGGGGCCATCTGCAAATTCAGCCCTCATTCCAGGAACCCTGACCTGTGCCTCTGTCCATCTGCTATTTCCTCTGGATTCTTACACATGTCATAACCCTACAGCCCAGTTTCACTTACATGTCAATGACTCGTTGCTGCTGTGACTTTTGATCTTCCCTCCTGAGAGAAAAATTGTGTAGAGTCACATGATTAAGCCATTAATAGCAACTAGCACTTATTGAGCCCTTACTGTATATCAGGCGTTCTACTAAGCATTTTATCCATAATAATCTAATGAAGTAGGTTTTATTTTCTCCATCTAATAAAGGTTTAAGTGCCTGAAAGTAGCTGGTAATTGGCCAAAATAAGATTTAGATATAGGAAGGCTGAGGCCACAGCTGTGTTCTTCAGCTCTACATTCCAGCCCTTCTGCACACGACGCCCACAGTTGCCTATTCTGAGTTTCGGTTGGCCCAACCATCTGGCACCTTCCTCCGCCCCACCCTTCAGGATCTGCTGACTCCAGCCCTGCCTCTGTTGGCTTTGTTCTCTTTATTTTTCCTGTAACATAGTCACTACATGGCAATTTTTTCTTGGCTTCACTTTCTGTGGTTCTAAGTCAATATTTTGGTCAAACGTGACACACCACCATCTTTGAGAAAGTGCCTGCATAGCCAATCATGCCAGTCTTTTTATCTGTGAAGTGGGATAAAGATGGGATCTACCTTTCTACCTCCTGTGGGTACCGTGAAGAGTGAAAGATAAAATATATGTAACACTCAGCACAGGGCCAACTTTTTTTGTTATTTGCTTACTAAAATAGCCCAGAGATAATATTATCTTCATTTTCTGGATGGAAAAAAAATGGAGCATAAGTGGTTAAATAACTTGGCTCGAGGAAATACCACTAGTCACCGGAAGAGCTGGGAGAGCCTGTGTCTTAGTAATCATCTCCTCCCTCAGCTCCTGCGGAGCGGCTCCCTGCAGACCTCATAAACTTCCCACATTTTTGGGTATCTCATTGCCTTTCTGTGTATGGTTTTGGGGTCCACTTCATATACTCAGTTAATCTGAAGAGCAGAGATCATTTGTATTCCATCCAAGATGATCAGATTCTCAGGTTCACCCTAAGATCATTCAAGGGCCATCAGACTTGGGAGCGGGAGAGCAGAGAGAGGGGAGCAAAAAAGGCTCACTTCCGTTCGTGGGTTGGTATATCAGTGCCAAACATCTGAAGAGGGCAGCAATGAGCCTGAAGGCAGGAGATGTTGGAGGATGTCCAGTCGGTTGTGTGGTTCACTTGGGTGACAGGGGAGGCCAGACACCTGGGGCGGGGGGGGGGGAAGCCAGTTGCATAGGAAATAAAGCTAATAGAAAAACCTGGAAGGCTACAGCAGCTCTGTGTGACAAGACACCCCATTCCAGGACCAGGGACAGTTGCGACGGACAAGAATACAGGGGAGGAACATTGTGGCGCAGAGCAGAAAAGAACAAAGTGAACTCCACTGATTCCATCCCTTCTGTAAGTGTACCCTGGGCAAAAGCTCTAACTCAATTTTAATAATGCTTGTTCCTAGAAGGGGCTTGGAATCAGGAGGGTTTTGCCCTAGAAGAACCTTTGTTTTTACCTTAAAAATAACTAGCAGGAAGAAAAAGTGATATTGCTGCATATGAGATTCTCTAAGGCTCAGGCAATTCTTTTTAAAGATGAAGAAAAGCAAATTACTTTCTTATTTACATTTATGCTGTTACCGCTACACCCAGCAGTAGCTTAAATGTAAGAGGAACTCAGAATAATAGAATAAAAATCTGATGCAATGCCTGATTAAAAATGCAAATTTGAATTTGCCAGCGATCTTCTAGCTAAGCAGAGTAAACACAGAGAAGGAGAAAAGGCAGCTTGAGGTTGGTTAGATAATTGAAATGATGGTGTGTGCTGAAGGAGGTAAGAAACGTGGAGTCTGGTGTCCGAAGAATAAAGACAGAGTGGGTGAGCCCTGGTGACTCAGGGGGGAAAGCCAAGTTCCCCAGAAGGATGCTTAGCAGAATTTACGTTTTATTTACGTGGATTGAGTCAGTGATGCTTGGAGGAAATCCAATCAGCAGATTCTAACTGGACACCCAGTACGTGCAAGGCCTCCTGATATGCATTTCCAGGGTAATAAAGATGTATAAAGATGAGATAACCTTGCAACATAACCAGTAAGCATACAAAAAGTTAAGTAAGATAGAAAATGTACACACCTTGAAGGAAATGGAAGCATATCAGTGGAAAATAATGGTGCCCAAGAGAAGCCTAGCTAGGGGACGTGGACTAAGAGAGAAGTGGGGTAGTCAGGAAGTCTTTTGGGAAAGGATGGTGATTTTGTTGAGTGGGATAGAAGTGAAAGACGGGAAAGATCATGGTGGAGGTGGGAGACAATTGCTTTTATGGACTCGGAATACTATAGGAGCAATATTAGTGGGGTGTTCCTCCTCAGTGTAATTCCACCTGTCCTCCTGGCCAAATCCTTCACCATGTAGGTCTGCCCATGGAGCAGGGGCACTGGCTGCGGGGAAAAGTTACGCTCTTTGGAGTGCGTTCAGCTGTAGGGGGCTTCCCTGAGCTGGTTGAGCACTGCTGGGATGGAGGGGCCGTGCCTAGTGAGGAAGACTCATTTATCCTCTGAGGGTTGACCCTGAAGATACAAGGCACAATACCTAATGTGGTGGAAAGGCCAGGCAAGTACAGAGATAACAGGCCTGAGAAAAAGGCTCGGTCAGGCAGTTCAGGAACCGGTCTGTAAATTAGAGGTAAATACCAAGATACTCTTTTATATGTGTGTGGAGGTGGTCTGCCGGGGACAGCTCCTTAAGAAAAGGGGGGGAAAAAAGATTAGAAAATTGTCTACAGATTATGAGTACGTCATTTAATCTATTCCATAATATGACCCAACTTTCAGTTCCCAATTCTCTTACACTGTACAGTCTAAGCAAGGAACTCTTAATATTCACTGGAATCGCCAAGGGAGGTTATTAAAAATATAAGTAATCAGGGTGACCCTCAGAGATTCTTATTTAGTCAGACTGGAGTAGGACCCAGAGAACACTATTTCTTGATATCCTTCCAGCCAGGAAGGGGAACCAGGATTGACTTAGCTAAACTGGGGTTCTCTTTAATTATGCTCCGAAGTTTCCCTCTATGCTTTTTCTTGTGATTTTCGTGCTGGTAGGGATGTTCTCCATCGATATCTCTGTTGAAATCCTTATTAAAACAAAACAAAACAAAACACACACACACACTGATAAAGGTAGTAGATATCCAGTTCACTTCCTAGGGCTCTTAGGTCATTCAGGGTCTGTGATGACCTGGAATTGGTTTGGGCCCTCCAGGGGCTGAAGCGGGCACAGTGCTAAAGGACGCCAGGAGAGGGCAGCAGAGAGTCAGGAAGCCCTTTGGTAGAGGCCAGAGGAAGCCGGCTGAGTGCGAGAACCACAAGCAGGTGAAGGAGGAAATATGTGATCCTTTATGAGGCTCAGGGTATGCCAGTTGTCTGTGCTCCATAAATTAACCAAAGCCCAGAGTCATTATGCAGACGGAAAACTGAAATCGATAGGGGATGCAATAGGGAGTGGCAGTTTTAAAACAGGAAGAGATGAAAAGAGGCTCTGAGATATTGCAGGGATCCTACCAAGCAAGGCAGCTCGTGGGGGTGATGGTGGACCCATGACTGCTCATGAGACCCGAGGCCCTGGTGAGTCTAGGTCTACACACAAAAACAGATCAAGAGAAAAAGCCTTTCTTTACAGGCTGAGCATACTCTTAACAACCTAGGGATGCATGTGAACTGCATAGAGAAGACGATTTGGGGTGAAGACTCCAAAGAACTGGAGAAGTCCTGACATTCAAGAAGGGCATAAGAGATCCCTGCAAGGTCAGCGCTTGCACCCTAAGGAAAGACCCTTTAGAAAGACAGGACGGGACCTAGGGGTGTTATGTGGGTAGAGGCACACGAGGAGAATTTAGCATGCAGGGCAGGCCCAGGGCAGGCCAGCTAGATCCACACGTTTAGAGGAGGCATTTCCTAGTCAGTTCTGCAAAGGCTTGAAAATGCCACAGAGTTTTGTTATTATCGGTAATGCCAATTTGAATCCACCTTAGGCCCAAACTTCCAGAAGGAAGTTTAGCACCTTACTCCTTAAAGTGTGGTCTGCAGAACAGTAGAACTGGCATCACTTGGGAGCTTATTAGAATTTAGAATTTCAGATCTCACCTCAGACCTGAATCAGAATTTGCATTTTAACAAGATTTAACAAGGTGATTCCTATGCATATTATGCATATATTAAAGTTTGAGAAATACCAATCTAGCAGCAAGTCCAGACAGGGCTGGGTGGCACTGGTGCCTATAGAAGATTAATACGGGCATCCCGTAATAAGGAAGTGGGGGAAAGTCTGCATTTGAATGAGAGTAGGTGCCCCTCTTACCAGTAGGTAATGTAATATTGGTACTTTTCTTTGCGTTTATTTTTCTTAAACCCTATTAGATTCCTTATAGTTACATGTAAAATCAACCAACCAATATCTTTTTTCAGGGCAAACTGTATCCTATTGCAACTGAAAAAGGATGTGAACCAAAGTTGAAGGCATTGCCTGAGGTGAGCAGGAAGTTTCTAGAAGTATTTTGCTATAGGGGCGCCTGGGTGGCTCAGTCAGTTAAGCGTCTGCCTTCGGCTCGGGTCGTGGTCCCAGGGTCCTGGGATCCAGCCCCAGGTCAGGCTCCCAGCTCAGCAGGGAGCCTGGTTCTCCCTCTCTCCGCTGCTCGTGCTTTCTCTCTCTCTCTCTCTCAAATAAATAAATAAATAAAATAAATTTTTTTTTTTTTTTTTTTTTTTTTTTGCTATATGTGGCCCAGGGACTACATGCCCCAAAACTAGATTTAAAAAATTTTTTTTAAGGTAACTAAAAGCAATTAGACTTTTAGACAATGGACCATTAATACGAACATTACAAGAAGGTTCATGTCCGTATTAGTTTCTTACTGCTGCTGTAACAAATCGCCACACATTTAGTCACCTAAAACAACATAAATGTATTCTCTTACAGTTCTGGAGGTCAGAAGTCCAAACTCATTTTTGCTGGGCCAAAGTCAAGGTTTCAGCAGGGCTGTTTATTTTTCTGGAGGATCCAGGAGAGAATCTGTTCTTCATCTCTTCCAGCTTCCAGAGGCTGCCACTGGCACCCGTTGCCCTCTCTGGCTCATGGCCGCTTCCTCTACCTTTGAAGCCAGCACCGTAGCCTCTTGCTTCTGTGGTTACCTCGTTGCCGTCCTCTTCTGTGTCAATCTTTCTCCATTTCCCTCTTATAAATACACTTGAGATGACTTTGAGATCCCACCCAGATAATGAGGGCTCGTCTCCTCATCTCAGGATCCTTAGCTTAGTCCCATCAGCAAGGCCACTTTTTTCTCCATAGAAAGGAACATTTGTGGGGTCCAGGGATCAGGGCCTGGGTGTTTGGGCGGTCCAGTATCTAGTCTACCACAGTGTTTGAATCAGGATGTTAATGAACAGATAACATAAAATATGCCCTTCCATTCATTAGAGTAGCCTAACCTCCTTCTTGGTATTAGAAAGTCAAAATCATTTCAGAAAATGACTTGGAAAATAGAGAACGAATACACATGGAAGTGGCTATTTTGTGTGAACCCCGGTGAGCCTTGAGGAAGCACCCTGGACCCACAGTGTCCCCTCATTGCACCAGACCGCTCATGTGAACCAGAGCCTCTGTCCTCTGCTCTGGCCTGGCTTACGCGGTCATTGTGTGCTCTCAGACACTCGTGTTCTGCACCGGTCCCCTCCTGCAGCTGGCAAATTCTTTCTTTGGATGTATAATATTATAGACGAAGCCCCAGGTTTGGGGACTCACGGACCATTTAAGAGTATCCTCCACTCTGGTCCAGGGAAGACAGCAGCTCTGGCGGGAAAAATGCTAGTGACACAATCTTAGGAGATTTTGGCGCTTTGGAACTTAGAATTTACCTGGTTCAACCCCCCATTTACTGTTGGGAAATAAGTCCCAGAGAGATACTGGTATGCCTACGGCTATACTTTGATTTGTTATTTAGTCAGCTGCCATGTGCAGGAGTTACACAGAGGAATAGAATGTGAAAGAAGGAAATAAAGGATGGGGGAGCCATGGATCTAACTGGCAGGAAGCTCCAACATGTCCACTGGAAACCAGGCTTTGAGAATTTCTGAATTCAGACTCCAATGCTCTGTAGGCTATGGACAAGTCTGGAAACCTGGTGCTATCACTCCATCATTGATAAAGTAGGAAAAGTAGCACTTGTTCCCCAGTATAAATCAGAAAAATAAAATCTGCTCTCTCTTTTTCAAGCTAGAGCATAAGCTTGCTTACCTCCCTAGAGGCAAGCTCTTTCTCGGTTAGATAGCAACTTGTTGCCAGCCCAGCCCTCTGGGAAGCAGCAAAGTTGCAATAGGCAAGTCCCCTCCACTCCCTTGGGCATCCTCCAGGGACATGTATGGGAGCTGGTGGGTGTGATTGCTATAGCAACATGGATCAGGAGGGAGGAAGCTCTTCTTCCTTCACACCAAGCACCAGTGTGCCTGAGCTGAAAGAACTGGACTGTTCCCCAAGGGGGGGGGGGCTGAAAAAATGATGCCTTTGACCCTCTTCCTATGCACCATACATCTATCTTTATCACATTCTTGGCAGCTCAATGTTTGCTGCTACATGGCAAACACATTCAAAATCTTCTTTGCAGTTCTCAGAATAATATGCTTGGGTACAATACGATCACGGTGGCAAAAAGCTGTGAAGTTCTGAGTCCTCTTTCTCATGCCAATTAAAGTCATAATCCAGTGATCTTAGGTCTAGGCATATATTTCAAAATACCTCAGATAGAAAGGGACTCCTTAGGATTTGTTTTTCTGAGTAACTCAGAGGAGATTAAAGCCTTTTCCTAGGGACAGCAAGGACATCCAGGTAGCCTAACAAAAACCACAGTCAAATACGAAAATATAAGTTATTCATCCTTGTCTGGGGGTTGAAAATATACACTTCCCCTGTTTCCTTTTGGTGTTCCTGTTGGTTAGCTAGCCTGCTCTCTGCTGTGACTGGGAGGCCTTCTCTCAAATTAAAGCCCGGCTAATAGGTCTCCTCAGCAAAGATGATGAGTGATAACTGCTTAAGAGGACTGCAGACCGTGCCTCAGCTTCTCAGAGATGCTGGGACAGGAGGGCTCTGCAGTTCCTAGATATGCACACGACTGCCCTGCACATGGTGCCTCCTCTCTGGCCACCTGCTCACCATCCCACCCCACCCATGACTTGTCCCGACTCAAGATGGCCCCACTCCCCAGGACCCCCAACCAGTCTCCCAAGGGATGGAAAATTCAGATGTCCTGTCCTCACCTCCTCCAATCTATTATCTTGTCATAAATTCTATTCCTGGCTCCCCACTGGGTCTTCAGCTTTCATTGTAATTGCCACTTCTTTGGGTCAAGCAGACTAAAATTTGCTAGTTTATGGTATTTTTCTTTCCTGCTGTAGGAACCCCAACTCTTCTGGAGGCCATGTGGATTTCTCTGACTAAGGGAAGGCTCAGAATTAGAAAGCACAGGAAAGGAAAGCTCAAGATATTATCAATCTACATAAAGACAAAGAAAAAGTAATGGAAGGCCACATATCACAATATTAACAATAGTTATTGATGAGTGTTGATCTTTTTTCCATGTGAGTCTCTGCATTTTTCAAATGTATTTTTATCACAGTGAATCAAAAAGACAATGACACATGTTGTCTGTGAGAAAAACTGTGCTTCTCTTTGCAACTATAAGGAGGAGTGTGGAGGGATAATCCACAAGGACCTCTTTGGTCATCACAATGGGCCAGGATCGGGTTAGGTAAGTAATGGAAAGAGACTGCTCAGATGCCATTTTGAACAGAGTATAAAGTCAAACTAAATTTGATTTGGTAAATAAGATGCCCTAAGGCCAACCCTACTTAGGGTTACTTTATATTACTTCACACAGGCATGTCTAAATGGGTCCTCTATCACCCTCTAGACTAATTACATTTGATTAAGGGCTTCCTTAAAAGCTCTTCTTTCACAGTGAATTTTAAATGACCACTGACCTCCACTGACAGATGCTATGGGGTCACCCATGAATTGATGAGGTAGTGCTGTACTGTGCCTTTGGGCTACTAGTTCTATGGGGCCCCTGGAACTCTGGTCCCATAAATCAGTGGGCAGGGATGGTAATTGCAATATTCCATTGCTATTTCTGTGCTGTAGCTCCTCTGTGTGACATAGTCACCATTTTGTCCAATTGGTGCATTCTCCACTTACCAGGTTTTTCTTTACACTTCTTGAAGGTATCTTGCTCATAGCAGTTTGCTCAGTTTGAGGCCATTATCTCCCCCAGGATTTTATTCCAGACAGTTTTATTTTATAGTTTTATGCTCACAGAATGGGATGATGGGAGAAGTAGGGAAGGCAAATGGGTTGAACTATTGGAAATGTCAATTAAAAAGAGAAGACTAGATCTTAAAATTTCTCGTTACAAGAAAAAAAATGTGACTATGTGTGGTAATGGATGTTAACTAGACTTGTGGTGATCATTTTGCACTCTATACAAATATCAAACCATTATGTCATATACTTGAAACTAATATAATGTTTTATGTCAATTATATCTCAATTAAAAAAAGAGAAAAATAAATGTCCGGTGAAGTCTGTGGCTGACTACTCAGAATTTGTTTTTGAACAATACTGAAGACATAATGTAAACAGAATGGTTTTGATTTCAGATAATCTTTTTCAGCAATCAACAATGAAGAATATTATACATAGTTTTAATATGCATTTAATATATGCCATATATATGTTATATATATTTGTCACTGGATTCAGAGTCCAGAGTGCTACACACACACACACACACACACACACACACATGTGCGCACACACACACACACACACAAACACAGTTTTAATGAGGTTTAAGTGAGGAATATACATATATTTCAAAATACTCTAAATAGATAGGGACTCCTTAGGATTTTTTGGAATAACAAAGGAGATTAAAGCCTTGAACAGTAACAAGGACACCCGTGTAACCTAACAAAAACCACAATCAAATATGAAAATGTAAGTTATTTCACCCTTATATATAATTATATGTATAATCCAAATGTATGTATATATGTATAATCCAAATGCATCTCAAAGTAAACAAAAGCTTCAATCTAACAGGCTTTGCTATGAAGGTGGTCACTTGTTTGGTACATAGATCTGAATCCAAAGTTGACCTCTCTCTCTCTTAGGTCTCTCACTCTATTTGTGACTCACACACAGTCCAGGAAGAAAGAACGGGAGGGGGGAAAGAAACCAGAGTTCACACCAAAAAGGTCATAGGAACAGAAGTTTCAACTAAAGAATCCCAGAGGAAAGTAAGTTATAGGAAAGACTATCCACTCAATAAGTGTGACTTTCTGGGAAGAGGAGAAAATTTACTTCATTGGGAGAACAGAATTCTTTTGGGTTTAGTTGTTAGATAAGCAGACTCTATAGCTCCATGCCTGTGTTTGGATCCTGGCTCCTCTACAAACTGGCTGTATGACCCTAGGCGAGTGGCTTAACTGTGATATTTTTTCCTCAGGAAACTGGGTTGATTACAGTGGTACTTGACGCCTTATTATTAGGAGTCACTAATAAATGTAAAATGCTTGGAACAGTACCTGGCTCATACTAAGTATGTAATAATTGCTGGATCTTATTATTTTTGTACCCTTTATCTTTCACTGACATTTTGTCAAAACTTTCTTATGAAAGGTTAGGTGTTGATATTAGAAATTTTGTTTGAAGATTGAGATTTTTAAAATGTGTCCTAGCTTTACAGCTGCTATTCAGGTGCTGCACTGTATTCTGAAGCTTCTTTTAATAATTCAAGATATTCTGGCTATCATCTTTTCCAAACATCCAGCCCATGCTATTAGAATAATAATAGTAATGGCAAATATTTACTGAGACCATTTAAATCCCAGAGTTCTAAGTGCTTTATATGGATTAATACTTTTGTTCCTCATAACAACCCTCTAGCGTTATCCCCATTTGACAGATGAGGAACTTGAGGTTCATAAAGGTTGAAGCATCTTGTCAGAGATTACCCAGCTGGGAAATGGCAGAGCCAGCCGCCAAGCCTGGCAGGCTGACTCTAGAGGCACATCTTCACATTCTCTGCTGCAACCACAACTAACCAACATCAAGTTGACTGCCTCTGGGTTTTCCTTTGGCCAATATAAGAAGTCCAGCCTTGTTAGGAGATTTATAACTAACCAGAATTTTTGAGCTACTGGCTCATCAATGACTCTATTAGTAAAATTGATCAAAAGTGTGATTCTTTTCAATAATCAAATTAAGTAGAGGCACCAACATTTTGCTGATAGTCGTTCTTGCTGATTTGTCTCCATGGGATTTATCTGTGAGCTGCCCCCTTTCAGTATTGATGGCTTTACACATAGGGAGGAATGAATCTCACATTTTTTAAAACCCCTTGATGCCTTCTATAGCCTTGGATGGAAATTTGTAACATTGGAACATTCTTTGTTTCTTCCATTCCTTTGTTTCCCAACATTCAATTAGCTGCTGAATATTCTCAGTTCATTTTCTTATCTTGTATAGGAGAGATTTTGCTAACTTGAAGGACCTAAGTAGGAAAATTGGTTGGAGTTGTGCCATTGGAACGGTTAGTCAAATATGTAAAGAAGGTCAGGTGTTAGAAATGAAAGCCTTCTGGAGGGGGCGGAGCAAGATGGCGGAGGAGTAGGAGACCTAGATTTTGTCTGGTCTCAGGAATTCAGCTGAATAGGGATCAAACCATTCTGAACACCTACGAACTCAACAGGAGATCGAACAGGAGAGTAGCAACAACTCTCTGAACAGAGAAGACCACTTTCTGGAAGGTAGGGCGTGCGGAGAAGTGAATCCGAGGCGATATTCGGGAGGATAGACGGCGGGGGAGGGGCCTCCGCCGGCCGCTTCTGGCAAGTGCTAGAGCCGCGGAGCACAAAATCGGACCTTTTAGAAGTTGGCTCGGCGGAGGGACGTCACTGCAGTGGCTAAGCGGGGGGTGGAATCCTCCCGGGACAGTGTGGTCTCAGGACCCTTGAGGTCACAGAAAGAGCGGGGGTGCCTGAGTGTGCCAGAGCTCCCAGGTATCAGAGCGGGGAAGCCGGCTGCAGAGACGGAGCAGAGTCGCGGGCTCTCAGCTCGGGGTTGCCATAAACTGTGATCTGCGGCCCAGTCGGGGCGGCTCCCCCAGCAGGGACCCAACAAGCAGCAGATCCGGGGAGACTCCCCTTCCTTCCCGGGGAGGAGCGGTGCGGGAAGCACTGCAGGGATCTGCTGGGTTTGGAGACTCCGCGTGGGATCGGGTGCCAGAGATAGCAACGCTCGGTCACAGGCCGGGTGAGCACGGAGTGCGGCCGGAGACCGGGGACACGGAAGTGACTGCTTTTCTCTGGGGGCGCACTGAGGAACGGGGCCCCGAGTTCTCAGCTCCTCTGGGTGGAGATTGGGAGGCCACCATTTCTGCCCTGGTCCTCCAAAGCTGTACGGAGAGCTTGCAGGGAACAAAAGCTCCTGAGAGCAAACCGGAGCAGCTTCCTTAGCCCGGACCGACAAGGGCGGGGCAATTCCGCCTCCGGCAAAGACATTTGGAAACCACAGCAACAGGCCCCTCCCCCAGATGATCAGCACAAACAGCCAGCAAGCCAAGACCAAGTTGATCGATCAAGGAGAACGGGAGAACTGCAGCGCTAGGGGAATACTGCACATAGATTCATGGCTTTTTTTTTTTTTTTTTTTTACCATGATTCATTACTTCATCAAAGTTAATTTTTGTTGACTGTTTTTTTTATTTTTCTTTTTCCCTTTTACAACCAACATCTTATCAATCCCTTTAAAAAAAAACAAACAAACATTTTTTATTTTTCATTTTTAGAGTCATATTTTATCCCTTCATAGTAGTTACCCTTATTTTTGGCATATATATATAAGTTGTTCTCTCTTTAAAATTTTGAGATACAGTTTCTTCTAACAGATCAAAATATACCCTAAATCACTAGTGTATGGCTTTGTTCTAGTCTCCTGCCTGATCACATTCTCTCCCTTTTTCCTTTTTTTTTTCTTTTTTTTTTCTTTTCTTAAATCTTTCTTTTTTCAAACAACTTATCTTACCAAGTCCTTTTATAAAATCTTTTATAATTTTCATCTTTACAGTCATCTTCCATCCCTTCATTGTATCAACCCTTATTTTATACATATATGTCTTTCTTCCTTTAAAATTTTAGGAGGCACTTTTTTCTAACAGACCAAAGTACGCCCAAAATCTAGTGTGTGGCACTGATCTATGCACTAGCCTGATCATAGTTGATCATATTCTGCTTTTTTTGTATTGTTTTGTTTTTGTTTTTATCTTTTTTTTTCTTTTTTCTCTTTCTTTTTTCTTTCTTTCCCTTTCTTTTCCCCTGGTTTCAGGTCTTTTCTGATTTGTATACAGTATATTTGCTGGGGACGTTGTAAACCTGTTAGCATTTCGTTCTCTCATTCATCTATTCGCCTCTGGACAAAATGACAAGACGAAAGAAATCACCTCAGCAAAAAGAACAAGAGGTACTACCATCAGCCAGGGACCTACTCAATACAGACATTAGTATGATGTCGGACCTAGAGTTCAGAATCATGACTTTAAAGATACTAGCTGGGCTTGAAAAAAGCGTGGAAGTTATTAGAGAAACCCTTTCTGGAGAAATAAAAGAACTAAAATCTAACCAAATCGAAATCAAAAAGACTATTGATGAGGTGCAATCCAAAATGGGGGCACTAACTGCTAGGATAAATGAGGCAGAAGAGAGAATCAGCGATATAGAAGACCAAATGATGGAAAATAAAGAGGCTGAGAAAAAGAGAGAGAAACAACTACAGGATCACGAGGGCAGAATTTGAGAGATAAGTGATACGATAAGACGAAACAACATTAGAATAATTGGGATCCCAGAAGAAGAAGAAGAGAGAGAGAGGGGGGCAGAAGGTATATTGGAGCAAATTATAGCAGAGAACTTCCCTAATGTGAGGAAGGAAACAGGCATTAAAATCCAGGAGGTACAGAGAACCCCTCTCAAAATCAATAAAAATAGGTCAACACCCCAACATCTAATAGTAAAACTTACGAGTCTCAGAGACAAAGAGAAAATCCTGAAAGCAGCTCGGGAGAAGAGATATGTAACCTACAATGGTAGAAACATTAGATTGGCAACAGACCTATCCACAGAGACCTGGCAGGCCAGAAAGGACTGGCAAGATATCTTCAGAGCACTAAATGAGAAAAATATGCAGCCAAGAATACTATATCCAGCTAGGCTATCATTGAAAATAGAAGGAGAGATAAAAAGCTTCCAGAACAAACAAAAACTAAAGGAATTTGCAAACACGAAACCAGCCCTCCAAGAAATATTGAGAGGGGTCCTCTAAGCAAAGAGAGAACCTAAAAGCAGCAAAGATCAGAAACGAACACAGACAACAGACAGTTAACAGTCACCTTACAGGTAATACAATGGCACTAAATTCATACCTTTCAATAGTTACCCTGAATGTAAATGGGCTCATTGCCCCAATCAAAAGACACACGCTATCAGATTGGATTCAAAAACAAGACCCATCAATATACTGTCTGCAAGAGACTCATTTTAGACCCAAAGACACCCCCAGATTGAAAGTGAGGGGGTGGAAAACCATTTACCATGCTAATGGACACCAAAAGAAAGCTGGGGTGGCAATCCTTATATCAGACAAACTAGATTTTAAAACAAAGATTGTAATAAGAGATGAGGAAGGACACTATATCCTACTTAAAGGGTCTATCCAACAAGAAGATCTAACAATTGTAAATATCTATGCGCCTAACATGGGAGCAGCCAATTATATAAGGCAATTAATAACAAAAGCAAAGAAACACATTGACAACAATACAATAATAGTGGGGGACTTTAACACCCCCCTGACTGAAATGGACAGATCATCTAAGCAAAAGATCAACAAGGAAATAAAGACTTTAAATGACACACTGGACCAAATGGACTTCACAGACATATTCAGAACATTCCATCCCAAAGCAATGGAATACACATTCTTCTCTAGTGCCCATGGAACATTCTCCAGAATAGATCGCATCCTAGGTCACAAATCAGGACTCAACCGGTACCAAAAGATTGGGATTATTCCCTGCATATTTTCAGACCACAGTGCTTTGAAACAAGAACTCAATCACAAGACGAAAGTCGGAAAGAACTCAAATACATGGAGGCTAAAGAGCATCCTACTAAAGAATGAATGGGTCAACCAGGAAATTAAAGAAGAATTAAAAAAATTCATGGAAACCACTGAAAATGAAAACACAACTGTTCAAAATCTTTGGGATACAGCAAAGGCAGTTCTGAGAGGAAAGTATATAGCAATACAAGCCTTTCTCAAGAAACAAGAAAGGTCTCAAATACACAACCTAACCCTACACCTAAAAGAGCTGGAGAAAGAACAGCAAATAAAGCCTAAACGCAGCAGGAGAAGAGAAATAATAAAGATCAGAGCAGAAATCAATGAAATAGAAACCAAAAGAACAGTAGAACAGATCAACGAAACTAGGAGCTGGTTCTTTGAAAGAATGAACAAGATTGATAAACCCCTGGCCAGACTGATCAAAAAGAAAAGAGAAATGACCCAAATCAACAAAATCATGAATGAAAGAGGAGAGATCACAACCAACACCAAAGAAATACAAACAATTATAAGAACATATTATGAGCAACTCTATGCCAGCAAATTAGATAACCTGGAAGAAATGGGTGCCTTCCTAGAGATGTATCAACTACCAAAATTGAACCAGGAAGAAATAGAAAACCTGAACAGACCTATAACCACTAAGGAAATTGAAGCAGTCATCAAAAATCTCCCAACAAACAAAAACCCAGGGCCAGATGGCTTCCCAGGGGAATTCTATCAGACATTTCAAGAAGAATTAATACCTATTCTCCTGAAACTGTTCCAAAAAATAGAAATGGAAGGGAAACTTCCAAACTCATTTTATGAGGCCAGCATTACCTTGATGCCAAAACCAGACAAAGACCCCATCAAAAAAGAGAATTACAGACCAATATCCTTGATGAAGATGGATGCAAAAATTCTCACCAAAATACTAGCCAATAGGATCCAACAGTACATTAAAAGGATTATTCACCATGACCAAGTGGGATTTATTCCTGGGCTGCAAGGCTGGTTCAACATCCGCAAATCAATCAACGTGATACAATACATTAACAAAATAAAGAACAAGAATCATATGATCCTCTCAATAGATGCAGAAAAAGCATTTGACAAAGTACAACATCCTTTCTTGATCAAAACTCTTCAGAGTATAGGGATAGAGGGTACATATCTCAATATCATAAAAGCCATCTATGAAAAACCTACAGCGAATATCATTCTCAATGGGGAAAGGCTGAGAGCTTTTTCCCGAAGGTCAGGAACGCGGCAGGGATGTCCACTCTCACCACTGCTATTCAACATAGTATTAGAAGTCCTAGCCACAGCAATCAGACAACAAAAAGAAATCAAAGGCATCCAAATCGGCAAAGAGGAAGTCAAACTCTCACTCTTTGCAGATGATATGATACTGTATGTGGAAAACCCAAAAGACTCCACCCCAAAACTGCTAGAACTCATACAGGAATTCAGTAAAGTAGCAGGCTATAAAATCAATGCACAGAAATCAGTGGCATTCCAATACACCAACAACAAGACAGAAGAGAGACAAATCAAGGAGTCTATCCCATTTACAATTGCACCCAAAACCATTAGATACCTAGGAATAAATCTAACCAAAGAGGCAAAGGCTCTGTACTCAGAAAACTATAAAATAGTCAGGAAAGAAATTGAAGAAGACACAAAGAAATGGAAAAACGTTCCATGCTCATGGATTGGGAGAATCAACATTGTGAAGATGTCAATGCTACCTAGAGCAATCTACACATTCAATGCAATCCCCATCAAAATACCATCCACTTTTTTCAAAGAAATGGAACAAATAATCCTAAAATTTGTATGGAACCAGAAGAGACCCAGAATAGCCAGAGGAATACTGAAAAAGAAAAGCAAAGCTGGCGGTATCACAATTCCAGACTTCCAGCTCTATTACAAAGCTGTCATCATCAAGACAGTATGGTACTGGTGCAAAAACAGACACATAGATCAATGGAACAGAATCGAGAGCCCAGAAATGGACCCTCAGGTCTATGGTCAACTTATTTTTGACAAAGCAGGAAAGAATGTCTAATGGCAAAAAGACAGTCTCTTCAACAAATGGTGTTGGGAAAATTGGACAGCCACATGCAGAAGAAGGAAACTGGACCATTTCCTTACATCACACACAAAAATAGACTCCAAATGGTTGAAAGACCTAAATGTGAGACAGGAGTCCATCCAAATCCTAAAGGAGAACACAGGTAGCAACCTTTTCGACCTTAGCCGCAGCAACTTCTTCCTAGAAACATTGCCAAAGGCACAGGAAGCCAGGGCAAAAATGAACTATTGGGATTTCATCAAGATAAAAAGCTTTTGCATAGCAAAAGAAACAGTCCACAAAACCAAAAGACAACCGACAGAATGGGAGAAAATATTTGCAAATGACATATCAGATAAAGGGCTAGTATCCAAAATCTATAAAGAACTTATCAAACTCAACACCCAAAGAACAAATAATCCAATCAAGAAATGGGCAGAAGACATGAACAGACATTTCTCCAAAGAAGACATCCAAATGGCCAACAGGCACATGAAAAAGTGCTCAACATCGCTCGGCATCAGGGAAATCCAAATCCAAACCTCAATGAGATACCACCTCACACCTGTCAGAATGGCTAAAATTAACAAGTCAGGGAAGGACAGATGTTGGCGGGGATGTGGAGAAAGGGGAACCCTCCTACACTGTTGGTGGGAATGCAAGCTGGTGCAACCACTCTGGAAAACAGTATGGAGGTTCCTCAAACAGTTGAAATTAGAGCTACCGTTCGATTCAGCAATTGCACTACTGGGTATTTACCACAAAGATACAAATGTAGGGACCCGAAGGGGTACGTGTACTCCAATGTTTATAGCAGCAATGTCCACATAGCCAAACTGTGGAAAGAGCCAAGATGCCCATCGACAGATGAATGGATAAAGAAGAGGTGGTATATATACACAATGGAATATTATGCAGCCATCAAAAGGAATGAGATCTTGCCATTTGCAACGACGTGGATGGAACTGGAGGGTGTTATGTTGAGTGAAATAAGTCAATCAGAGAAAGACATGTATCATATGACCTCACTGATATGAGGAATTCTTAATCTCAGGAAACAAACTGAGTGTTACTGGAGTGGTTGGGGGTGGGAGGAATGGGGTGGCTGGGTGATAGAAATTGGGGAGGGTATGTGCTACGGTGAGCGCTGTGAATTGTGCAAGACTGTTGAATCACAGATCTGTACTTCTGAAACAAATAACGCAACATATTTTAAGAAAAAAGAAAAAGAAGAAGATAACAGGAGAGGAAGAAAAGGGGAGTATGTCAGAGGGGGAGACGAACCATGAGAGATGATGGACTCTGAAAAACAAACTGAGGGTTCTAGAGGGGAGGAGGGTAGGGGGATGGGTTAGCATGGTGATGGGTATTGAGGAGGGCACGTTCTGCATGGAGCACTGGGTGTTATGAACAAACAATGAATCATGGAACACTGCACCAAAAACTAATGATGTTATATATGGTGATTAACATAACAATAAAAAAATTAAAAAAAAAAGAAATGAAAGCCTTCTTTCCAAAGGACAAATTTTTCAGGATTTCCTTACATGAGTACTTTTGCCCCAGGGCCTCCCACTCTTGGGGGTGGACCTTCTGGAGGGAAGCCCAGCCTCAGAAGGAAGATGTGTGGTTCGGTGACTACTGGAAATTGATAGCTCAATTTGTCCCAAGGGTTAATTCTGAGCTCTGCAGGACTTCATTTCTCTATTCTTTTTAAAAGACTGTTTTTTTTTTAGCTGAATTCTTTGACCTTAGTCTATTTTCTGAGTGTACTCTTTTATTCAATATTTACTTATTTGAACTTATTTAAACTTTTTTGTTTTATCTTTTTTTACTAAATCTTATCTAGTCTGAATTTTTAGTTTGCTATTTTATCTTATTTTATATTGTTATCTTCTTTTATCTAATTTGTATGAATTTGCTATATACGTGTGTTTTCAATTTTATTTACACTTTATTTTATCTTTAATGGCAAGAGAAAGGCAGGAGGTGACTAGCTGGAGGACAGTCTGTCATCTAAGGGAGAGAGATTGGATTCCTTTGTCCTTCCAAATAGCTCATTAAATAGTCCTTTAAGTTCTCCTCTGTGCCTTCTTCTTTCTAATAATGAAATTTCAACATAAAATATGTTAAGCTAATTATGTAGATTCATCTGTCAACTTCATTTTCTCCTAGTTTACCCTATCTTTCCAGGGTAATAATATTTACTTTTAGTGCCAGTGGTTTTGAGTTAGGATTGTGCCATCCCTTCACAGTGTTGAACCAAACTTCCCAATTGCTTCCTGAGGCAAAATTTACAGTTTCTATTTTTTCACAACTGCTGGATATTGATGAGGACTTGCATGCAAATCATGAGCTATTGAGAGAAAGACAGGTGGGTTGGGCCCTTCAGAATAACCTCCCATAGTATGTTCAATCCTCCCCTAACATTCAAGCTGTTTTCACCCCTCTTTCCCAAGACTCAACTCCATTATGAGCCCTCACTCCTCTTCAGGAAGTACTCTGATCACTGGATAACTGCTCTCCCCAGCTTAAGTCTCCTTCCCCGTGTTTCCTCCTTGTGAAGTGCTTTCACGTTGCATTTGCTGTGAAATACATGTCTCTTCTCAGATGCCCCCATGAGTGTCCCATGGCCTACGCAAGGAATCCAAACTCCTCAGCCTGGGGTTCAAGGCCTTCAGGTTGTCTCCAGCCTCCTTTTACAAACAGATCTCTAATTCTCTCCCTCATGTTAGACAAAATAACTGAACAATGGTTCGTTAGTCTTCATTTATGGTTCAGATCTTTCCATGGTTGTTTTTGGGCTCACACTCTGTTTTTTATGTATTTTTTTCTCCATTTGTGAATGTCAATACTATACCCTCCTTTAAAGTACCTTTCCCACTTCTTGTTTCCTTTAGATGAAAATAATCAACTTTTTTATGATGTTCCCTGGCAAAATACTATTTTATAGGATTAGTGAGGGTTTTGGCCCTACATGGCCTTCAGTTCAAATTCTGGCTGTGCTATGTGTTAATTATTTGACCTGAGGCAACTTATTTAACTTTTTGAGCCTTGTTTCCACATCACACACACACACACACAGGACTTCAATTCCTGAAGCTAAAATTCTTACTTGATATAGTCAAGTTTTCTACCTTTTCTGATTCCATCTGGGTCTAAGAGGCTTTTTGTCTATGAAAGTATACCTCTTTGTTTGGGAAATGCCAAAGTTGTCCTAGACAGACCATCTTGAAAACAAGTCAATTTGCATAACCATCTTTATACTATTGAGGCCTGTTTGTATCTGGAGTAATTTCAAACTGTGCAAATATACTGACACCCAGTATATTATATACCTAAAATTAGTTAAAAGCATTAAAGTCTTCAACTAATAAAAACAAACTGAGGGTTGCTGGAGTGGTGGGGGATGGGAGGGATGGGGTGGCTGGGTGATAGACATTGGGGAGGGTATGTGCTATGGTGAGCGCTGTGAATTGTGTAAGACTGTTGAATCACAGATCTGAAACAAATAACGCAACATATTTTAAGAAAAAAGAAAAAGAAGAAGATAGCAGGAGAGGAAGAATGAAGGGGAGTAAGTCAGAGGGGGGATGAACCAGGAGAGATGATGGACTCTGAAAACAAACTGAGGGTTCTGGAGGGGAGGAGGGTAGGGGGATGGGTTAGCCTGGTGATGGGTATTAAAGAGGGCACATTCTGCATGGAGCACTGGGTGTTATGCACAAACAATGAATCATGGAACACTACATCAAAAACTAATGATGTAATGTATGGTGATTAACATAACATTAAAAAAAACGAAATGGTGTTCGTTAAGCAGGAAATTCAAACATGCTCGGGGAATTTGAGGAGCAAGGGGCTTCTTATGGAAGATGAAGAGAGGGTACAGTTAACAGTCAGCGTGGAAATAAACACATCCATCAGTGCAAGGAAAGCAAGGGTAACTTTTACCTGATTATTCCAATTTTATGTTGGAGCTATGTCATCAAAGGAATTTAGCCAATGGGGCACAAACTGACGTGAGCACAGTTGTACCTGGGGCAGCACAATCTGCCTAAAGGAATAAAGGCAGAGCGAAATTTGAAACAGAACTAGAAAGAAAGAGACAATAGCATTTTAAGTGAGCAGTAGTCAGGGGTGAAAACTGCTTTTTAAATGAAAAGATCTCTCTCTCTGATCTTTCTAGGTTAGTATCACTTTAGGTTGAATAAAAACAGACTGGAAGGGATAGTACATATTCTGAAAAATATTTATTCTTCACAGGATGTATGTAAAAATGTGGAGATTTCCCTGTCTTCCTCTCCTTCATAAGAGTCGAGGGACCTGATGGACTCGCAGCTTCCTTAGTAAAGGGAACAGAGAGGAAGTTCCTATGAGCTGAGAGGAGGACGTGGGAAAAAGGCAAAGTGCCAGAGTACCAGAGATTGTGGCTCTGTGTGGAAAGCCCATTGTTATATTTGAAGCCTTTTAAAAATATCACCAATTATAGTATTTATGTCCTATATATGCACATATATATGTAAATATATTCAGGGTAATCATCAGAATGTTACATACCTGCATACTTATGGATTCTATAGTAATTTTAGTTTTATAACAATAAATATTATATATATACAAGTAAATTACTGAGTGCCTAGTGTATGCTAGTTTATTTCTATCTAAAATACTTGATGTAACTCTGCAAGATAGATTATTTTTGTTTCAGTGATGTAGCCACTGTACCTCCGGTGCTTAAGTGACTTCATCAAGCCAGTTCTCAGTGGCAGAATCCCAGGATAGTGTCACTATTCTGCAATCTCTCTGACTGAAACAAACAAACCCGAACTATGCAGTTTGTACAACACCGAGTCATCTGGAAAAGTTTAGTGTAAAATTTGTAAATATTAAGCATACCAGGCAATGTTGTGATTCTTACTGCTTGATGTTTTAGGTTTAATTATCCTTCTGTGGATCAGAATGTCATTGGTTTGTCAACTGTCTAACTTTTGTTGACTGAAACCATGCTTTCTTTAGCGAATATTTTCTTTGTGAATCTAGTTCACGCGAATGCTGGAGTCACCAGGCTGCTCGATTTCTGCTACAGATGGTCCTGGCTTCTACTAGCACCTGTTGCTGACAGCACCCAAGGGGTCAGGTATTGTTTCCCTTTTGGCTTCTGAAACTTTACATCACAATAAGCAAAAAATGGTCAAAACAATAATAAATAATGCAGCAGGTGGCCCTTGTGGTAAGCGGTGCCGAATCTTAACGAATGAACTGAAGGCCGGTGTGTCTTGCCTAGGGACAAGCATGATGCTAACTCAGCAGTCTCTGGCTGGCTCTGGAAGTAAACGTCCATAAATCTGGAGCCAGACAGGTGGTGAAAAGAGCTGAAAGGGAGAGGGCCAGTGTCAGGGAAAGAAAGCTCAGTGAAGCGAAGAAGCAAAGGAGAACAAAGACTCTGGGGAGAATAACACACGGTGGTAGGACCTGAGAGGGCAACCCTGCTCTGTCTGCAAACAGTCATGGACATACCATAGCTCCCATGTATCCTGAAACTGACAGGGCAGTGACACGCATCTCTGAATGAACTGCGTGTTTTCTTGGCCTGATTTTCCTCATCTGAGCCAAATTATTTTGTGAGTAGAGATACACCCCTTGTATACATACCTATGGCATGAATATATGCTATATATGCTAAAATTGAATAATTCATCCTTTTTAGGATCGGTATCATTAATTTTAATGTTTATCTTTGATAGAACAAACATCCTTCATCTTCATTATACTGAAGTTCTCCCAACCTTTCTCAGAAACACATATCCATTTATGTTTTCAATTTACTTTGTACTATTTTTCAAAAAAGTCAGGTCAAGACCTAATTTCTAAAGCAATCTTAACAGTGCTTTATTGTTCACCAGTGACTTATGTGATTAAGGAATCTATCAGGAGCTGTTGTTGTTGTTCTTTCTATAGCATCTCCTTTGCCAATATCTCATTCTCTGTGCTTGCAGTTCAACATCTTGACTAAAAATTCATATAACAAATGGGTGATATACTTTTGAAATGGCAGCTCCATTTCAACAGCCACATGATTTCTTAGAATTTGTGCTTTCTTATGGTGAACTTCGATCATCTAAATATAAAAAGGCATTCAAATTCAAACACTTAAATATAACATCTACCTGAAATGGATAAGGCTCTATTAATCTTTCAGCTGTAAGAATGGTACCCAAACATTCATTCTTAAAAAGAAAATACAGATAATTCTTCAAAAAATAAATGGGACTGAAAGGTTGATACGCAAATTATTAGATTACTGAATAAGCCACTTTGTGGGAACGTTATGGAAGTTATGAAGAGATGAGGAAAGAGGACCAAGAGTGTGACACAGCCATAGACCCCGTCTACTTTTAGATTGCCAATAAAGAGCAATTCAGTTCAAGGCATATAAAATAAAGATCTTTTTAAATCCTCAATTTACTGGTTGTGTGCATGCCTTGTGGCAGGTTTAGATAGGAAAACAGGCACCCTTAGAGGGGCAGTAAATGGACAGAGGAAATGGACTTCTTATTAATGAAATGACATTCTTTCAGCATGAGCACTAATGGCACCAGGACATGTGGCATCTGGCATGACTGTGCTCTCTCTCTTGTTAGATCTTACATGCTAAAGTAACACTGATGTGGAAAACAGGAGTGTATTCTCACAGTGGAACAGATAACCCCCATGGTACATGGCTTGACATGAACTGACCATAAGACCTAACTACATATTACTATTTTCTTCAATTTCAGATATTGTCTTAAACCATAGCATGGAATAAGCCAAACCTGAGTAGTGTCTAAAAATTAG
Source organism: Callorhinus ursinus (assembly GCF_003265705.2). NCBI lineage: Eukaryota > Metazoa > Chordata > Mammalia > Carnivora > Otariidae > Callorhinus > Callorhinus ursinus. The sequence goes on from NW_027397087.1 coordinate 12,683,634, forward strand.
TATGTTAAATTAGCTGTAAATTAGGAAAAGGTACATGTATGTATATGTATGTATACAAGGGGTGTATCTCTACCATAAATTGTTCCTTCCATACATGCCTAGCATTGACCTTCATGAAAATAATATATTAGTTGAAATAACTCTATTATGTTCCTATAGGAAAGAAATATAGACTGTTGACATAGAAAAAGATCGAGTGTTAAATATATATATACCATCAAATGTAATTTTAGATGAGATAAAATGGTCTTAAATGACAGACTCAACTAATAATAAATGAAGTAAGCAGATATGTACTTAATATTAATAACAGTATAAATCCTATCATTATTTCTAGCAGCTTAAAAGACTGTTGTAAATCATAATTTGGAAAAATATAATTCATTGCCCCAAGAAAGACCAGGAAAATATAGAACAGGGAGAAAAATACTTTCTAAAATTAATTTTTAACAAGTGACTTAGAGCTTCCAAGTGGCCAGAGCAAAAGAAATGGAGATATGATTGATTATATAATTTTATTCTTAATAAGGAGAAAAAAGTTATATCAGTTTTTGAGGAGAAACATTTTTTCCCTTGGACTTTGGTCTGAATTATATTTTTTGAGTGCATCTTCTCAAAAAATCATTGGGTCATGTATTGGTAAATGCCATTAGCTGTATCAACATGGTGAATGCAACACCAGTTTATATAGCACTTATATATTTTTCTATTTGATTTGATTTCTATGTGTTTCACCATAGTCCTGGCCTGGCAGCCACTCTTTTGTAGTGACACTTGTCTTGTCTCCCATCTTTAGAGCAAGATATCAATTACTCATCCACACACTCCTTGTCTCTTTCCCTAACCCTTCCTAAACAAAACAAAACAAAAAAACCCTGTTCTATACACAGGTTATATCGCAACACATGAAATGCATGCCAACTTTTCAAGCTAAGCTGGATGTGAAGTGGAGGAAGAAAGAGAAGCAGGAACCTATGAGGACAAACTAGAACTCATGTTTTTCTTCACTTCCAGCCTCAGTGATGCTGGTGTATCCTGACACAGTGTTACACATGTGTCAGGACCAGGACTCGGAGAAGCTAAGGGAAATGATCTGGGCAGAGATTGAGGAGGTGTGGGTTTGGGTGCTGCCCAGGTCAACAAAGTGAGTCTTACAAAGGGAATGTGTACAAGAGCACCCAGGGGGCTTAGAGTTCTGCACTAGCGTTCAGGACGTAGAAATTATTGCTTCTTTACTTCGGCTTGCTAAATCCCATATAGATTTTTACACAAGGTAAGTGGCCAATCCTATTCCAGAATTACCTACAGGGAAGAAAAGTCTGGGACATTTCATACCCATGGAGGCACGTTGATACAGCACAAAGCCATCACAGTCCCCTCTGTCAATTTGGCAGCCATCTAAACCTTTTATTCATATTTAACTTCCTTACTAGCCATCTTCCAAAATAAGATACAAGTCCCTCTATCTATGTTAGGGGAATGTTCATTCCTACTGTAGCTGAGCAACCTGCATTTAATTACGGAGATCCAGGCTTAACTGCTTCTCACATATCTTAAGGAAATGGAAAAAGGTAAGAAAAATGGTGACTATCCCACACCTCTCTTCATATTAAAACAAAGAGGACATTAGTAACTATTATAGTTTCTGTTTATATTACTGGTCACATGGCCATTGCTGGTATTTAAAACTATCTTCTTCCACTATCCTTTCTGTATTCCTTTTGTTCTCAGTAAGCACTTTAGCTGATAGTGGTTTCTTTCCTGGAATTAAAGACTTAATTCCAGAATGTTACAAGCTGGGTGCCTGGGTGGCTCAGATGGTTAAGCGTCTGCCTTTGGCTCAGGTCATGATCCCAGGTTCCTGGGATCGAGTCCCGCATTGGGCTCCCTGCTCCTTGGGAGCCTGCTTCTCTCTCTCTCTCTCTCTCTCTCTCTGTCTCTCATGAATAAATAAATAAAATCTTAAAAAAAAAAAGCTTTAAAAAAAAAAAGAATGTTACGAGCCAGTAGCAGGCCAACTTTTATTGGCTTGTAGTTTTACATTAACTTTTATCACAGGACATGGAATTATTAATATGTTCCTCAGGGTATCACCTGTGTGCCAAACATACTCATTCATATTCTCATTGTAGAATAGCAGTCCAATTTGCCCCTTGAAAGTCAAGATCAAGCATTCCAGCTGGCAAGGTAATTCTCTTCTTTGTCTGTTGGCCTACCGGCATTGGGAGCTCAAAGTGACTGGTGACAGTATCACCTTCCAGTTTTAATGGAGCCATGGCTGTGTTCTCTGATGGAAGCATTCTTCCTTTGGGAACTAAGCCCTCTGGACTAGTAGACTCAAAGTTGTGGGTTTGGGATGAAAATATTATAAAATATTATATAATATATATATTATTATAC